>NC_138372.1:120238611-120343992 GCF_054177405.1 Leptonychotes weddellii | reverse complement strand
CCGGTGATGGGTATTAAGGAGGACACATACTGCATGGAGCACTGGGTGTTATACAAAAACAATCGATCGTGGATCACTACATCAAAAACTAATGATGTATTGTATGGTGACTAACATAACATAATAAAATTTAAAAAAAAAAAGAAAAGGTCAAATTGATCACTGTCATGGAGTCAGTCAGGGGCAAATCTTGCTGGCTCAGGGCAGTCCTTATTGCTTGAGGGGTAGTTTTGTTCCCATCCAGGGATGCTTTGCCCTCAGGGACTTCCGCCTAAGCCAAGAGTCCAGCTGGAAAGAACAACCCAATGGAGGCAGCAGAAGTCCTCTTTCAACCCTTTTACTGTAACTTATTCTATGCATCTCTTTCATCTAGCTGTTCCTAAATTACATCTCTTTACAAACCAGTAATCTAGTAAGTAAAATATTTCTCTGAGTTCTGTGAGCGGCTCTAGCAAATTAGAACCTGAGGAGGGGAACATCCTATCTACAGCTGGTTGGTCAGGAGCACAGGTGACAACCCAGACTTGCATTTGACCTCTGAAGTGGGGGCAGGGGGCTGACTTATCAGACTGAGCCCTTAACCTGTGGCATCTGATGCTATCTCCAGGTAGATAATATCAGGATTAAATGCTTGGTGGTGTTGAACAAAAGCGCACATCAGAACTAATAAGTACATGACAAGATGATAACCCAAGAAATGTAAATTAAAACTACAATGAGGTACTATTTCTTACCAACTAGATGAGCTTTCAGAAATAGGACTAATAATAACAAACACTGGAGACAATGTGGAGAGATAAAACATTTCATACATTTCTGGGAGAATGTAAGATAGTATGGCCACTTTGGAAACAGTTTGGCAGTTTCTCAAAAAAAGTTAAACATAAATAACCATAGGACCCGGTACTCCTAGGATATATAAAAACATAACCCCACACAAAGATTTGTGCATGAATGTTCACAGCAGCATTATTCATAATAGTCAAAAAGTGAAAACAACCTAAATGTCCATCAATTGATAGACAAAATGTGGTATATCTGTCTAATAGAATACCACTCTGCAATAAAAAGGAAAGAACTACAAGCCATACTACAATATGGATTAACTTCAGCAAACATTGCTCTAAGTGTAAGAAATTAGACACAAGAGACTACATATTGTATGGTTCCTTTTATATAAAATGTCCAACAAAGATAATTTCATAGAGACAAAAAGTAGATTAGTGGATACCAGGACTGGAGACAGGCATGGGGATGGGAATGAGGATGGATTATAAGTGGGCATGAATCTTTTTTGGGGAGATATAAAAATGTTCTCAAACTAATTTATAGTAGTTATTATATCAGTCGATAAGGTTACTAAAAAGCATTGAAATTGTATACTTGAAATGGGTTAATTTTTATGACACTTGCATCTCAAAATTGCTAAATGTATATGTATATATAGCTTTTTGGTTTGCACATTATTACTTTTCATATCTTCCTATATAATTTGTGTTTTCTTTTTTTTTTTTTAAAGATTTTATTTATTTATTTGACAGATAGAGTCATAGCGAGAGCAGGAACACAAGCAGGGGGAGTGGGAGAGGGAGAAGCAGGCTTCCCACAGAGCAGGGAGCCCGATGTGGGGCTCGATCCCAGGACCCTGGGATCATGACCTGAGCCGAAGGCAGACGCTTAACGACTGAGCCACCCAGGCGCCCCTAATTTGTGTTTTCTTAAGTTAAATCAAAGGGTGTAGGCTTCATTAGTTTGGCTTTTCAAAGCTGATTTAAGTGTTTTGTAATATTATGCATGGCCAAATTTTGGCATTTTTAAGAGGAGTATTTTTTATTATCAGTGTACAAAAACTTAAAAATTATACTACATATTGATAATATTATTTAGATTGTATGCATATTTATTTTTGTTTTATCAATTAACAAAAGAAAAAGAAAAACTTAACTTTTCTGTTATAAACGTGTTTCTATTTTTCCTTGGGTTTCCTGATGACTCTAGGGTTCCATGACTATATTACTTTGTGAATGTAATCTTCATTATAATCTTTAATCTTCATTATAATCTTCACTTAATCTTCATTATAAATTATATTATTTGTTATTTTTTTCATTTAATTATTTTGCCCAAATTTAAGTTCTTTTGATTTTAAATTACTAACCTGACCTTTTGGGTTTTGTTCATTTGCATATTCCTGGAATGACTTTATCTTTTTTATATTTGGCTTTTCTGGGTTATTTTGTAATGTGCATATTTTGTATACAATCTATTATTAGATTTTGTTCTTTCTTCTAATAGAGAGTCTTTTATTTTAAATGGTTGAGTAAGCCCATATACATTTATTTAAATGATATATATGCTTGGTTAATTATATTATTTATTTTTTCCCATTGCTTCTTTTTAATATTTCACTATATAAGCAATGCTTGTTTTCTTTTATGGAAGTTTGTGTTGTTTTCCTGACAATATGGAACGTTAATACATTTTCTAGGGGTCTTCCTTATGACTATTACTTCTAGCAATGTACTTAGTTATCTAAATCTTCAACAGGCTCAATAGATTTCTTCTACTCGGCCCCAACCACTGCTTATTTTGTGTCAATCAGAAAAGATTAGGTTATATTATGGTATAGAAGAACACAACCTTGCAGTGACTCATCACAACAAAGTTTATCTCTTGTTCAAAGTTCCCTACAGTTTGGGTATCTCTCCAAAGCAGCTGTTCACTATGTGGCAACTCAGAATCCCAGGCTGCTTCAGTCTCATGACGCCTACCTCTCAACACAATGCTCTATGGTCCATTCTGCAGGAAATGAAATCATGGAAGAGTCTTCATCAGGAACTCAATATGTCAGCCCGGAAGTGACAGCAGTCATTTCTGTTGACATCCTTTTGGCCATAAGCTTGGTCTTGGGAAGGAGAGAGTTTTCCTTGTAAGTATCAAGAAAGAGAAGTGAGCAAAATACCCATTTGATGATTTCAACTCTATTATTTTATTTAGTATCTACCTTTATATCTTTAAATAATCATTCTCATTTTTATACTTTTATCACTTTGATACTTGATCATAAAATGAGTACTGATTATAAACTATGAGAAAACTAGACTATTTATTTATCTTCCACTTTCTGTCCCCTTCCAGTCTTATCTTTATGATTTATATGATTTCAGAGATTATAAATTCCTCACTGCCTTTTGAAATGCAAGGTCTATGTTTAAATCCCAGAACTTCTTCACAGACATATTTAATACTTATAATATATGACTTGGTATTACTATTTTGCTCTCCCAATATAGAAGTACAATTAAAACACAATGAAACTGATTAGATTCTAATCCTATTGGAACTAGTTTTTTGACCTTATTGTCACTCTTAGTCTTATTTCCATAATCATATTGTAAGCTCTCTGCAGTAGGAAGAGAAGTAACTTATTTTTCTATAACATCTAAGAAATAATGAGGCACAAAAAATTATTTTTCAGAACTGTTTTGTTTTGTTTTAATTAGCAACATGTTCAGTTCTGAATTTCCTTTCAGAGGGAATTCCTGAAGTTTTGGACCAATACAGACTAAATACATCAGACTAATAAGTGCCATGGTTACAAAATATGGTAAATGAAGGAGAATATGATTTCAAATTTAATTAGATTTTATCTTACTATCACTATATAGAATTGGAATGGGAATTGGAATGTAAAATAATACATTTTGTTTTAAATCAATGCTTGCTAAATTTTATTTTCTTCATACTTTGGCTTCTCAAACATACTATTCAAATTGAAAACTTGTTGAAATAAATACATATGATAAAATGGTAGGAAAGCGTTAGATTGGATCAGAGCAACAGTGCATAAATCACGTGATAGCAAATTCTCCTTACTAAGAGGACAGAAAGAAAAAAGTTATCCTATGGATCCTATTTGCTGTTAACGTTATACATCTTCATTATATAGATATTATGTATGCATATAAGCACGTATATATGTATATGCACAGATCCTAAAAATAAATGAGACATATCCATTCAAGTTATTATTTTAAAAATATGAAATGTTGCTTATCTACATTATTAAGCTTTCAAATTTAATACACAAAATAGTACTTTTCAATATTATACTATCAGATAACATTAAAATTTACTAAGAACATTTTACATATCAGGTACCAAACATACAAACAGAATGCAAAGGATGTTACATTTTATTCAACAATGTCCAATGTAACTTTGGAGGTTAAAAATAAAACTTCTGATTATTGAAATAATGACAATGGAAAGTTGAGAAATGCTAATGAATTCCAGAAAAGCTGTCTATATTATTACAACAAAATCCACCAAGTTACCTATGAAAATATAATTTCAAAGTCTTACACTGCCATTTATTTCAGTGATGAATGAAATTTTTTTCATAAGGAAATGAGATATCATAGGGCTTAAGTTTTAATAAAATTTTTTATTGAAGTAAAACTTACATAAAGAGTACAGGATCTATTTTGTCAGTGAACAAAGAGATTTCAACAAATTTTTAGATGCTGAAAGGAGCATCACAGTCGATTCCATAGATGGGCTTTAAAACATATTAGACACAGCTGAAGAAAATATCAGTGGACTAGAAAATAATGGACAGAAGCACAGAAAGGCAAAATGATGGAAAATAGGCCAAACAATATAAACAATATAATATATGGCTTTGTATTGTGAAAATGTCTAACATGCGTGTATTTGGAATCTTAGAATGAAAAGAGAGAAAAGACAGAAATTTTATGGAAATAAATAATATCAAAAAATTTACAATACTATTTATGATGTCAACCTACATAATCAAGAATCTCTATAATATTAAAACAAGATAAATAAATAACATTGTATTTAACTCTAACATACTAAACATTCTATAAATAAATCAAATAGAAAATATTCTGTGAAACAAACTGAGGTTTCTAGAGGGGTGGGGGATGGGGGATGGGTTAGCCTGGTGATGGGTATTAAAGAGGGCACGTTCTGCCTGGAGCACTGGGTGTTATACGCAAACAATGAATCATGGAACACTACATCAAAAACTAATGATGTAATGTATGGTGATTAATATAACATAATAATAAAAAAATAAAGAAAGAAAAAAAGAACAACTAAAAGGGGGGAAATTAACTTATTTAAAGGAGAAAAATAAGACTAAATGCTGATATCTTAACAAAATTGATAGAAGAACAAAGGCCTGTGGAATAACATCAAAAAAATGTTTGCCCATTTTCCTCACTATGAACCAGCTTTCTATAATGTCAAAATGTAAACGCATAAACTTGCACAGATTGGCCCTTCAAATTAAACACATTTTCTTATTTAGTTAAATTCAGGACCATGATTCAGGCATTCTCACAATAGCAATTTTTAGACTATTTTTATTCCCTTTGATTTGGGATATTTTAATATTATCTTTGGTTTATAAATCTATTTTATTTCTACTTCTCATATTCTAGAGTATAAACCCACATAATTAAACTAACTTTTAATTTGGCATTTTAAATTATATACTGTATCGTTTCTTCCCTGTACTATTTTTCTGAGCTCTTCTTCTCCAGGGCAGAAGTAAGTGTTCTCTCATTTAAGTATCCATCCCTACAGTATGGTATTTCTGTATTAATGTTGATTCCATTATTCTGAAACTTTTTAATCATGATTTTTCTAATAAACTGCAAGCTCTTTGAGAGCACAAGTACTGCTTCTTCTGTTCATCATCTACCAAACTGCCCGGCACAGAATAAGTGCTCAATAAATGTATGATTTATAAATAAATGAATAAAGAAGTGTTAATCCAATCCCTACTTATTTTACACATTTTAAATATTCAAATGACTGTGACTAATTCCCAATCCATACGCAGTGAGAGATTTAATCTTCCCAACGTATCTGATCAGGATTCCATGGAAGGGAATGCTATTCATTACCTAGCAGATTAAAGTTCATCTAATAAAGTAATACATGAAGAATGTCTTGTGCAATGAGTAAATAAAAGGACATGAATATTCTGAAAGAGAGATTCTATCATCTTTTCATAAACTGCTGCTGATATATTATAACCTTGTGAGGATCGATGCCATATATCAATTTAGAAGGCAGAGAAATTAGTAGCAGGGTTGGTCTCACTTTGAGGCAAAACAATTTCAAAAAAAACAGACTTCCAAATTTGCTGATTTTCCACCTCCATTTTTCTATTCATCCAGAATGTGGGTGGAGAGTCAGTACTCTTAGGTTTTATACTGTTCTGCTTTTCTCAGGAGATGAAGCCTAACCATGCTGCCATAAAATATTAAAAGGATGGTAGAAGCAAAATGATTTATAAACAAAAATCTACAGAGGTCTCCATTCTTAGGGAGAACAGTATCTATAAATAAAAATCTATAAAAGTCTAATTCCAAAATAGTGTTTTTTAGATCTTCCTTTTAAGGGTGAATTATTTCTAAGTTTCAAAATAAGAATACCTTTCTACTCCATTTGTAATCTGCTTCTATTTCTTATATTTCCTTAAAATTATTATCACTTAAATAAAACTATCAAATAACTTTTTGACTGGTATTTGTGATTATAAGCTCTTTATCTCTTCACCATCATAAAATGTATTCTCTATATCCTGTCATATAAATTTGGGATCTTGATTTAATCAACTGAATTGTCAACCTGACAAATGGGGTCATCATTGAGACTGGTTCAGTAGGTCACACCATCCAGATTCTATGTTGTGGGGGAAATGGTGAATTTACCTTTGAACAGCGATCATATTGAACAGCGATCATATACCTGGGTCTCTACTTTCACATAATTTATCTCTGATTTCTGAAATTCTTTGCAGAAGTAATGACTTACCACAATGTTAAAAAAGGAGACTCACATGTTCCCATTCTTCGGTATTATGAATGCGAAGCTTTTAGGGTTTTTGTTATTGTTGTTCCACAGTGACCTCAGAGGCCATGTGTTGAAGATGGAAGCCCCACAAGATTAAATGAATTTGGATCTACAAATCTGTGTCTCTGGAGGAAAGCCTGAGGCTACCTGTATTGGACTTTCTAAGAGAGAAAAAAACTTATGTGGCTAAGCTACTGAGGTTTTCGGGGTTTGTTTATTGCCCCATTGTACAATCCCAAATATTTTTTACTGAGATGTACTTGATATATAACCAATGATTTGGTATATGTACATATTGTGAAATAATCACCACAATGAGTCTTGTTAAAATTCATCATCACACAAAGTTGCAAATTTCTTTCTTATGATGAGAACTTTTAAGATCTATTTCTCTCAGTAACTTTCAAATATACAGTACAGTATTATTAGCTACAGTCACCATGCTGTACATTACATCCACAGGACTCATTGATTTTATAACTGGAAAGTTGTACCTTTGACCACCTTCTCTCATTTTGCTTACCTTCCACCTCCTGCCTCTGGCAAACACCAACCTGTTCTCTATATCTGTAACTTTGTGTGTTTTTTTCTAATTAGTTTGTGTTAGATTACACATATATGTGAGATCGTATGGTATTTGTCTTTCTCTGTCTTAGTTATTTCACTTGGCATAATGCCCTCAAGTGTCATCTATGTTGTCCCAAATGACAAGACTTCCTTCTTTTTTATGGCTGAATAATATTCCATTATTTATGTCACATTCTCTTTATCCATTCATCCATCAATAGACATTTCGGTTGCTTCCATCTCTTGACTCTTGTAAATGATGCTGAAATGAACATGGGGTGCATATATCTTTTTGAGTTAGAGTTTTCATTTCTTTTGGATAAAAAAATAGAAGCAGAATTGCTGGGTCATATGATAGTTCTAATTTTTTGAGAAAACTCCATACTGTTTTCCATAGTGGCTGCACCAATTTACATTCTTACCAACAATGAATAAGGGTTCCCTTTTCTCCACATTCTCACTAACACTGTTATTTCTTGCCTTTTTGATAATAGCCATCCTAACAGGTATGAGATGGCATCTCATTGTGCTTATGATTTACATTTCCCTGATGATTAGTGAGGCTGGGTACCTTTTCCTGTATCTGTTAGCCATCTGTATGTCTTCTTTGGAAAAATGTCTATTCAAATTCTCTGCACATTTTTTAATCAGATTGGGGTTTTTCTTTTTTTGCTATTGAGTTGTATGGGTTCATTACATATTTTAAATATTAATCCCATATCAGATAGATGATTTGTAAATATTTTCTCCCATTCATTATGTTGCCTTTTATTTTGTTGATTTCCTTTGCCATGCAGAGGCTTTTCAGTTTGGTGTAGTCCCACTTGTTTATTTTTGCTTTTGTTGTCTTGCTTTTGATAACAAATCCAAAAAATCATTGCAAAGTCTGATTTCAAGGAGATTACCATCTATGTTTTCTTATAGAAGTTTTGTGGTTTCAGGTCTTATGTTCGAGTCTTTAATCCATCTCCAGGTAATTTTTGTGTATGGCATAAGATGGTAATTCCATTTCATTGTTTTGCCTATGGCTGGCTGTCCAATTTCCCAGCACCATTTGTTGAAGAGACTTTCCTTTCCCCATTGTATGTTCTTGGCTCATTTACTCTAAATTAATTGACCACACATAAGTGGGTTTATCTCTTGGCTTTCTATTCTTTTCCATTGATCTCCATGTCTGTTTTTATTCCAATACCATACTGTTTTGATCACTATAGCATTTTAGTGTAGTTTGAAATTGGAAGTGTGATGCTTCAGCTTTGTTCTTTTTCAAGATTGCTTTGACTTTATAGGGTCTTTTGTGGTTTCATACAATTTTTAGGATTGTTTGTTTTATTTCTATAAAAGAAATGCCCTTAGAATTTTGAAACAGATTATACTAAATCTGTAGATCACTTTGGGTAGTATAGATATTTTAATAATATTAATCCCTCTAATCCATGAACATATAATATCTTTCCATTGATTTGTGTCTTCTTCAATGTCTTCGATCAGTGTCTCAGAGTTTTCAGTGCACAGGTTTTTGCCTCCTTGGTTAAGTTTGTTCCTAGGTCTTTTATACTTTTTGATACAATTGTAAACCAAATTGTTTTTTTTTTAATTTATCTTTCTCATAGTTCATTATTAGTATTACAGAAGCACAACATATTTTTATATTGATTTTGCATCCTACAACTTTACTGAATTTGTTTATTAGTTCTAACAGTTTTATTAGTTTTATGGTAGAATCTTTAGGGCTTCATATATGAGATATCATCTCATCTGCAAATAGTGACCATTTTATTTTTTCCTTTCTGATTTGGATAACATATTTTTCTTGCTTAAACTGCTTGACCTGAGCTCAGATCTGGCCCTGATGTCCACACCATGTTGGGTCCAAGGTCTGACCAGCTTCTGCAGAGCCAATGCCATCCCAGGCCCTGTAAGCAATGCATTCCTCACGGTCCCCTCCATATGGCACCATGGTTGCTGCCTTCTCTGAGTCTGAGGAAGTGAGTGAGCTTGTGGGCAATACGGGTTTCTCACTAGACCAGATCCAGTGGCTCAAGTGGAGGTTTAAGTAGCTAAGTGGAGACCAGCCCACTATTCCTGAAGAGGACCTCAACAAAGTCCCTGACCTGGAACTCAATCAGATTCTATCCAAAATCCACCATGACTTCTTGAGCAACAGGAACCTTGGCAAAAGGTCTATCTGCCTGGCTCACAAGATCAACTTTGAGCACTTCTGACCCATCATGTCATACTCTGACCTGTCCATACAACCAAGGAGAAAGAGCAGGTATAGCAATGCTAGAAAGAAAAGCTGAGATTTCTGTTTTACACGTATGCAATGTCCACATCACCCCAGAATAATATGAAAATGTGGCCAAAGAGATCTTGAGAAATTGCCACAAGGAGAAGGATTCTGCTCACTGCATTGCAGATAGGGCCATGGTGGTGGTGGACAGCATCTGCATGGGGTGGATGGAGCATGATCAAGTGTAAGAAGGAGTCACCTTCAATGACTTCCTGAAGATCTTGAAGTGGATAGACATCAAAAACAAGATGCACATCTGCTACATTAACACGGAAACCATTGCTCTTCGTGACTGACCCACCACCTCCCCAACAGAAAAATTGTACTTTGCCCAAGGGCAGCCTCCCCAGATGCATGGAGCAGCTGAGGCCCATTAGGCATCTTTTTGCTACAGCTCTGAAAGTTTTCTTGTTGATATGTTCTTGTTTTATTACATATTGGGTTTGTTTGTTGGAGGTGGGGAAGGGGGGGGAGGGAGACAGATAATTTTTCTTTTAGTTTAGAGGTTCTTGGCCCATGATAAACCAAATTCAGACCTAACAGGTTGGACTGCATATTTTCCAGAGATTCTAGACTTTGAGTAGGATACAGTAACTGGATAGAACATTGAGGTTGACTCCCTGTGAGAGACGCAAGTGTATTCAGCGCATGAAAAAAAGGTTGCAAATGGATATTTAAGAGCAGTAAAGTGTAGGGGCGCCTGGGTGGCTCAGATGGTTAAACGTCTGCCTTCGGCTCAGGTCATGATCCCGGGGTCCTGGGATCGAGTCCCGCATCAGGCTCCCTGCTCCTTGGGAGCCTGCTTCTCCCTCTGCCTCTCTCTCTCTTTGTCTCTCATGAATAAATAAATAAAATCTTTAAAAAAAAAAAAAAGAGCAGTAAAGTGTAGACTGTAGCAAAGCCTACTATTTGCCCCTAATACTTAAGCATTTTCTTCTATATCAATTGAAAAAAATGTTAGTTGAGCAAATGGCTCCCCATAGAGAGACTATATTTCTCAAGATTATCTACAGCTAAGTGTGGTTATGTGTCTAAACTTCTGTTTCATAGCATATGGGCAGAAGTTACATGTACAGTTTCTAGTCAATGCCCTTAACATGAATAACCATGTCTTTCTATTTCTTCTTTCTGTAGTCGGAATGGGGATAAAATGGCAAAAACTGGAATAAGCTTTTCAGACCAGAAAAATGGAAGCTAGATATTGAGGGTGATTAGCAACAAGGTAGATTAAGTCTGGGCTTCCAATGACTTCATGGAGAAAAGCCTTAAAAACAGAGAAACTTCTACATGAATAAAATCAAATAAAATAAATGAGCAGTAAACTTTCATAATGCTTAAGCTCTTGTGAACTATGGCTATTTGTCTCAATAGCAAAACCAACATCCTAACTAATGCCATCAGATTTTGGAGATTAAATTGGTTTACTATTCGGCAGGTAATTTATTTAAAAAATAATATCTATGATAAAGAAAAAAAGTCTTCAAATATATGGGCAAGAAAAAAAATGTCCACAAAGTGAATACAACCAGTCTGGCTTAAAAACCAGATCATTATGGGAATATCTTCCTAATGTTTTCTTGCCCAAAGGCTGATTCAAAAATTTTATAACCAGAAAAATTATTTTTTGTATATGAAAGAACTAAAAATCATTCTCAGCTGGGAAAGGACTAGAAAGGCCATATTACCCATACTATTCTACCAATAGTTCTTTTTTTTATTAAAAGTATACTTACCATATATGAATATGAATTGCATCATCCTCATTATATGTCAAAGTCTTAACCTCCAGTACCTGAGAATGTGATCTTATTTAGAAATGGGATCATCACAGGTATAGTTAATTAAGACAAGGTCATAGTGGAGTAGTGCAGACTCCTAATCCGGATATGACTGAGGTCCTTATGAAAAGGGGAAATTTGGACACAAAACACACATACAGGGAGAACACCATATGAAAATGAGGGCATAGATTGGAGCAATACATCAGAAACCAAAGAATACCAGAGTGTCAGCAGATAACCAGAAGTTGGGAGAAAGATACAAAACCAATCCTTCACAGCTCTCAGAAGAAACCAACCCAGCCAGCACCTTAATCTCAAACTCCTATCCTCCAGAACTATAAAGCAATACATTTCTGTTCTTTAAGACACCCAGTTTGTGGTACTTTGTTACAGCAGTCCTAGCAAACCAACACATTTATTCAATTGACATAGTAAGAAAATAAAGAACTAATGAATGGAAAATCCATCATATTAAAGGACTAATTGTGGATATTGAAACTGGTTAAACTTGGAAATATTCTCTAAAATGATTATTGAAAATATGGTTACAGAACAGAATGCAAATGTCAAAATGCTATCTCAAAAGAGAAGTAATAATGTTAAGATAAAATATGCATGCCTGCGCATGAATGATAACTCAAATACCTTTATTAACTCCAATTTGAAATGTTTGCCCTTAACTCAGAAATCTTCCTCCATAAATATATGAAAACAGAATTGTAAATATTTCTTTCACAAAACATGAGTGTATCAGTACACAAAACTGAAACAGCATTTACTCAGTAATAAAGCTTATGGTCACTGGAAGTGCACTTTGATTCTTAAAAAAACTGAGAAATTAATAAGTTAGACATGCGACCTTTATGATCTTTGGTTCTACTTCAGAACTTTAAATGCAAAGCCTTAAAATTTAAATGTTGTGCTTTGAAATTATTTTTAAAGGGTAATGTATAACTGAAAGTACAAGCATTTTATTCATACTTGATTTATACAGCAGGTTTAATATTTATTCAACAAAACATTGCATCTAATAATGAGTACACTTGATGCTTTTAAAAGCTTACCAAATACCACCTAATTTTTTTTTAAAGGTGTTGGAATTCAACTCCAGTATTTAGCTCATTCCATACTATGTGTCTCTCTGCTTAAAATAGGCTTTATTTGAACTGAAAAAAACAAAAACATTTTGTGAACTTTATACAAATATTTCATTTCATGTATATATTTATTATAAAAACAGAGTAGTTAAATTATTTCCTCTCACCTATTTCTTTCCTTTTCATGAAGCAATTTATTTATTTATTTATTTTGTTCAGTTTGTGCTTCAACTCTGGGTTTTGTTTCCTTGAAATTCTTTCAAATGTAAGTAGATTCTCCTGGTGGTCCCAAGTGACAGAGTAACTTATTTCTGCAGTAGCAATATTTTGTTATTCTACTAAGCTCATGCAGTAACCTGAAACTGTTCAACTGAGTCTGCTCTAAATATAAGTCCTGCCTAACTTTTAACTTTTTATAAGCTTAAAAGGTTTAGATTTTTTTTTTCCCTTTTGTAGTCTCTCAGGAATTCTAAAAATGAAAACTTACAATCACTTTATACTTTAAACAAAAAGCTTGGCAGGGTTTTCACAATGTTGGTAAAACAAAATTTTAAAGTATAGTCTTTGCAAGTTTTGCTCAAGACCAGATGGCAGCATAAAATAAATTTAAAAAAAAGATATTTAACTAATGAATCATCATTGTCACTTCCAAAAGGATTTTATAACTTCAGTTAATAAAAGATTTAGTTGTGGTCATGTGAATGTTCGTTTTCTAAAGATATGTTACTATACAGGTAACATTTATTTGGGAATGGTGATGAAGTAACCTGGTCACACTTTTGTTCCTATGGTGATCATTCTTATTTAATGAACATAATAATAAACCATGTTTTAGGGATCATTAAATTTTAAGTGTGAAAGCAATGAAGTTACTGTCTGTATGGAGGGAAGATTTTGTTTTTAAATGAAGACTTCTTTTTTAAAAGTGATCTTTTTTCTTTTCTAAAAGAAATAGCTTTATTTCATATTAACATGCAATAGGAAAAGTTGAATTTTCTGGAAGACCCTCACCCCCATTATGAATTTTATTACTCCATTCTGTAGTTCCAAGAGGTACTTGTTTGAATTGCAAAGTTATTGCCCTAATTTATAACTTTTTTAGTAATGAGTATGTTGACTGGGTCAATGATCAGGGTTAATATCCCCCTTAAACTGAAAGAAAATTGAGAGACAGGATATTCATATTCTGGCTGTTAATTAGAATTATATAATTTTTTCATATTTATATCACTCATCCTTTTGTTTGCATCATTTTGTTTTATTTTAGTTATAGTTAATTTGTTAATAACTTTAATTCCATTTATTCACTAAAGGCTAGGCTTATGTTTTCCAGTATGAAAAACCATTTAGATCCATTCAAAGACTTTAGAATCATTAATTATTTGATTTGAGATAAAAAATAGTTGTTTAATTTAAAACTCGTATTTCTATTCTTTTGTGCCTATAAAAATTGTCGAAGTAAATTCTCAAAATATGAATGATGCCCAAAGTTTTATTTTGAATATATTTATTTTAAATGCATAGAAAAAAATATATATTATACAGAAATAGAAAATGTTAATGAATAAGAAAAAAAGAAATCAATATGAGTGAATATACATTTTTAAAAAATGTTCTGATATGACAAAACCACTAGCAATATTTTGATATATGTTTCATTTTTTTGGCTTCCTGTAACAAACAAAAAAACCCCTCAAAACTTCCTATTGACTGTGTAGTTCATTGTACTTGTATAAAATAGAGGTAATTTTACATGTTCATGACTAATAACCCATTTAAAAATTAAAATTCAGTTGATTTTGAATGCTTATTTTTAAACTCATTTCTAATATTAAAAGATACATATATATTTATATATATATTCATCTGTAAATGGACAAGTGCTTAATTCTTCTATACTGCAATACATTTTTTAGGTTCTTGGGCATTCCCATGCAAATGCACAGGCCCAGATGAACTTAAATTAATGGAATTTCAGAAAACTCAAACATTTTAAGATGAGTTTACTCCTGTATATTTTCACATCCTCAGCAATTATTTACTTATATTATTTTATAATCATGAGCATTTTGTGAGAGAGGACTGTTATTAAGAATTCATCTGTTCTTAATTTACTCCTTACCTAAAGCTACAGCACAGTGTTCTATTTGTAATATCAAGGCAATTGGTGTATGTAAAAGAGGACTGATATTAATTACAGAAAATTGTCATCAAATGGAAAAGAAAAATGAAGACTCTTATGGAGGCTTAATCCTGATTACAGCTTAAAATTGCTCTCTCCATTAACACAACGACACTCCCAACTAGCAAATTTTATAGAGGAACAAGTAACCAGATATTTTCCATGGAAGATCTTTTTCATTTTTATGTTTTTCTATTTCTCTTATTTCTGCCAGAATAGCAATTATTAACTTTTAAAATCTCGTGTAAAATTTCATTTCAAAAGTATTAAGAGATAAAGCTTACCTAATTATTAACATTTTTCATTTTTTACTATGCATACGTTCAGTGGTTGTAAAACAGCAGCTACCAAAATCCACTAACACAAATATTTTAAATATAAATTTAACATGAAAAGATGGTATTACCCAATGTAAATAGTCACTAGTTATACACATTTTAACCATGTGAATTGGATTAACTTCAAAGGATCAGAATGACGTTTGGTAAATAATCACTTCCAGTACATTAGTTTGCTGGAAACTTTGCATTTCGGAAAGAGATAATTCACCCCACTTTGGTGAACTCACTATAGAATTGAATTATTGTACAATCAGATCCAGTACTCTGTATTCATAGGACACCTGGTTTGAGAAATTAAAAGTCTTTCAAAAACATTATCTTAGCTACCTTCACAACTTCATAGGCTGCATTGGCCACTCACTGGTCCATTCCATCATCCGTTCACCAATTCACTAAGTTTATACTAACCTTACCTCCCTGGGCAAACTAGGATATGAATTTTCACAAACTAAATGAATTTTCACAAACTAAGTAGTAGAATGCAATCTTTGTACAGTATCATGCACTATCAGCACATCTATTTACCCTTATATCCTGAGCTTTCTGCAGGCAACAGATAAGAAAACACAACTATCATATTGATGCTGAGGACAATAAAATTTTAAAGCTTTTTTCATCAATAGAAAAAGAGACAAGTGCAATAATTTAAAAATAGTTTTGTACTTTCCAAGAACATCAGATAGTTAACTTTTTATATTATATATTGGGTTTCACCTTAAAACCTTTGAGATTCAATCTCTTTACTCAATAGCTTCAAGGTGTTCACCTATAATTTCAATGTCACCATTTCCAGTTGAGAATATGATCAAGCAGGAATCAAGGAGAAGGGCTATGGTTAGAGAAAATGATATCCAAGTCCTAGTCTTTTTGGCTAATGCCTTTGTTCAACAATTTTTTTTTGGAGGGGGGAGAAGGGGGTATGATATACCTTTTACTGAGATAAATTAATATATCACAACTGATCTACCTTAAATGTACAGTTCACTGAATTTTAATATATTTATAGAATTGTACAACTATACTATGATCTAATTTTAGAAACATATCCATCACCCTAAAAAGAAACTTTGTGCTCATTTACAGCCACATCCCATTGCCACCCTTAGCATTGGGAAACCAATAATCTGTATTGTGTCTATAGATTTGCCTTTTCTAGACATTTCACATAAAAGTAATCATACAATATGTGTTTTTTCATGGCTGATTTCTTTCACTCAGCATAATGTTTAATAGGTTCACACCTGTTAACATATATCAGTACTTTATTCTTTTTATTTGTTCCTATGCTTTTTACATGATTTAAGTACTTTTGTTTCTAATAAAAGTAGCTTTGTGCTTTTTACTTCTTGGACTACTTTTTGATGGAACTGTTGACCTAAGACAGATAAAACTTACATTTCTCTTAACTTTAAAAAATTAATGTATAAGCTACCATGATGAGGACAAAGAAAGGAAAATTTAAATAAGAAAAAGAAAGTTATAAAGCAGGTACTGGGGAGTAGTAGTTACTTGAAGTTTCATTTTAAATAATTATTTTTATAAATGCCTTCTGAGATTAATTGTAGTTGTTGACTGTGTTTAAGCAGAATTATCTTTTATGGACAGGTTACTATTTATATCTTCAGTAGTAAGGTCCAATATCCTCCTCTTTATTTAAAACTTGAGCGTTTTTAGTCCCTCATATAAAATAATTGTGTGATCTAAAAAGATATATGGTGTTACCAGGACAAATATTTGAAATATGTACAAATCTGGAGCAAATTTTCATACTACCAAAAGGATATATTTATTTTATAAATGTATAAATATTTATATATTCAAAAATAAATTTTATGAATGCTGTACTTGAAGGTTTATAACGGCTAAAGATTGGTATCCCAGGTCCTGGAAAAAACTCGGGGCAGAGTGAGTAATTGTCTATGTTAGTTCAAACATCTTTGTAGGCATATTTTAAATGGGAATTAGAACATTCAAAATGAAGCCTATAATTGTAATAATTGAGTTAGAAATGGACCTGTGGAAAGAAGGTAAAACAGAGAATGTAAGAGCTTCACATATTTGTGGAAAAAAATGCTAGTACTGTTACAAATAGAATATAAAAATGAAGACTTCATTGAAAAGAAGAGATAATTTTTAGACAGAAAAAAGTGTGTAATTTAAGATCGTTATGTGTATTGAATTTGTTAAATAAAGTAAGTAAAAATGAACATTAAAATGTTTAGATTACCTTTAAGAGCTTTTTGTTTTCTTTAAATGAGGTCAATGACTGATACAAATTTTACAGATGATGTGTAGGATTTGAATCCTGTAAATTTGGCATAGATTATGTAAAATGTGCAATGGTAAATATTTTAATACTAAAAATAAATTTTAAGCACTAATTCAAAAAATACATGCACCTGTATGTTTATTGCAACATTATTTAAATAGCCAAGATATTGAAGCAACCCCTGTCTATCCATAGATGAATGGATAAATATATGGTATATACACACAATGGCATATTGCTCAGCCATAAAAAAGAATGAGATCTTGCCATTTGCAACAACATGCTAGAGGGTATAATGTTAAGTGAAATAAGTCAGAGAAAACCAAATACTATAATGATTTCACTAATATTTGGAATTTAAGAAAAATTAACATACAAAGAAAAAAGAGACAAAAAAGAAAAACCAAACTCTTAAATACAGAGAACAAACTGGTGGTTGCCAGAGGGAGGTGGGTGTGAGAGTGAATGAAATAGACAAAGGGGATTACAAATACATTTATCCAGATGAGCACTGAGTAATGTGTAGAATTGTTGAGTCATTATATTATGTACCTGAAACTAATATAGCAGTATGTGTTAATTACTTCAATAATTTTTTTAATTAAAAAGAAAAAAATCATACTAGAAAAATAGACATTTGGTAGCAGAATTTCTCACCTTGGAGGAGACACACACACACACACACACACACACACACACACAACCTTTGAAAACCATTTACAGGGTGAAAGATCTGTATTACTTTCCAAATAATGGCAGTATATATTTTAAAAAATACATTTGATATATTTAAATTTGAATTATCACATAATCCATCTAGACAGCATTAGACTAAAAAATTTCATAATAATAAACCCATTCCATTTTTCCTTTCAATTAAATGAATTTCATACATCTATAAGATGCTATAAAGAATATCCGAAGTCTTGCTCAGGTCATCATCCTGGAGTCCCTGGATCGAGTCCCGCATGGGGCTCCCTGCTCGGCAGGGAACCTGCTTCTCCCTCTGACCCTCCCCCCTCTCATGTGCTCTCTGCCTCTCTCATTCTCTCTCTCTCAAATAAATAAATAAAATCTTTAAAAAAAAAAAAAAAGAATATCCGAAGTCTTTCAGTACAGAATTTCTACATCATTCCTACCATGAAAAATGAGTTTGTATTCCTGGTATTTGCTATTATAACAGACTTCACCTTAGATTAAGCATCCTGTTCCAACAAATTATGTGAACACCTTATCTGTGTCAGATACTATGATAGGGTCTATATTTACTTTGGAAAATAATATAAAGTATTTTCCCTGAGGGAGGAAACATAGTGTAATACTTTAAAGCATCACTTCCAAAGAGAGATTTCCTGGGTTCAAATCCTGTCTGGTATCCATTAACCTATAACCATATATTGTGTATTTAACAACTCCAAGCCTCAATTTCCAAAGCCATGAAGAGATATTTTCTTCTTCCTATGGATGTTGTATGAATTTAAAGAAGAAAGAATAATTAGCACATTGTCTGACATATACAAAAAACACAGTGGTATATTTAAAACAAATAAAAGCAACTCCCACTTATTTACTAATGGTGTCTCAGAATCTAACCAAGTCTGATATAAATATTTATTCCAGAAGAAACTTTAAACAGGGAGAATGATATCCATAGATTTTATAAAGACTAGATTGACAACTTCTAATATAAATCCTCTTCATAAAAAATAGGCCAAGTTTATTTGAATGCAATAATTCAAATGTAGAGACTACAATCAACAGAAACTAAATCAGTGAAGACTTAATCAGAATATAATTTGCTGAATATCACTAAAAGCTGGATTTGTCTTTGATGATGTGGAGAATAAAAGCCTCAAAAGAAAGCTTGAAACATTATGTTTTTCAAAACTTGACTCATTCATTATTCACTTATTTATGAATTTGATTCACATTTATGTATTGCTTACTATGCAATAGGCATTCTCTCAGGCATTGATACACAAAGGTGAATGTAAAAAAAATAAGAAAGTACACCATTTTTGATAATATTAGGTATAGCTAGAGATTACTTGGCAAAATAATTTTAATTTCCCCAGAATTTACTTTATACTTCCTTGTAAGATCTGATTCTTTTCAATGACGTATGAATCAAATGAAATGTACAAAAAGGATCCTACTAAAATAAATTATTTTTTATAATTACATTTAAATAACATATAAATGTATTGTTTTCCATGTATTGCAAATATTTTGTAAATACACTTATATATTCTCTGCAAATGAATGTAAAAATGCTTAGTGTACTTTATTATTACTACTGAATCTAGCCTTATGTCCATCAGCAAATTATGCATTTCGTAAGGAATAAAATGATGCAATCTTAGGTTAGAACATCATAGGTAGTAAACATCACCCTGAATAAAAACTAAGCATACCCAGAGACTTCATATCAATGATGGTAGAGCTAGCTTGGGAAGATAATATCCTTGGAAGAGTATATCACTTGTACTCTAATGTAAGTAACTTATTTAAGAAATTCTGGCCAGAAGCTTGGTAATATACCAACATTTCGATGGATTCAGGAAAATATGTACAAAGGCACAAGACAGAAGAATACTAGATCCCATATCCATAGTAATGTATCTGACTGCTCAGAAAGGGAAAAAAGGGGGAGAAAGAAGAAAGCTAACCGTTACCACTTACTGGGTGGGAAAGAGAAAAAGAATAAAGTCTGAAGAGGTAGAATAAAATAAGTCATGAAGGATCATATATGTCATGCTAAGAATTTTAGACATTCTATTCAAGATGTTGACATCTGGGCACCTGGGTGGCTCAGTTGGTTGAGCGACTGCCTTCAGCTCAGGTCATGATCCCAGGGTCCTGGGATCGAGTCCCGCATCGGGCTCCCTGCTTGGCGGGAGGCCTGCTTCTCCCTCTCCCACTCCCCCTGCTTGTGTTCCCTCTCTCGCTGTGTCTCTCTGTCAAATAAATAAATAAAAATCTTAAAAAAAAAAAGATGTTGACATCTGTTGACATTCTTCAGAATGAGAATGACAGGACATGTGATTTTGAGTTTTAAAATATTAGTACTTTCTTAATAGTGATGAAGAGGAATCCACAGGGTACAATACTAAAGATGAGAAAACATTTAAGAGACTTGTAAAATAAAGTGATCCATATACAAAACAAAAGTAGTTAGAACTTTAGCAAAAGTATTGTATGATTTGTCATTAATTTTAAGTTATGTGGATAAGATGAAAAATGTACCTATGGGATATTAATGTGACATGGCCATTTCTATTTGGAAAATAATGAATAAGTAACAAATTTTGTTTGTTTCTAGAATTTCCCTGAGCTTTTAAAGATTAATGTATACTAGGAAGAAATATATCTGTCTTTGTTTGCAGATGACATGATAGTTTATGTAGAAAATCTAAATAAATAGACAAAAAGAAAAAAAACGCTCCTAGAACTAATAAGTAATCATAGCAGGATTGCAAGATACAAGATTAATATACAAAAGTCAAACATGAAAAAATGCTCATCACTCAGCATCAGGGAAATACAAATCAAAACCACAGTGAGATACCACCTCACACCAGTCAGAATGGCTAAAATTAAGAAGTCAGGACATAATAGATGTTGGCAAGGATGCAGAGAAAGGGGAACCCTCTTACACTGTTGGTGGGAATGCAAGCTGGTGCAGCCACTCTGGAATACAATATGGAGGTTCTTAAAGAAGTTGAAAATAGAGCTACCCTATTACCCAGCAATTGCACTACTGGGTATTTACCCCAAAGATACAAATGTAGTGATCCGAAGGGGCACCTGCACCCCAATGTTTATAGCAGCAATGTCCACAATAGCCAAACTATGGAAAGAGCCCAGATGTTCATCAACAGATGAATGGATAAAGAAGATGTGGGGTACACACACACACACACACACATACACACACACACACACAGGAATATTATGCAGCCATCAAAAAATGAAATCTGCCATTTGCAATGACGTGGATGGAACTAGAGGGTATTATGCTAAGCGAAATAAGTCAATCAGAGAAAGACAATTATCATATGATCTCACTGATATGTGGAGTTTAAGAAACAAAACAGAGGGTCATAGGGGAAAAGAAGAAAAAATAAAAGAAGATGAAACCAGAGAGAGAGACAAACTGTAAGAGACTCTTAATCATGGGAAACAAACTGAGGATTGCTGGAAGGGAGGGGGGTGGAGGGAAGGGGTAACTGGGTGATGGACGTTAAGGAGAGCACATGATGTAATGAGCACACTGGGTATTATATAAGACTGATGAATCACAGGCCTGTACCTCTGAAACCAATAATACATTATATGTTAATTAATTGAATTTAATAAAAAAAGTTAAAAAATAATAAAAAATATACAAAAGTCAACATTTTCCTAAAAACAAGTAGAATTTGAAATTAAAAACATAATACTTTTTACATTAGTACCCTCCAAATGAAATACTTAGACATAAATTTTTAAAAAATGTATAAGATCTGTATGAGGAAAAGTACAAAACCATGGAGAAAGAAATCAAAGAACGAAAGAAATGAGAGATATTCCATGTTCTTGAATAGGAAGATTCAATATTTTCAAGATATCAGTTCTTTCCAACTTGATCTATAGATTCAGTGCAATCTCAACCAAAATCCCGGCAAGTTATTTTGTAGACATCAATGATTAGATTCTAAAGTTTATGTGGAGAGGCAAAAGACCCAGAATAGCCAGCACAAAGTTGGGAAGTGGGGAGAACAAAAATGGAGGACTGACACTACCTGACTTCAAGACTTACTATAAAGCTACAGTAATCAAGACAGCCTGGTATTGGTAAAACATAGACAAATAGTTCAATGGAACAGAAAAGAGAGCCAAGAAATAAATCCCCATAAGTAAAGAAAACTGATCTTTGACAAAGGAGCAAAAGGGGGGAAGGATGAACAGGAAGAGCCCAGAGAATCTTCAGAGCAGTGAAAATACTCTGTATAACAGTATAATGATGGATACATGTCATTATACATTTGTCCCAAACCACGGAACTTAAAACACCAAGTGAACTCTTATGTAAACTGTTGACTTTGGGTGATTATAATACGTCAATGTAGGTTTATCAATTATAACAAATGCACCGCTCTCGTGGGGAATGTTGATAATGGGGAAGGATATTCATGTGTGGAGGCAATGGGTATATGGGAAATATCTGTACCTTCCTCTCAATTTTTTTTTTGTGTGTGTGAACCTAAAGCTGTTCTAGTGCCCATGGAACATTCTCCAGAATAGATCACATCCTAGGTCATAAATCAGGTCTCAACCGGTACCAAAAGATTGGGATCATTCTCTGCCTATTTTCAGACCACAATGCTTTGAAACTAGAACTCAATCATAAAAAGTATAAATTATTTTTAAAGAGTGTAAGCAGTCATCTTGGTTCATGTTATACTTAGCTAGAACTTCAATCATCCAGCTACAAGAAAATAAATTCCATCAACAACCTGAATAAATTGAAACTCAGATTCTTCCCCTGTCAAGCCTCCAGATAGGATCACAGCCTGGCTGACCCTTTGATTATAGCCTTTTGAGAACTTGAGGAGAGAACCCAGCTAAGATTTGCCTAGACTCTTGATTCACAGAAACTGAGATATAAGTGTGTGTTGCAGGGGCTAGGTGTATAGCAATTCCCTAGTAGCAATTAACCATATATATGTTCATATTTTCCCTCCAGAGATTGAAAAATAGAATTAACTTTTCAGACGATTTAAGTTGTCATTGATTGAGCTATTTGCTTATCTCCTTAAAATGCTAAAATATAATAAAACTTAAAAATAAAATAAAATGCTAAATGTAATTGTGAACATTAAAAATATAATATATTGACCCTAGAGTGATAGATGCTGTATTTATTATTTATTACTGAGCTATGTCACTTGGATGTAATATAGAAATGGAATTTCCTGACAATATCAGTGTCATAAAGAAATGTTTATAGCTTACCCATTTTATACACTGGCATGAGGATTTTTTCACAAGATGCATACTTCAGAATGGCAAAGCAAAATCTTGAACTCTCTGGAAGCTAAAAGATATTCTCTTGTTAGCTGTGACTGGAATTTGCTCCATTTCTAATTCATGAATTCTGCAATTTCTATAATTCTTAAAACCACACTAAAAAGCTCTATTGGTACCTTCCAAGTGTTCCATGTGGAGGACAATTTAAAGATTTTATTGGGGCAGATGTTTTCAGTGATTGTCACTCCACTGAACTGATTCAAGCATTTCCCGGTCAGCATCATGACTCCAAAGTTAAACAGAAGTATGAACAATTATTCACGCCTCTACCGAAATTTAAACAACAACAACAACAACAACCTCTTAGATTAGGACATTTCAGTTGCAAACGAACAAAATGTCATTCTCTTACATACTGTTTTTCTCTGGTGTATTTTGGCAAATTGCTAAGGGAAAGGATCATACTCTTTACATCAGTGGGGTCACGCCCCTGGGGTGGATCTGCCACCCCATCCACTCCATAGGCGGTTCTCTTCTGCTCTCTGTGCCACTGGTGTTATGCACTGTACAACAATGTTACTTGGTGAAGGGATTTTGCCAATAACCAGCACACCTTATTCTCTGGGCATGTTTGCCATTCTCTTGACACTAGCTTTATCAGCTTCTCAGAATTACTATGTGTCTTTCTTTGCTGCAAGAATGTAACTTTGAAAGTTGTTGCTATTGTTTTTTCTCTTTCCTTTTTGGATAACATCTGTCTCATGTAAGAAAGCATTATTTTGGAAGTATTCTGGGCTGCCTCAATCAGATTACTAGGAAGTGTACTTTGAAGGTGAAGATGCAACTAATTAACATTTTTGACAAAAACACACTGAACTCAGGGAGTAAACAGATTATTAGTTTGATAAAACACAGCATTTTAATACTAATTTTGTATTTGTTATTTGTACTTCTAGGCTTTTTCAGTTGCTTATGAAAAATAATTACAGTCTACATGTTTATTGTAAAATAGTTACAAAAATTCACAATCCATAGTTTTACTGGAGTCTGTTCTTATTTAAGCTCACAATATTAAGTTTGATGTGTATATTCGTATTTCCATCATTAGTATTATGTTCAATTAATGACATTAGAGTCATTAACCCATTATTGTTAATGAGAACTATACTTTAGCACAATAGCCACATAAAAAACAAATTTAAGAAACATAAACAATAGCATGCGAATGACGTGAGAATAGTCAGCTGAGTGTAATTGCATCTCCATAATTTTCTGTTAAAATAAAGAAACTGAATAATGCAAGTCTTTTTTAAAAAAGACTTACTTATTTATTTTAGAGAGAGAGAGAGAGCTCATGCGAGTAGGGGGAGGGGCAGAGGGAGAGGGAATCTCAAGCAGACTCCCCACTGAGCATGGAGCCCGACATGGGGCTCCTTCCTATGACCATGAGATCACGGCCTGAGCAGCAATCAAGAGTCAGATGCTTAACTGACTGAGTCACCCAGGCGCCCCTGAATAATGCAAGTCTTATAGAACAATCACAACTCAGAAAACTACCTACGCTATTGTGCTATTTCTGCTTCTGCTGTAGCTGCTTCTAAAGGCCTTACATATATTATTTAATGCTTACAGTGATATTATGAATAAAGTATATTATAATCCTCATTTTGTAGTTGAAGGAATGAAGGCAAGTTGAGATTGAAAAACTCTTCCAAAATCACATTGTTTAAGGGGCAAAACCAGATTTTAATCCAGACAGTATGACCACAGAGATAGATCCTTAACCAATACACAATCTTTCTCTTAGCTTCTATTCAACTACACAGAAATGTTAACTGGATGAAATTATTTTCTTCATATCACTTTTCATTAATTTCATGCTGGATATATAGGAGTAGTAATGAAACCATAGTTTCTATGAATTACATCAATGGTTTCATTACAATGATTTATTGGCAATGATCCTTATGATTTGGAGATGAAACTAGGGTTTTCTCTTGATGAAAAAGAGGAAGAAACAAAGCTTCTGTCACCTTCTCATCGATGCTTGCTGGTGGAAATACTCCTCATTATCCCATTAAATGCGGTTCCTCTACCAGTGTATATGAATTTGAATAATTTGAAATGAGTATAGCAGTCTGCTTATGGGAAATAAATAGTTAAATAGAAGCTCTGTTTTACATTTTCTTCCCGACTGAAGAGGAAGTAAAGATGGTGCCCTGAGGATAGAAAGAATTTGACACAGTCAAATCTTCTAAACAGGATCTCTAGGTAAAAGATCTCCTAGTAAAAGAAAATTTGGTATTTGCTAACAGGAGAACCCCTAACTATGAACCCTTGTCTATAAACCAGGACATACCTGCTTGGCTAGGATTGCTGATGGTAAGCAAACTTGAAATCTACAAATCCATGTGGCAGAAATTTGCATGGGTCCCTAAAGAATGTCACATAAGCTATGTAACTAAGTATAAAATGGAAAAGATCTCACAGGTTAATCTGGGTTGGAGTGCATTCCAATTCAGCAGGCTAGAACCTGGGGAGAGGCATTGGAGATCCCGGGCCACTTCTGTTTAACTTGTGGCTTGTGATTTTTCTTCTTGAACTTATTAGGAAAAGTTTGATACTGCCTAAGATTTCTGATTCACATGGGTCTGATCTGGCAATAGAATATTTTCTATCTCAGTTTATAATGTGCAAAAATCAACACCATTATTTGTAGATTGGAAATCAATTATATAAGTAGAATTTTGAAGTAAAAAAGATATTTTTTCCTATTGAAAATAGATCTTGCTGCAAATAAGTTTTATTTTTATTTTTTTATTTTTTAGATAGAGAGAGAGAGGAGAGAGAGAGAGAGTCAGGGGCAGGAGCAGAGAGAGAGAATCCCAAGCAGACTCTGCGCAGAGTGTGGAACCCAATGCAGGGCGCCAAGCCCAACAGGGCTGGATGCCACAAACCTGAGATCATGACCTGAGCTGAAATCAAGAATCAGAAACTTAGGGGCGCCTGGGTGGCTCAGTCGGTTAAGTGTCTGCCTTCCGCTCAGGTCATGATCCCAGGGTCCTGGGATAGAGTCCCGCATCAGGCTCCTTGCTCAGCGGGAAGCCTGCTTCTCCCTCTACCTGCCGCTCCCCCTGCTTGTGCTCTCTCTCTCACTGTCTCTCCTGCTGTCTGTCAAATACATAAATAAACTCTTTAAAAAAAAAAAAAGAATCAGAAACTTAACCAACTGAGCCACCCAGGCCTCCCATCTACAACTAAGTTTTAATTTATTTTTAGTTATTAAAAAATAAATTTTATTTGTTAAAATATGATTAAATTATAATAAATATAAATGCTTGTTAAAATATTAATAAAATAAAATAAATTTATTTATTAAAATAAATTTATTATTTTTCTTAACTAGATTTAATTTGCTATTGAAATCCTAAGTATTTCCTGTCAGATAAGACAGGTAATGGTACTGCATCTATATTTCTATAAAATCTTTCATTCAAATCAAATGAAACCAACTATACTCTAAGTAGAACTGATCACAACTTATCCTACAGTAAACTTATTTTCAAAACTACTTTTAACCTTTTAAGAATATCAACCATCATCAGTCACTTTTTTATTTTTATTTTTGCTTCATCAATTCTCTTCGGGTGTCTTTAGTTCCCAGTATCTGTTTATTGGTTAACAAAAATCGTCCCTGCCTCTCAGAAATAAGCCTTAATTCTATAATTTACAAAAAACATAAAGACAGCATTTAGAAAATGAAAACATCCATCTGTTATATTAACTTCTTCCATAATTAAACTTAGAGAGTTATCCCGTGAAAAATACTGATTTTTTACAGTTGTATTGCAAAAAATATAACAAGTTATATGTGTTCTGTAATATTCTATAAGATTAGTCAGTGATCAAAAACTACCTTTTCTTTTTAGAATAAATAATGAGAATAGGTAAAAATCAGTCTGAATGGTTCAGCTGGAAAAATGGCTTTGGGAAGAATGCAATCAGTAACCAAAACCTCAATCAATTACTCATTAGATGACATCTATTTGTTTCTCCATTCTAATAGCCTCAGAGGCAATAGTATACGCCTTATTCAAAGATTCTCTGACCACCCCGTGTAAAATGTGCTTCTCTGCTCCAATTTCATATTATCTAGCCATTATTCTGTTTTATTTTCTCCAAAAAACTTATTTGGAGTATTTGGAATGATATTATTTATGTATTTGCTTATATGCGTCTTCATCTCTCCATGAGAGCATCTCCGCAAGGACCAGGATACTTTATCTTGTTCCCTGGCTATACCCCCCCAGTGCCTAGAGCAGTCTCCAACACATACAGGAGAGCCAATACCTCTATATTAAAGGAACAATTAAGTAAATAAGTGAAAAATAAATGCCTTACTCTTTGAACTGGTGTCACATGCATTTTTAATGCTTATAACTTTGTAATTATGTGTCACAATGCACTTATTCATAAGTCTTGTGTTATCTTAAGGTACCTATAAATGTAATTTTAGCCAGTAGCTGTATGGTTATGTATTTTGTAAGTTGATGACAGCTTGATTACTGTGACCTTTTATATGGAAAATGAAGAAAAAGTAAGTATTTTAAAATCTGAATTCGTTAGAGCAAGAGGAGTCTTAGTTCTGAATTGAAACTTTTTTAAATGTATTTTGTTACTCAAAAATAATTTGTTCTAAGAACATCAGATAGGAAAAAAATTCAAGAATAAAATCTTGTTTCCATCTCCTTTACTAGCTTTCTAATGTAAATGCAAAATTCATGGACTACTTCACCAAAGTTAAAACTCACTCAAGTATTTTAAAAGAGGTATTATCATTCTCTATTAGGCCAACGTTGGGTTTTTTCAAAGCTTGAGCAAAAATTATTCAGCAAGTGGAACAATTTCGGATACACAATATAAAATTGATGCTTTCCTCTAGATTAGAGAGTTAATGCAAATGAGATCATAGCTTGAACAAGCTTTGGGAATGAACAGGCTGTCTAGGAGAGTCAACAAAAGTGTGCCTCCTGCAATAGGAAAGGTTTCAATTTTGCCATTTTCTAAACACAGAAAAATGTATCCCTCCAATTCAGAATATTGAATGTCTTATGGAAAGCGAAAGGTCATTTGTAACTGTCCAAAGGATTGATGGAGTTGAGATACCTCCTTGACCTTCACCCTGCACTCATAAAGAATAGTTTCAGATGACAGAGCATCAGGCAACTTTTCAGAAAATGTCTTTTCTCCCTTTGTATTGCATAGCAAGATTGTTACCTGATATTTTCTTTCATAATTGTATGTCAAGATTTAATTGCCTCGTGTCGTCCCTCATTAAAAGTTAACTGTCATTTAATGCTGCTGAACAATGTCTGTGATTTGGACTAATTCAAGCAGTTCTATCTGCTTTTTGCCATTGTTTTCCATCTCAGTTTCTACAGTAATTGCTTTGGAGGCCTCACAAACCATGTCAAGGTCATCCTTTACAAATACTAACCACTAGCCCCCCAACATGTGCATATCCCAATTAATTATTGTCTATTAAGGATACATATTATGAAAAGCACTTCATTATAATTCAGGGATTGTTTTATCCCTATAATTTAATTTAAAAAACTAATAAAAATTTTAGTGCTGCTATTAAAAATACAATAAAATTGTGATATACCCCTACTAACGACTATTGCATTAGTGTGAGTGTGTGTGTGTGTGTGTTTACCACGTTGTCAATTGGGAAATCTCTATTACCTAGAGCGGCTTTATGATCTTTAATCTTAGGACTCGCATGATAGAAAATATAATGATATTATGCAATACTTTCCATGCAAAATGATGCTACTGATACACTGTATGGAGAGCATGTGCTTCCAGCTATTTTACTCGTAATAATGATGGATTTGAGCTGATCCTACTGCCACTATTGTCATTTAAGCTCCCTTTATATTTCAGCTGTTCTAGGGCAGCAGCTTCCTAACTGTTCTTGTTTCCAGTGTTATCCAACTCCAATTTGCACTCCATATTTCTCAGAGAATGAAAAACAAAAGGTCCTAACGTATGTCAGAAATCATGAGAGAATGCAAAACTAGGAGGTGATTAGTAAATGAACATGAAATGAAAAAAATAAACAAACTTGCTACAATAAAGGAAATGAATTGCAATACTTGGCTTTGAAATGTTAAGTAGCTATAATAATGCAGACAGATTGATTTTCAGCTATTCTAATGTACCTACAGACTAAATAATTACAGTAACAAAACAGATATTGAAAATGTAAAAGTAAATGCAAATATAGTTAAATGTAGTTGTTTTAGCAAAGAGGGAGAGAGAAAGAAAGAAATTATCATCTTCACACTTCAAAGTTGAGAATCGAAAGATAATGTTGATGGTTGAGGAATAATATGAAAAGGCTGTGTAGACGTGTATTATTTAAATCACAGTGTTTCCCAATTAAGAGATGAGAAAGTGCAAAAACCATTTCAGAAGGAGTGGGAGGAGAAAGAGGCATTGCTGAAAATAAGCTAAATCTTTATCTTATCAGGAAACCAACTGGTTAAAATCTAAAGTTGTTAATTTAAAAATAACTATAAAAACTTAATTTAGAAGAATTAATATATTAACAGTTAAAAGTGCCTCTAGGGGGTGGGCACACATTTGTTGAGTGAACGAAGGCTCACAATTTGTAGTTTTCTCTAAGTAGTGAAGTATCACCTTTTTTATTATGGGTCCTGCCATATTTTCTAAAAACAGCACAAATTACTTTTATAAGCATGACACAAAAATGGATATAGTGTCTCATAATAAAAAATAACAGTGAGATGAATTGTTTTAGAACAGAGCACAGGCAGAGTGAAAACCAAGGAACGCACAAGAGTTGTGGTGGACAGTGGTGTAGAAAAGAGAGGTGTAGAGTCGAAGAAATTTGAAGCAAAGACCTAAACTAAAGGAAGTAAGGAGACACAATGGGATCTGCAAAACAAAAGTGTGAAGCATAGAATTTTAATTAGCAGTTATAAACAACTTGACCACATTTTACTACACACTGAAATGTATATTTTATATGAAAAAATGGTAACACAAAAGGTATCAATGATAATTCTTAGTTGATGTACCATTTTATGAGGATAATTTCAAGAGAAATTAGCAAATATTTTGATTTTTGAGCATATCTCCATGGTCCATGATTAGGGCCTTCACTTTTTACCTCATAATATTGAACAACCTTATAGGACTTTTCAGCTATTTTGCACCTTCATCTACTACTCCACAATTCAGCCATCATGAAAAAAATTAAAATGTGATTTTGAGCATTATTTGACTCAGTCAAAAAGTGGCACAGTATAAATCATTTTCATACATATTAAAATCTACTATATCCACATTAGACCTACATCTTCTCATGTTTTACCTTCTAATCCTGGTCTCCTCTCATGTAGTAGAATTCACATGTGAATTTTCTTTTTCTACTGCCCTTTATTAATATGATTCTTTTTAAATTTTTGCTTGAAATTTAGATGTGAACTCAAAGGCTCCTTTCTACCCAATCAATGGTTTATAAAGGCACCTTCTTAACAATCCCACACTGTACCTCTGAGAGAACTGTCATATGTGTGTCTAAGAATCTGAATTTTCCAGAAATCATGTATTCCTATATAATCCCTTTTGGTCCCTGTAATCATCTAGTGAAATATTTAATAATGTGAATGCCTGATTTATTTTCAATTCTCTACCGTTCACAAAAGCACTTTGACTCACTATCATAGATTGAATTGTGTCCCCTTCCTGCAAATTTGTATGCTGCAGTACCAACCATCAGTCCCTCTGAATGTAACCTTATTTGGGGCTAGGGTCTTTACAAAAGTAATCAAGGTAAAGTGAGATAATTAAGTTGGATCCAATTTAATATGACTGGTGTCCTTATAAAAATGGAAAATTTGGACACAAAGATATTGACAGAGAGAAAAGAATATGAAGAGCCACAGGAAAAAGATGGTCATCTACAATCCAAGGAAAGAAGCCTGGAACATATCTTTCCTTCACAGCCCTCAGAAGAAACCAAGTAGGCCAGTCCTTTGAGTTTGGACTTGACTTGTAGCCTCCAGAAATGTGAATAATACATTTCTGTTGTTTAAGCCACCCAGTCTGTGGCTCTTTTTTGCAGCAGCTCTAGAAAATTAATACACATACTCCTATCTGATGATTTCCTATCCATTATGTCTTTCATTGCAACTTTCATTCAGCTGTAAAAATAAAATATTTACTAGTAATTTTCTAAACAAGCCCAGTATTTGCTCATTTGATTCCTTCTGCCAACCATTCCTTTCCATATTCTTTCCTCCAATTTAACTCCTATACATTCTTCAAAACTTTTTTTTCAAGAAAGGCATTTCTGTCTTTCTACAAATAATAAAGAAGAGCAGAGGACTGACAGGGGTGGTATGAGATAAGTTCTCTAGTTTTTTAGTGTCTTTATGAAAGTCTTTCTAGTAATGCCTTGACTTCAAAAAACATATTACCAATATACAGCAGTCTTTTTTTTTTTTTTAAGAGCTACTATATGCTGGCTAACTGAACATAATAAAAATAAAACAAAGAAAAAAAATGAAGCTTTTAAAAAATATATAGCAGTCTTTCTCTCTGTTCCCTGAGAGGGAAAAAAAAAAAAAAAAAGATTAACAACAATAAAGAAGAAACACAATGAACTTTTTAAAAAAATTTTGTGAGGTAATTGTGTTATTAGAATGCAAAATGAAGAAAACTATTTAGACTGTATGCAACGGTATATAATGAAGGGGGGAAGCAGGGTGTCCACATTAGACTCCCCAGAGGGATCCATTATTAGTAATAGAATTATCTCTAGGCATTGAAGAAGTTCAAAGAGCCTCACACCTCTCTCCTCCCCTACTGTCCCACTCATACTGATCAACTCTGCTTACCCTTTCCATCTCACCATGGATAAGTCTTCCTTCAGAAAATCTTCCTGGCACTACAAGTGAATTCTCTGCCTTTGCAAAATCCCAGGGAGACACAGGGTTACCTCCATGGCAGCACCATAGGATCTCATCACTAAATGACTCCTCTGGACTCATCTTGGGCTTCTCTTCACCTTTCCATCTCTGCTACCACTACCCTGGCCTTGCTCAGCTTCCATTTTAACAATATGAGTTCCGACATGTGCCTACAACTTTCATGCTTCTCTTCAATTAGGCAACCCTTATAATAACCTTTAGTTCTCAACTTAAATATTAGTCTTCATGAGACTCTCCTCAACCTCTCCTCTTATTGTGCATTTTCATAGACCCCTGTGCTTCTCCTTCACAACATATCTCAAATAGAATTAATTGATTCTGTATTTTTTTAATATATTATTTTTAATTGGGGTTCAAAACCCATACAACATAAAATTTACCATCTATCCATTTTAAGTGTATACTTATATAATTTTTAAATTATTTTCTTCTTTGTGTTAATTCCTTATGGCTAGAGTTATGGTTTATTCACAACTAGAATCTGGTATCTAGCACAGGACAGTACCTTACATGTATTTGGTGTTTAAAAGTATTTGTTGAATGAATAAATTTCACATATTTTTTTCTTTTTGATCTTGATGGCGAAAAAAAATGTGTGCTCAGCAACCATCAATGACTGACACAAAACACTTCTCAAAAATATTGTGAAATCATTCATTCATTCACTATGTCGAGTGTTTATAATATGCCAGATATGAGGTTTAGTCCCAGGGTTATTTCTATGAATGAGACCAACAAAATTCTTGCCTCTTGAAGACTAAAACTTTGTGGCCTGACAGGATAAATAAGTAAACAAATATATACATAAGACAAGTAACAATTATCTTAAGACTATGTAAGAAATAGCTTGATGATGTGATATCGAGTAACTGGCCAGGACTAGGTCCGTAGGCACCATATTGGTCACTTTAGGCCATAACAAAAATACCATAGGCTGGGTAGCTTAAACAACAAAAGTTCATTTCTTGAAGTTCTGGGGGTTGGGAAGTATGAGATAAAGCTGTCAGCCCATCCAATGTCTAATGAAGACCAGCTTCCTAGCTTAGACACCTAGACACCTAGCCACCTTCTCACTGTATGTTCATATGGCTGAGAGAGAGAGAAAAAGACCAGAGAGAAAGAGGGAGAGAGAGAGAGAGAGCTAGCTCTCTTTCTTTACTTATAAGTCCATTAACCCCATCATGAGAGCTTACTGTCATGACCTAATTCCCTCTCAAAGACCTCACCTCTAAATACCATCACATTAGGGCTTCAATATATGAATTTTGGGAGAAAAGCAACCATTAGGCAGCAGGCACTAGGTTAATACTTGCTGAAAAGTGAATGACCACATGCAATGTGATAAAGAAAGGCTCTTCTGGAGGAGACAAAATTTAAGTACAGAACTGAGAAATTAACCCCAGATATGAAGTCAGCCATGCAGAGAGTTAGTAAAACAGCACTCGGGCAGAGATAAGTGCAAGTTTATAGGTGCTAAAATAGAAAATAATTGGATCTGTTCAAGCTATATAAAGGAAGCCAGTGAAGCTGAATTCAGGTGGTATAATACAAATTTGGAGAATTGAGTAGCAGCTAGATCATCTGTGGCCCTACAGGCCACTGAAGAATGGCCAGAAGTCACTGTCAGTAATCTGACTTATTTGTTTGTTTGAAAGATTATTCTTGCGCTGAATGGTGTGTAAGGTGAAGCATAGACTATTGTACTTTGGAGATTGTTGTATAGTATCTTGATTAAAGAGGGTGGTACTTATCTTAGGTGGTAGAGTTTGGGAGGAAAAGGAGATGATTTATTGGGAGTTTAGAGCCAGCAGGACTTGGTCAAGGATTATTGACTTCTGCCTCAAATCTCTGCTCATTCTATACCTTCTTCATCCAATTATAAAGCATTGACTATGCTACAAGTATAAACTGTGACTGTGAAAAGTTAGCTAAAGCAGTCGGACTTGAACACAGCCTAGCCAACTAAAATAAATTATGAATGAGCCCAACATACATTTTTTTCAACTTACATTTTCAACTTACAGTTTTTCAACTTACATTTCCTGTATCGACTACTGTGTTTGGTAGATAGCTTGTGTCCAGTGTTTGCCTATGAATGACCGCATGTTAAATAAAAGAAATGCCCAAGTAGAAAGTTATGATTAAATAATTGGATTTGGTTTGGGAATTCATTTTTTAGTATATAAGCATACGCTCAAATGTATTTGCATTTAAGAAGTATTTTCTAGAGTTCAGTTCCCTTTCTTAGAGAGTATGTCACTTGATGACTATATCTGCTCTACCATTCCAGGATAAATAGAATACTTCTAGTTTTGTCCCTGAGAAAACTGAAAATGAGCAGAACTGAGCTGCTTGTTAGTAAATGATAAAGGTAGTATTTGTCTAAGTTCTTCAATTTTCATTAATTGTTCATTCCACTCTACTTTGGTCCTTCTATCTATGCTCAGGCTGCCAGCAACATGAAAGACCACTGAAGTGGTTTGTGGGAAATTCTTCTAGGCATGGCACTCACAACTAGCTTAATAACTAGTTAGGTAATAGACAAATAGTTAAATGAAAACATCATGTACCGTCTCTGAGGTTTAGTTGTCTGATCTGTAATATTAGCAAGTTAGAACTAATGAGCTTGAAGATCATGTGCAAAGCAAACACTCTAATGTTCAAAATACCAACTGGGAGATACCATGAAACTGCTGTATGTCCACATTGGGCTTCCTCCACATACATTATTATACCTTTCTCCTCATTTTCCATTCATTTATTTTAATATTTTTATTAATATAGATTTATTAGGAATCTACTGATGCCCAAAAAGTACCAAAATACTTCTGACAAAATAAATAAAATTATTTCATATCAATGACCTGTTTGTACAATTGACGCATGTCCCAAGATCTTTGTGCAACGAGTATTACTTGAAGTTGTCAATATACTGGTGAAAGAAGTAGATATAATTTCTGCCTACATTTTTCCAGTTTAGTGAGGTAAATATATTTTCAAGCTCCTTAGAAACAGCAAGTTTTGACACATTGAGAATTTTTATCATGCCCACTCCCACATTTCAGACAATGCAGTTCAATGTACCAACTAAATCTAATTACCCCCTCCCATTTCTTTTGTTTTAATTTTCACCACTCCTATATTTATAAAAAGGCTAAGAATAGATGGAATGGATATGTAGGTGTGTGCATTTCCTCACACATAAGACACGATGATTTTAAAATAGTTTCTGGCAGGTGAATTCAGGCTAGGGGAGAGATATTTATGGATTTAGTTCAGAAAGAGATCACAGAGGATATGAACTGCATGAAGACTAACTCTATAGTAAGTGAAGAAACCAGCAAGTGCTTATAATTTTTTATGGTCTGAAAAAATGAATAATCTAATTGAAGCCAACCTATTGTCAATTATTTTATTTAAAACACACACTCTGTGTGTTTAATACAGAATTTGAAAAGCAAAAGAGGTGCATGTATATTTCTAAGCTTATGAAAACCACGTTCAAAGATACAAGTGCTTTAGATTCAGAATTTAATGGCAGAGCAACATGGATACATACTATGTTTGAAATTCTAATAAAGATGAGATGGAGGATAGCAAACAACAAAAAGAGGGGAAAGTGGGGGAAGGATGGGGAGAAACAAAAAGGAGAAGGTTGCAGTTGGTGAAGGACAAAAGGCATGCAATCACAGTGACTGCAGAAGTGCCTCCAGCCTTGGGAGCTAAAAACGGTTTGCTGCAGTTTGCAGATGTCTTAACCAAGTGCAAATTTATACAAGCACTACTGCATCAAATTTCATCAGTTTCTAACAGTTGCTGATGAGAGCCGTGATTATTCTGTAATTATTTGACAAGTTTAACTAATTAGGTATCAGTAGTTCATTCGAAAGTGTCCTTGTTATTTATGCATTGATAATGATTTATTTGCAATTACCTAATCTTGATCATTTTTACCCTGTGTTAAGCTGTAAGTTACATTCGTAGTATATAGACATTTAAAGCCATAGAAATGTGTGACTAAATCGAATTCCATATTAATATAATACAAACGAGTGTGAAATCAACTACCTACACCGTAGTGGGCAAAACTTGTTTACTTCAGAAAATCACGTGGGTTTGATCTATATGGGTCAACGGTGGAATGCATATTTGTCAATTCCAATGAAATAATTTAATTAAACATGGGATGGAAATGGAGAGATTGTAAACAATGATGATGACAGGGAATAGCAGGCCCCTGCTATAAAAATAATAATAAATAAATAAACAAGTAAATAAAAGGATTTGGCCAAGTGGAGTCAACACGAAGAATGGCCAGGTTATTGGTCCTTTTAACTGATAACTGATAACCCACTATCTGGATTACTAGCATCTGGTATACGTAAGGTGTACTGCTTTATACAGTCTTTTGTAAACATTGTGATTTAACTTGTAAATTTATCTACACTGGTTCTAAAGTTACTGCAATTCCCACATTGTTTAGAATGTTCGGTCCTTGAGATAAACAAACCTGCAGCACAAATTCAGCACACACTGAATTTTTTTCTTTTTTGAATGAAAACAGTTAGGTTCGTTTTCCAGCCCACCTCCAAACCCCTGTTCATCATGGAGAATTTCCCATAGCCATAGCCAAATGTTTTAATTTATAGAACATTCTGTGTTTTGCCACTGGCAATGAAATCATAACTAATAAGTTCCACAGACTGCAATAAAGCCCTAGAGAAAACTATATGCTATCTGTCAAGCATATAATTTTAAGGTTTAATAACGCATAATATGTTTATACAGTTTATCAAAGCACATCTCTTTTTCAAAAGAAAGAAAAAGAAAAAAGGGAGATGCTTAAAAATAGTTCTTAAAGGCACTGCTTTTTAAATGAACTATTGTTAATTGCTTAATAATTGAAAATATTACCACTTAAAGCAACTGACTATGTGTTCATTTCATTCAGGTCTGTGTTCTCAAAAACATTAGCAATGCTATGGTTTTAATAATCACAAAGGGATTATATCTACCTCAGAAATTTACCAAATAGATTTAATTTGGTGTGTGTCCTTGTTTACAAAATACAGAAAATTTTGGTATTTTGGATAATCGTTCAGTCTTAAATGCTACAAAAACCTGGGTTTTTTAATTTTTCTAATATTTTTCTTAAAATGTAACCATGCTCTGCTTTATGATGTTGCTGAGACAGAGAGGGAAGACAGTGTGCTTAACGGCATACCTCTATGATCTTGAATGAGAACCAAGAATGTTTTTCTTCCAGTTATTAATACTGCCATGCTCACATATCCTTCACTGCCAAAAAGTCTGTGTAGGTGATATGATTTGACAGGGCAACAGAGAATTCTTATTCTACATAAAATCCATTGGGAAGTAGCGAGGCAGTAACTACAGGACCTGTATTCCCCAGATATCTGTATTAGTAAGACAATTCTTACTACTGAATTCATGTCTCGTATTCATTTGTAAATCACATAAATTTCTACATACAAGTATTTTTTCCATGATCTTACCTGGGACTTCTTGGGCCTTCAGACTCGTAAACTTCTAGAAAACTAAGTGGGAAAGTAATACAGTATTTTAGAGTATATGAGATTTTGAAAAAAGGAACATGATAAAATGAGAAACAAGAAGGGGAGTTATGTGTCGGGATTTTCGCAATAAGGCCATTAGTATGAGATAAGAGAAAGGAAAAAAGAATATCATAAGAAATACATGGATATGATAAATGGGACATGGAAAAAATGGAATTAGAAAATGAATTATCTCAACTTGGCAATAAAAGAATAAATATATATATTTAGGGCATGGAGTTGCAGTAATTTGGATTTATTAAGTCTAGCTTTTATATGGATGATGAAACCCTCTGGATATTTTCATTTTATGACAGAAAATCTCTATGTTCTCTTACCAAAAAAAACTAATGGATGTCAGACACATGCACACATTGAATACAAGTATCACTTTGTTTCTAACAGGAAGAACACAAAACTAAATCAGAAGGATAAAACACTTAACTGTTATATAAGTAAATGAAGACATTCATGGTGAGCTATTATAGAATGAATCATAACACGAGAGTAGTGCGTCATGGAACCGAAGTGTGTTTTCTATCGTGTGTGCATCATTTTGAGGTATGAATTTTTCCATATATTTTGCACACTTAAATATAGTTCTAGATCATGTGTGTTAGTTGAGGTTTCTTCTTAAATATAGCAGAAAAATAATGAGGAAGGGTAAGTGGTCAGTGATGAAATACTTTATCACAGCAGTTGTTATTTTAGAGCTTAATTGATTTTTCTGGGATTGGAAGCACCAGGGCCAGTAGAGATAGAGGCTTGCCTAAATATTGCCTAAAGGAATAATAATAATAAAAAATTACCTAAAGAAAATCACCATGAAAATTTCAATGTATGGTAATGAGCAAATGAATAATAAGTCCAGAGGAGTAGGTGGGACTCTGAGAAATCCTGGCAAAACCATTTATTAGCTGTGTGGCTTTGGATGTGTTACTTAAAGTCTACATGTTGGTGTCCTCATTTTAAAATGAAGGTAAGTATCCACACTTCAGAGTTGTGAAAATTAGAAGTAATGTTTATAAGATAATGTACCTAGTAGAAGTACATATTTAGCTTAGAGCCAAAACTCCATGTAAAGCAGTCATTATTATTGCCAACACAGTCTCATAAACCTAGTTTTCTTCCTTTTCCTCAGCAATTTCCTGCAGTTATCAATAACATTACCCAGGACTCCACTTCGTAGTGGACCACTTGGCCTGTCTTACTCGAGTAGGGTTCATATTCCTGATTCTGAGAGTCCTATGAAAATTTAGTGTCCTATGCCCCATTACCTCAGGGCCTTGCCCTATCTCATGTTGGCTACCTAGCTTTATAGCCCGTGATACTGTTAATGAGCTACAAGATTTAGTTAGGTCTTGCTTAGAGAATGTAATAAATATATTACATATTGACTGACGTGTAGTTTTCCCAGGGGATTTGAATCTGAATTGGTCCTAGAAATTTGAAATAGCCAGAAGAGACACTCACGGTCAGGCAAGTCTTGCTGGTGTTTTTCGAATATGAGTGATGCAGCATAATGGTTGTCTGCATAAGGTATTCTGCTTGCAGAGATCCTGTGTATCAGAGCCAACAACACATTCAGAGTAAAATAGTTGCTGGGAGCTCGTAGGGGATCTGGCACTGTGATGGCAGGAGAAGGGGGGTGGGTGTGTATTGAATCTCAATTATACACACACACAAATGTAATAATAATATTAAAGAAAATATTATGAAAAGAAAAAATATGCTACCAGTAATCCTCACCCTAAAACAACACTTCTTTTCTTTTTTAAAGATTTTATTTGTTTACTTGAGAGAGAGAGAGCACAAGCAAGGGGAGGGGCAGAAGGAGAAGCAGACTCTCACCGCGTGGGGAGCCCACACGGCTCAATCCCAGGATCCCCAGGATCCCGAGATCATGACCTGAGCTGAAGGCAGACACTTAACCAACTGAGCTACCCAGGCACCCCAAAACAACACTTATTTTCATCTCTTGCCTAGTCTCTTCCAACATTGAGTTGACGACGACTGCCACCGTGAGACAACCTTCTGTGAGTGTGGTCTTACTGAGTCTTACTGAGTAAGTGGTCTTCTTAACTGTAAAACTGGTCAGTAGGGAAGGTAAATGAATCAAACCTTGGCCCATCGAGCCTGGCCCAGACTTTCTCATGTGCCGCTCTCTGCTGCATACTTTGTTCCAGGTGGGCAAACCTGCTAGAAAACTGATCCTTATATTCATACACTGATAACCAACTGACGGCAGAAGGAGGTACAAGAGAAGATCCTTTCTCTGAAACAGCTAGGCACTAACTCCTACTGGATTCATAATATTTTATGTTTGGATATCATAATACCAAAAAAAGAAAGGAATTTTAGCCTACTGGAACTTAAGATATGCTAAAAAAACAAGTTTAATTTAAATGAAATTTATAAATGTAAATGTATATAATGTATAATGTATAAAATATTTTAAAGCACCTTAAATGTTTTATAAATAATTGAACACTTCAGTGAACATATTACATCAATCAAAATAGGAAAAGAAAAATGTGTTTTTAACATATATTAGTTATTTAAATTTAATAAATGCATTTTACTTGTGGATTCTTTTGCTGAAAATAGGTTTGCAATTCGCTCTCATTTCCTTAAAAATGTCAAAGAAAGAAAGTTTTATAATGACTAAAAAAATCAGTCATTTTTAATGTATGGAAAATCTTTTTAATCAGCAGATAGCATCTTCATGCTATTAATTCCTTTCATTAAATTTGAAATTGTTAAAACACAAAGTTGCCACCAATAGCTGCATTGTAATCTGCCACGTGCAGTCTAGCTCAGTTCTCGGTCTCGTCTCGCAGCTGTACTCCTTCAACATAATGGTCTGTTTGATTTGCATCATGCATGCCATGCCTTCATGAGAGCCCATTTATTATTTATAGGTTACAATGGCATGTTTTTAAAATATTGATATACAATTTTTGAATTATTCTATTGTTAGGATATTTTGCATGTCCAGACTCCTACATACATATTCTTCTGCTGCATAGCAAAAGAAGCATAAAGCTTTGGTTCTGGAGTCAGGTATATCTGGAATCCTGTCCTGGTGCATCATTTATTAACAGAGTGGCCTTGAGTATGTTATATATTGCCTCAAAGCTTCAGTTTCCTTATGTGTCAATTGGGCTTTTAGTCACCATCCACATGATTGTCGAGAAGGCTAGCTGAGATAATGTATATAAAGCAATCAGCAACTATCCAAGTTCTGAATAATTTAGATCATGTATTGATTTATCCATTAAATTGATAAAAAAAGGACATCTTAGAACAATTTTCAAAATTTTGGCTCTCAGAGTTTGTAAAAGACTTCATATAGGTAGGCTTAACTGAGTGCAATTTTCCTTTCTAATTTTTTTCTAATTGTCAAACTGTGCCTCAAAATCTTTTGAAGGAAGCGTGATTGTTGCCAATTTATGGACTTTTGTCATTCATTCTTAATACTAATCCAGATATAATTTCACCTCAATATATATGCTCTGAAACTAAGGGGGAATTTTGCACTTTGTGTAGAATCTGGTCTCTGTGCAAATTATGCTTTGCACTTGTACAAAAGGAAAATAGATACTGAAACTCATTCAGTACATTACAAAATATATTTTATAAACAAGCTCTCAGTATTAAAATAATTAATGTTGCAGATAATGTCTCATTAAAGTTCATAAACAGTAAATACCCAGTAAACACAAGATTGTGTATTTTAATTTTACTCTAATGATATTTATTTCATAAAAATCTCAATAGTAGAAATATGGAGTTAGATTTGTTTATATCCAATTGAATTTAAAGAATGATAAAAATTGTTCCACTAAGTAGTAAAAATACAAAACCTTGTGTTCACTTTCTCAATTTGTCAATTGTTTCCAAAAAGCATATGGTCCAATGTGGCACGAACTATAATTGCACAAGATCTTAGTAAGGTTTATTTTGAAACAGCAGTCAATAAAAATAAAATTTATTATTTTTATGAAAGTTATTACTATTAGCTTACTATCATTGATGGTAATGATCTGCTGGTAAAAGGACACAACTTCATTTTATTAGCAATTTTTACCTTTCTATTCAATTTTAATATGCATTCATATTGTGATGACAATTTAAGATTTTATAAAATGTTACATAACATTGACTTTGTTGTTGTGGAATGCTTGGACATTTTATATCATTATGGTCTCTATGTTTATACTGCAGATCTACAGGATGAAGATGCAATCAGTCTTGGGGAGAGTCAAGTGTATTCCATTACTTTGAGGATATACTTGCTGAATTCTATCATGGGAATAAATTTAAACTTGCTTAATCATTTTGGTCAGCTCTACCCTTCACTATTTTCAGAGATGCCTGGTATTTTAAAATAAAACTTCACAAAGATAAACATTAAATATCAGGTCTTATTTTTAGAATGGAATTTTAGTTACCATATGTATAAATGATGGCATTATTGAATTTATTTGGGAAATGAGTATGGTTTCCAGGAAAAATGATGTAGAGCATACACACATGCATATACTCTCTCTCCATCCTTCTCCCTCATATATCTATACAAGCTTAAAAAAGAATGTAGATAATATCACATATAATAAAGGACAAAAAAAGGAACTATAATTAACCACACAGGAAAATCACATTTTTAAATTTTTTTTTATGATTTTCTCCAGTTTTTGTTTATATGCATGCATCATCTTGGTTGGTTTCAACTTTGCACCAGTAGAAAAATAATGCTGCAATATATTTTTGAGTAGAATACTTATAATTTTTTTATTTTTTCTCTCAAAAATTTCAGAAATTAGATTGTTAGATTTCAGTTCATGAATATTTCCACATTTAAAACATTTCATTCATGTACATAATTGTAAACCAGTTTATTTTGCCTTAAACAATATAACTACATACATGGAGGCTATCGTGATCCACAGCATAATCGTCAAAAAGAACAAATAATAAAACCCTCCACAATTTGACATTTTTTTTAAATAGTAAAGGAGTAAATATGGTAAACAAATTTTGCAATCTCAGCAGGAGATCTGAATGGGCACATTGGATGAAGAAAATCAGAAAGACAAGCAAATAACCTGGATGTTGAAAACAGATGCAGGGTCAATGATTTCTTCTTCTCTGTGCCAAATTAACAATTTCTAAAAATAGCTCCAACCAAGTCTCATTGCTAATTAAGTGTCTGACCTACCAGGAATGCCATTCAGATTTTTTAAGCACTTCCAACATTGAATCCAATGAACCAACTATTTAGGGTCCCATTTTTTCCTTCACTACCCCTGGATACTCGGGCTAAAGACTCTGTAGATATCCAAATCCAGAGTGATGCTAACTCTTTCAAGAAAAAGGAAAAAAAAAAAAAAAAAGCCCTACCAAACAAAAACTAATACCCTAGAGACATTTATTAATATCAACCTGGCAAGATTAATGAATCCTATAACACAATCAGTCCACTAGTGTTTAAACATTACTTGATATAAAATAGGTCCACTGAGCTAGATTTATGAAGAAAATTGATGATAGAAGAATGCCTAATGAGATCTGGATAGCACGCTGAAGCCAAAGGAAGCAGGGCAGTCAGAAAAAATGAGAACTCGCTAAAATACAACTTCAAGCAATACATCATTCCTGGAGGGCACTGGGTAGCACTGGCATTGGGGCCACACAGGTAGCTCCAGGAATAAGAGACCTATTAGATTTCTGGAGCCTTTTGAGTAAAGCACAAGCAAAGAAAACTGGGTGGGGGGGGGGGAGTCTGTTCTCACAATCCACAGAACTTTGAAGAGGGGCAGTGATAATTAGTACTGCTGATAATCCTTTTCCAGCTCTTCCACATTTGGGTTAAAGTGAGAAGTTATAAACAATCTAGGGAAATGTGGAAAAGAACTATTATTTGTTGATTACCAGGCACTCTAAATTATGTGATCACTCTAAATTATGTGATTTAGTGCCATTTTAATTCTTGCAATATTACCTACATTTCATAAATGGGGAAATGTTGGCTTTCATAAATGCGGAATAGTTCACAACAGCATGTAACTGATGTGAGAGAACAGTCCGATTAGCCCCTAAGCCCAAGCTTTTAGCCCTAAAACCTTATTCTAGGCTATGTTCATACAAGATTAATACTAAGTGAAGAACTGAAACATTGTTTAATATTATATACTGTTGTTATACATAGTCCACTATCTCCTTTTCATCTGTTTTCTGTTGGTGTTTCTATATAATTCCTACATGAGTGTTTAATCAAGCATCTTACTTTCACCCTTACTGAGTCTTCCATTATTGTGGTCTATCATTTGAAAGACCCTTGATGAAGAAATCATGTAACTGAATTCTTGCCTAACTAAGTATACATTCACATAACATGAAATTTACATTAAATTATATTTCAATGCAGGCAAGATATTCTATAGGAAGCGATGTATTAAATGTGATTGTTTGACTAACTTTTAACTTTTACAAAATGTCTATGTCTCTAAGACTAAATACATTGTTCACCATATGGGGATGCACTCTGAGGATGTTACCACTGGAAATCAGAATCCCTAGAGATCTCTTCATGCCATTTACTGAAAAGTAGACTAGTAACTACATAGGAAGGTCAGAAGATTTCAAGCTACAGCTGTAATGTAGGTCTCATTTTCAGACAACTGGATGCAACTGCATAAATGTCCATCATTTAGGCCCTATTGATCCAATATTTTAGGGAGTATTTTTTTTTCTTTAAATGTAGGCTGAAATATACTTTTAAAATACAATGAAAGGTCTAGCATCTAACAATGATTTGACATTTAAAAATGGTACCTTAGAAATGAAATGAAATAATTTAATCAACTCCTTACTCAACCTGACACTAAAGCTCAAAATCTAAATCAAAGTCAGAGCTTCCTGACAATACTGTTCAGGAAAACCATCACTGACTGGAAGGCTGACTGAAACTTAAGGAGAATCTATTTTAATAGGGATAATCAGTTCAAGAAAAGAACAAGAGTAGCAAATCTGTTTTGTCTTGTGAATCTACATTGCTCTACCTGCCTCAGGAAAAGTAAAGGTGCAGATGTCTACCTTTTATGACAAAATTAATGTATCAAATAAATCAAATTTGCTGAAAATTTAGTCACTGCTATTATGCTTTGCAAAACTGCTTTGCAGGAAATCCTCAAATTCAGATGGCCTGTATACCAAAACTGTATTTGGAAATTGATTGCAGGAATCGAGACAGTGGTTTATCCTTCCTTCCTTCCTTCCTTCCTTCCTTCCTTCCTTCCTTCCTTCCTTCCTTCCTTCCTTCCTTTTCTTTCCCCTAAAGACAGTGTAATATGCTATTTATATATGAGGTGGTCAGGGGAGGGGACACTTTTTTTTTTCCCCAGAGAGATAATTTTGGTAACTTTTCTAGATTTACTTACTAGACATTGTTTCATTCTCAATATTTAACAGGGGAAGGAGGGGAGGGGAAGGAAGAAGGATTTTGAAAGCAGGAGAATCTTTCTCAAGTGTGTCCTAAAAAGTCGCATTTTTATATTTTTGTGTGATTATGTATGAAGTATTATAAATCTAGATTATAATCTCAGCAAGGGCATAGCTCATGTCTGCATTGATTTATTGAAGACATTCCAATGTCTACCACAGCACCGTGCATGTACTAAATGTTCAATGAATATTTCTTATATGAATAAATGAACTACGGATAGGACAGGAAATTAGAGAAACTGAATTTGGTTCCCTTATCGTATGCTTCTGAGGACCCTAGGTAGATCTTGGAATCTCCAATTCCTACAGAAGGGAGCTTACACACCAGTAGAATGATTCCAACCTCACTATCATGTACCATGTTGAGCTAGGATGCAGAAAAGAGACACAATAGCCAATATATATGCATCATTGGCCACTAAATTATGAGGTGAGCATCAGTGTTCCCAATCCAAAAGTACAAATTATGGTTTGTGTGTGTGTGTGTGTACACATGTGTGTCACTAAATCAAAGATTCCCAGAGTGGAATATCACTTAATTGCATGATTTTCAAACTTTTTACTCATAATGATTTTTGAAATACAGTTAATGAGTTGTGACTAGAATTTTTAAAAATAAGATAGTCTACACTAGAATAAAATTGAAATTAATAGGATGAAAAAGGAAAGTGAATAGAATAGAATTCATAAGCAAAATTTTTAAATTTTGTTCTCTTATATATAAAACATTCTGATAATCCCAGCAGATGGCAAGATTATATATATAATATATATATAAACAGAGTTCTAGTGACTCTGGAACTATAGGAATACATCCTGAGGCAGAATCTTATACCACTAAGTAGGACCAACTGTTGGAAAGTTGTATTTTTGAGACATCATGTGAATTGGTTAGGGTCAGCACACCTGGCCTTAGAATCTGTTCTCCCCATTTCTTACTTATGCATTCCTTCAAAAGATATTCAATCAGTTTAGGCCCATGCTTTTTCATTTCTAAAATTAGGGTAAAAATTTTCTACATGTTAATTGATAATAATTAAAGGAAAAGATAAAGCATGAGGCACAAGCTGGCACAGGATTGTACAAAATAAGTGGTAGTTATCATTATTCTAGTTCAGAAGATGTATCATGCAGCATATTCCACTAGTATTTATAGTTTGGGGAGCTTTCATACAATGTCAGACTTTTACACAAAGTCAGAATATCTTATAGATTCTTGCGACTACCCAACTCTATAAATATTAAAACTATCTTACAGGAGACTTAAGATTTTAAATACTACTTAAATCCTTTCAGCTTTTTTTTCAAAGATTTGTTTTTGAAAAGGAACATGGAAAGGAATTTATTTTATTTATCAGGAAGCTGTGCGTGAATGAAGTTAAGAATTACAAGGATTTCAAAGAAATTGGTAACAAGTAAACATAGCAGTATTTTAAAATTAACTGAATATAAGATTATATTCAGTTAAATTAGTTCCCCTTGCTGTAAAAGATTACCTTGCAATGAGTTAGTAAGGTGTATATAAAATCAACTTTTGATTGTAGAGAAAATAGTGAAAGAAGACATGATAATATTATTCAACTGTGTTGAATATTTGATGTCCTTTCTCATTTAAATCTCCTGACAAGTCATAGAGAAAATAAAATTAATTGTGTACTAACAGTGAAGCCCCCAGAAATTGCCTGTATGGAGCTACGAGAATTTTTGATGTTATGCTGACATAAATAACTGGAGCTATGCTCACTCTAAGGAAGAAGGCTTGATTCAAACACAGATTCATGGTTAAGTTGAAGGAAACATTCTATCCACACCTCAAAGATGAGGAAAGAGTAAGGTATCCAGTGAGAGCACCAAAGCTGAATCTGGATTTGTAAAATAGTTACTAAATTATTTCTTTAAGAGATGCTATAATTGTGGGAAATATTTTTGTCTCTGGTTGTAAGCTACAATGATTAGACTATTAAAACTTTACTAATCATAAATACATAGCAAAAAAAATTTAAGAGTGTCACATTGTTGAGGAAACAATTGAGTTGCACAGAATAGCTCTGTCATACCCATGACAAAACTGGCTGCAAAAATAAAAAGCCATTGTTACGCATTAAACTGTGTCTCCCCCCAGCCAAAGATAGGCTAGAGTCCTAACTCCTAGTACCTCATAATATGACCTTCCTTGCAGATAGTCTTTACAGAGGTAATCAAGTTAAAATGAGGTCATCAGGGTGAACCCAAATCTAATATGACTGGTGTTTTTATAAAAAAGGGGAATTTTGGACACAGCGAGAGACATACACACAAGGAAAACACCATGGGAAGACTGGAATTAAGCTGCCACAAGCCAAATGACTACCAGAAGCTAGGAAAGAGGCCTAGAACAGACTCTTCCATTGAACCTCCAGAGGGACCATGGCCCAGCTGACACTCTGTTTGGGACTTCTTGCCTCCAGGACTGTAGGACTATAAATTCCTTTTGTTCTGAGCCACTCAGGTTTGTGGTACTTCATTTCAGCAATCCTAGCAACTAATACAGCCATAATTCCATTGTTTCCTGAATTAGGATATACTACCACCAAGAAAGTGGTTATTCCTGAAATTCACTGAATTCTGATTCAACCTCTCAAATGCTGGTATTACAAACTCAAACCTTAAAACTGACAGTTAATATCACTTTACTCAGGTTGGAAGGTCTGAATGTAAATTAAAAACATAAGGTGTCCTGAGCTTTCTAGATAATCTGTTACTAGACATTGGATCAACTAGGTAGCTTAACTACAGGTTTTAGTTTTAGTTTTCAATAGGATGTTGTGGTGACCAGGTTCTAAACTATAATTCCTAAATTTTTAGAAATAGAAGAGTTTTGTATGCTAAAAAAATTCCAAACTGTTGCCACAGCAAATGATTTAGAACTGATTTTTAAGTAACTTACTTCCCTTCCTTTTAAACAGTGTTTTTATTTGTCCTATTTAATCAGTGCATGACTTACTCTATGTCTGGGGTTGTAAAGTTTATGTAATAAGATACTTTGTGGAATAGAAGTTAGGGTTGCTCTCTGTTGCTCAGCCCACCATTAAGTCATCTGGAGTGTGTTGAGCTAAGACAAATGTATTAAAATTTATATCAGTACAAATCTATAGTTATTATTTCTTTAGGTAACAAAATAGGAATGAGAGTTATTTTTTATGGTTTAAATGCCAAATTATTTAATCTTTTAATGTTATTTGCAAAATGTATGGCCTTGGATGGAAACTTTCACTAACTTTGGTAATAAAGGGGATTTTTAACCACTTCTACTCATATATACCAAACTATACACAAAATAAGATGATGAATTAGGAAGGAAATGCTGTTAAGAGAATTACTATAAGCATGAGGAAACTATTAGACCGGAGTTTTCAGTAGTCTAAAATTCTGAGATTTGATTTTTAAATGATGAAACATCCAATAAGCCAAATGACTCTGCATAAACATGTACCATGGAATAAATTATTCCAAATGAAAGCATGGATATTATTTGTTCAGCTGTTTTAGTGGTTGGAACGTTAGGAACAAAAGCTATTATTGTTCGATGTATTTCTTCACAGGAAATAGACAGTGGCAAACATACAGTAGTTCAACACATGAGATCAGAGACATGGTTTTTATAGTAAACTAAGAACAGATGTTGGAACTATTCAAGACCTTTACAGAATTATTAGTTATGTTTGCCTTTGAAAGCAAAGAAAGTTTATAAAGACTCACATATCTGATTATATTAAGAAACAGACAGGTTTTCAAATCCAAAGCTTTAATTCATTCAAGCTAAAAGTTTCTGCTGCATAAATTTTGAATGTGCTAACCAACACTATTGCAAATAATTACAAGACGTTCCATGTTACCCTACTTTTTTCAAAAGTATGCTTACTTTTGAAAGATATAAAAACTACTGATTCCTCACATACAACCTAAGTTAGCCCCATTCCCTAAAAATCACATAGAAGTAGGATTTATGCTGCAGGCAAACATTATTATTTAACAGCAATCACTAAAATCAATTGATTCATGTACAGTTAAAAAAAAAAAGAAAGAAAGACATTGTCTAGGTAACTTGAAGGCATATTTTCTGAGGTCGAACCATAGCCAACAAATGGCTTTTTCACCATATATAAAACACCTGTATAAAATCATTTTACCACATCAGTCCCTCTACATTATTGAGCTCTAAGTTTCAAGCTTTTTATTGTTTCTCTTCTGTTTCAGGATCTCCATCCCCTCTCACTCAGTTTCTATTGCATGGTATATCACGGTAATTACCCTTTAAGAGACATTCTCAGTTTCTGTGTTCCTCCCTACTCTCTAGCACAACTTGGGCAAAGCCATACCTGGATTAGCACCTGTTTAAGTCCAATTCAGTTCCTACTCTGAACCTATATCTCTACCTCCAATTATGATTGAAGAAAATGCCCAATTGTGCTGATGAGCCTTATTTTAAATTTATGACCTCCAACTTCATATGGGCCCTTAGTGCTGCCTAACAATATTTTCTTGGTCAGTTCATTCTCCCAGGTACTAGTTCATATCTTTTCCATTCCAGTAAAATTTCCAGAGACCTCTCCCAACCCCACATAGACATCCTTACACTTTTAGTTGATGGCCTGACTTGGAATTCCCTGAGAAAATGGAACTGATCATTAGAGACTTTATGAAAGCTCCACAACCAGGTCTCCCAACCTACCTAACTCTCTACCTACATGTGTTACCTTTCTTTCTTGTTATAAGGGATACATTGTTTTTACTCCTACCTAAGGCTGACATCTCAATTTCTGACTGTATACTAACCTTTCTAGGTCATACCAAACTGGCATTTTTTTTCTCTTTCTGTATTATGTGACTTGGATCATTCCCATCCTCATTTTACAAACTAAAATATCTCCAATTATAAATATAAATGAATTTTAAAAACCTCCCTCTATCTCATATTCTATTACAGCTTTTTCTCCAATTCTATGCTCCCATTTACAGCAAAATTCAAAACTCAAAAGTATCATCTATCTTATGATATGGAAAATATATCTTGATAAAGTTGTTTAAAAAATGTGTTGTCTGCATTTTTTCACTTAAACCCACTGAATATGGGTGTGCAGGTACATATATCTCAAAAGTCTCCAAACAGGTTCAATCCGAAGACATCACTGAGACACATCATAATCAAAGCATTGAAAATGAAAGAAAAAATAGACAATTTGAAAGCAGCATTAGAAAGCAACTCATCACATACAAGGAAATACCCATAAGACTATGAGTGGCATTCTTAGCAAAAGTCTTGTAGGCCAGGAGAGAATAGTATGATACACTCAAAACTGCTGGGGGTAAGGAAAAAAAAAAAAAAAAACTGCCAACAAAGAATACTTTCGCGTATAAAGCTGTCCTATAGATATGAAGAAGAGATCATGACTTTTCCAAACAAAAGCTGAAGTTCATCTCTACTAGACTTGCCTTACAGTAAACAGTAAAAGGACTTCCCCAAGCTAAAACGACAGAATGGTAATTAGTAACATGAAAACATATGAAAGTATAAAATTGATAAAAATAAATACATAGTCAAATTTAGAATACTTTAATAATGTAAAAGTGTTCTATAAATCACTTTTAATTCTAGTATAAAGCTTAAAAACAAAAGTATCAAAAATAACTATAGTTACAACAATTTTTTAAAAGATTTTTATTTATTTGAGAGAGAGCTAGAGCGAGAGAGAGCTTGAGCGGGGTGAAGGGCAGAGGGAGAAGACTCCCTGTTGAGCAGGGAGCCTGATGCAGGCTTGATCCTGGGACTCTGGGATCATGACCAGAGCCGAAGGCAGTTGATTAACCGACTGAGCTACCCAGGAGCCCCAACAATTTGTTAATGGATACACAATATTAAAAAATGAGAATTATGGCATCAGAAACATAAAATGTGGGGAGAAACATAAAATGTAGTAAAAGTGTAGAGTTTTGGTATGCAATTGAAGTTAAGCTTTTATTAGCTTAAAATAAACTGGTATAACTATAAAATATCTTGTGTGTTTCATGGTAGCCACAAAGCAAAAACCTATAATAGATACACAAAATACAAAAAGAAAGGAAACAAACATATCACTAGAGAAAATTACCAAATTGCAAGGGAAGACAGCAAGAGATTAGATAGGAGCTGTAAAACAACCTGATAACAATTAAGAAAATGGGATCCTAACCTACCAATAATTACTTTAATTGTAAATGAATTAAATTCTCCAGTCAAGACATAAAGTGACTGAGTATATATGAAGACAAGACCCAACTATATGCTGTATACTATGCTGCAGCAATATGGTGCATAAATTTCAGTTTTAAAGCCACACATAAACAGTAAGTGAAGGAAAAGAAACAGATATTCCATGCAAATGGAAAACAAGGAGAGCAGAGGTGCCTCTATTTATATCACACAAAATAGACTTTAACTCAAAAACTATAACAAGAGACAAAGAAAGTCATTATATAGTGATAAAAGGGTCAATTAATCAAGAAAGTATAACAATCATAAATATATATGCACCCAACATTGGAGCACCTAAATATACTAAGCAAATACAATCAGATCTGAAGGGACAAGTAGACAACTATACAATAATTGTAAGGAATTTTAATACCCAACTTTCAACAATGGATACATCATCCAGACAGAAAATCAACCAGGAAATGTTGGGCTTGAACTGTATTGTAGACTAAATGGTCTGGCAGACATAAACAGAACATTGCAGCAGAATACACATTCTTTTTAAGCACATGTAGACCATTCTACTGGATAGATCATATATTAGGCTGTAAAACAAGTCCTAACAAATTTAAGAAGATTGAAATCATACCAACTATTTTTTTTCTGACAACAATGGTATGAAACTAGAAATCAATAACAGCAGGAAAACTGGAAAATTAACAGTAAGTGGAAATTAAACAACACACTCCTGAACAACATGTGCATTTGTGAGGAAATCAAAAGGGAAATAAAAAATATCTTGAGATAAATGAAATTGGAAGCACAGCATATGAAAACTCATAGGATGCAGCAAAAGTAGTGCCAAGAAGGAAGTTTATAGTGAAAATGCCTACATTAAAAAAGAAAGAGGTCTCAAATAAACAATTTAACTTTAAACCTCAAAGAACTAAAAAAAAAGAACAAACTAAGACCAACGTTAGAAAAATGTAGGAAATAACAACTATTAGAGGAGAATAAAAGGAGAAAGAAATAAATAGATTAGAAAAACCAATAGAAAAGATCAATGAATCTAAGAGTTGACTTTTTTTAAAGATAAAATTAGCAAACCTTCACCTAGACTATCCAAGAAAAAAAATAGAGAACACTCAAATAAATAACATTATAAATAAAAGAGGAAATATAAATACAAAGGATCATAAGATACTACTATGGACAGTTATACTCCAATGAATTGGATAACCCAGGAGAAATGGGTAAATTCCTAGAAATATACAACCTACCAGACTGTAGCATAAAGAAATAGTTAATCTGAACACATCGGTAACGAGTAAGGAGATTGAATTAGTAATTAAACATCTCCAAATGAAGAAAAGCCCAGAAGCAGATGGCACTAGTAAAGTCATTTTTATATACTAACAACAAACTATCTAAAAAATAAAAGAAAACAATACCAATCACATTAGCATCAAAATTAATAAAATATTTAGGGATAAATTTAACCAAAGGACTGAAAGATCTGAACACTGAAAACTAAAACACTAACAAAAGAAATTGAAGAAGACACAAATTAATGGAAGGACATTCCATGTTCACGAATTGGAAGAGTTAATACTGTTAAAGTGTCCATACTACCCAAAGCAATCTACAATTTCAATGTGATCCTTATCAAAATTTCAATGGCATTTTCATAGAAATAGAAAAAAAAAACCCTAAAATTTGTGTAGAATCACAAAAGACTCCAAATAGCCAAATTCATCTTTAAAAAAGGGGAACAAAGTGAGGCATCAGACTTCCTGATTCAAACTATATTACAAAGCTATAAAATTCAAACCAGTATGGCTCTGGCATAAAAACAGACACATAGACCAACGGAACAAAATAGACAGCCCAGAAATAAACCTATGCACATATGATCAACAAATCTTCAACAATAGTGACAAGAATACACAACGCAGAAAATGTAGACCCTTCAATAAATGGTGTTTGGAAAACTAGATATACACATGCAAAATAATGAAATTGGACTCTTACAGCATACACAAATATCAACTGAAAATGGATTAAAGGCTTGAACCTGAGACCCGAAACCATAAAATGCCAAGAAGAAAACATAGGGAAAGAGTTCCTTGATATTGATCTTTGCAATTATTTCTTCAATATGCCATCAAAAACACAGACAAAATGATCAAAAATAAACAAACAGGACTACATAAGACTAAAATGCTCTGAAGAGCAAGGGAAACAATCGACAAATGAAAAGGCAATCTACACAATAGGGGGAAATATTTGCGAGCTATCTGTGCAGTCAGCATGACCAGTCAGGGAAATGTAAATCAAAACCATAAAAAGATATTACCTCACATCTGCTAGAATGGCTATAATCAAAAGTACAAAAGATAACAAGTGGTGAGGATGTGGAGAAATGGAAACCTTGGTACACTGTGGGGGGAATGTAAATTGGTACAGTCATTATGGAAATAGTATGGAGGTTACTCAAAAAATTAAAAATAGAACCACTATATGGTGGAGAAATTTGACTTCTGGGTATGTATCTAAAGGAAATGAAAGCAGTATCTTTAAAAGATATCTGCACTCCCATGTTCAATGAAGCATTATTCACAATAGATAAGATACATAAGTATATCATAAGTGTCCATTTACAGATGAGTGTATAAGAAAATTTTGTACACACACACACACACACAAAATGGAATATTATTCAGCTCTAAAGAAGATGGAAATCCTACCATTTGTGACAACATGGATGAACTACCTGGAGGACATTATGCTAAGTGAAATAAGACAAGCACAGAAAGACAATTAGTGTGTGATCTTATACGTTCAATCTAAAAATTCAAACTCATAGAAACAGAGAATAGAATGGTATTTGACAGTGCTGGGGAGGTGGGTGGGGAAAATCAGGAGATGTTGGTCAAATGGTATAAATTTTCAGTTATAAGATGAATAAGTTCTGGAAACCTAATGTACAGCACAGTGACTATAGTTAATAATTATGTGTTGTGCTAAGAGAGCAGATCTTAAGCTTTTTTTACCACACAGACAAAAAATGGTAACTAAAGAGGTGATGAATACATTAATTAAATTGGTTTTGATAATCATTTCACCATGTAAATATTATCAAAACATCTCATTGTACACCTTAGGTATATAATATTTTTGTCAATCATACCTCAATAAAGCTGGAAAAAATAAAGATATTATAGTAGGGCCACAAATGTAAAAAGACAAAACAAAACAAAAACATTTTTTTTTTTTTTTTTTTTTAGTGTCTATTTCTACTCCCAGAATATTAAGTTCATGAAAGCAGGGATTTTTTTTTTTTCCATTTTGTTCATTGCTGTGTCTTTACTACCAAGTTTTCTAGAGTCTGGCACATAATATTTATATATTAAGGGGATGAGTGAAATAAATGAAACAAATGATATCATGAAAATAGTGGGTTTTTTTAACTGCTAGGAACATACTCATTTTGGTCTGATCTATCCATGTGGATAGAGAACTACTCTCATTTTTATCTATGAGACTTTAGTTTACTCACTAACTTCTCTGTTAAGAGTACTTACTAGTAAGGTTGAGCTAATCAGTTTTTATTTACATGAGTCTTTTAAGGAAAAGATATGGGAACACAGAAAGCCCTCCATAAATGTCCCTTATCATTACTATTATTATTAAATACATAAAAAATAAATCATTCTGCAGTTCAACTGAATAATTTTTTCAATCATATGTACAATGCTGATAATGCAATTGATTGAATGTTCCGGACTCTTGCTATACAATTTCTAAAAGCATATAGCCTTGATAAAAATATCTTGCAAGAGAGAAGATGCAGTTATGAGATTCAGGCCAAGTAAAAGAATTTAATAGATAAATTGCTGTTTGCTTATGATTAGCCAGTGATGTGAAATAAGACAAAATGCATGGCAATACATCCTATTTTCTTGTGAGCTTTCGGAAATGCAACAGACTTTCCTTCAGCAACTCTATCATTATCAGGATAATTCAAGTTGAATAAATTATAATTTAATTCTCTACAATAATCACTGCTAGCAAGCAGCAGTCTGCACTTTAAATAAAGTTACCTGAGTTGTTTTCTCTTGTTATTCGACATTTCAGAATAATTTATACCTATGTGTGTATGTATATATATATATATATATATATATGTATATGTATGTATATGTGTGTGTGTGTGTGTATACCTGTGTGTATGTATGGTTACAGGTATCTACTAATAAAATATTACCAAGAAGGAAAGAAAACAATGAATTTAATTAAATATATTAAAACTAAGTTTTCTTTTCATATATTATTGTCAAAATATATAACGGGAAGGTGAGAAAACAGGCATTAGGTTAGTCTTAGATTCAGATACAATCTCTAGCATCTGCTTTGAGACCTCAGATAAGTATAAGAATTGCATTATCCTGACTTTCCTCATCTGCAAAATTACTGCATTTTCTCACACATGGTATGATTATTTAACGCTGTAATGATAAAGGTACTTAAAACAGTACTTGGCATATAACAAAAGATCAATGCATGGAAAGGAAAGTAATTCAATTAACTTAAAGAGACAAGCTACTTTCAAGAAACATATTTAGAGGGGCGCCGGGTAGCTCAGTTGGTTAAGCGTCTGCCTTCAGCTGAGGTTGGGGTCCTGGGATCAAGCCCCCATGCCCCCACCCCATTGGGCTCCCTGCTCAGTGGGGAGCCTGCTTCTCCCTCTCCCTCTGCCCCTCCTCCTGCTTGTGCTCTCTCTCTCTCAAATAAATAAATAAAATCTTTAAAAAAACAAACTGATAATTAGAGAAAAGAAACAATTAGTCTAATACTGAATTACATTTACATTAATCACCTTTTAAAAATAATCTACCTTCATTTTTTTTCTTTTTTTAAATTTTATTATTTTAATTGCAGTGTCATCAACATACAACGTTGTATCAGTTTCAGGTCTGCAATATAGTGATCCAACAATACCTTCAATTTTTTTTAAATCAAATAAGCTAGCCAGTGTTTCTCAACAAAGTGTTGAGTAGAAGCTGCATGATAGATATTATGGCACAACCCTAGAGGACTTTCTTGTAATGTACTGATGATTGAATGCCAAAGCAAGGACAACAGTATGGAGGAAGCTTGAGAAATAATCTTTTATGGTGTTTTCTTCCAAACAATTGAAAAAGGTTATCAGATGGAATAAAAATTTAAGTTCAAAATCTGACCCAAAGTACAACTACTATTCCTGATGTGGCTCTAGTTGAAGAAAATTAAGACACTATTTTTATGACCTAATTTGAATGTTTGAAAATGTTTACTGAGTAGTAAAATGTAATGCAAAATTGCTTCAGAATTAAAAATTCTGATAAAATTTATATTAACAGGAATTGCAATTACTGTTATGATTGAAGAGTTAAAAGTACAGTATTTTAGAATCCAGGAAAATCACAGCTGTGACAGGGAAAGCACTTTATAAATAATTTTCATTTACTAAAAAATTAAATAATAGAATGTTATAGGTTATCTGATTGGTATTTTTAGGATAAGAATAATTTAATCTTGACCACCTACATATTTGTTACATTTAATTTTTTTAAGATTTTATTTATTTATTTGACAGAGAGAGAGATAGCAGGAGCAGGAACACAAGCAATGGGAGTAGGAGAGGGAGAAGCAGGCCTCCCGCTGAGCAGGGAGCCGGATGCGGGGCTCGATCCCAGGACCCTGGGATCATGACCTGAGCCGAAGGCAGATGCTTAACAACTGAGCCACCCAGGTGCCCCTACATTTATTTTTTTAATTTAATTTTTAAGGTCGATAAAATGTATTTTATTAGACTATAAATTGGCATGTAAACATCTACTCTTGGTAATTATAATTATAAAAGTATTTGAAACATTTAAGAAACAATGTGTACTACTTATGAAAAAGTTAGGAAAGGAGGGAAAGAAGAAAGAGAAAGGAAGGAAGAGCGAGGGAAAAAGTAAGATGAAAGGAAAGGAAGAAAAGGAAAAAAAGAAAGGAAGGACAAACAGGTGGAGAAAAAGGCCAACTCCTTCTTTATTTAAAATACCATAAATTTAAAATTAATGGAATCATAATTAATGATATTATATCATAACTAACAAAACCTCCAAATACAAGAGAAACAGAGAAGAAAGTGTTAATAGATTCTTAGGTGTGACAGATTTCAAGTATACATGCTTATCTGAATGTGACAATTTCATTTATCAAAACAAAGCTCATTTCCTAGCCTGTGCTATTCTACTCTATGTCATAGACCATGGGGGTTCAGGATGCCCTACAAATGTGTTTGTTCTAAGCAAGTATGAAAAATGCAGCTTGCCTAGCTAAGCCTTAGAAAGACTACTTCAAACAATTGGAGTAAAAAAGATGTAACACCATTCTAAGATTTTACTTTCCTATATTTTTCTCGTAAACATCTAGATATAATATACACAAAATAAAAGCATTCCATTTCTAAAACTGTTCTAGTAATTCTGTTCCCACATAAGAACAAATAAAAGAAACAAAAAACTAATTCAAGCATTACCATGCATGAAAATAGTCTATGAAACCATAGAAAATAACTTCCAAGAATGAAAAAAAAACACAAAAAATAAATATTTTAGATAAAATTTTTATGAAACAAGATATTATACTTACTCCACATGATCTGTGTATCTTTGACATCCCTACCCCAATTTATGTAAGATTTTAAAACAATCAGTAATCCTTATACCTCAAGTTACAATTTTTAGAGAATGTCTTTTTCCAAATTATCTTAATGGTGTCTATTATTATGACTTTCAATAAGATTACTCACATGTATGGTGAGTGGATGGTTAGAAAATAAACATGAGCACAAGCAGGAACAAAATAGATAATTAGAACTTTTGATGTTAAAAGCAGAAAACACATCCCTTACTAGAAACCTTGAAAAGTTGTGGTGAGCACTTATTGAAACTCTACTTGTGACTCCGCCTGATATACAGTAGGCCCTGCATGAAAGGCAGCATGCTGTAATAGAAAGAACATGGATTATGAGCAGTCAGATAACAAAGACTAAAACCCAGATCTTCCAATTACTATGTATAATAATTATTATCCAATTACGATCAGTATAACTCAAAGAAGATAATTTAAGTGCCTAGCACAGTGCCTGGGTATAGTAAATGCTAAATAAAGGATGATACCATTTCACTGTGAAACAAACCTGGCATAAAAATTATAAATAAAGGGCGCCTGGGTGGCTCAGTTGGTTAAGCGACTGCCTTCGGCTCAGGTCATGATCCTGGAGTCCCGGGATCGAGTCCCGCATCGGGCTCCCTGCTCGGCGGGGAGTCTGCTTCTCCCTCTGACCCTCCCCCCTCTCATGTGCTCTCTCTCTCATTCTCTCTGTCTCAAATAAATAAATAAAATCTTTTAAAAAAATTATAAATAAAATTAAAGTGTAAATAAAAATTTATTATGGAATTTGAGTATCATAAATCAAAAGAGGGCAATGATTGCTTCAAATATGATTGAACAACTCAAATATTAATGGCATAGAAATCCTTTAATATACTCCTTACTATGTTACAATATGACAGTTTACTCAAGACCGACTTTTTCAGGGTACCTGAGTGGCTCAGTCAGTTAAGTGTTCCACTCTTGATTTTGGCTCAGGTCATGATGTCAGGGTCGTGACATTGAGCCGCACGTGGGCTCTGTGCTGGGTGTGGAGCCTGCTTGAGATGTTCTCTCCCCCTCTCCCTCCACATTGAAAGCAGTTTAACAGTTTCATAATTAGAAAATTTAGAAATTTCATGTTATTGCTTTTATAAGTAAATGTATAATTAATTATATCATTTGGGGTATAATTTGTTCAATTTCTTTGTAAGTTGTATACATTTGGCTTTCAATTATAAGCTTATCCGAAAAAAGAAGAGATTATATCAGAGAAGACTATTATCAATTTTTTAATTCCAGTATAATTAATATACAGTGTTATATCAGTTTCAGGCATACAATATAGTGATTCAGCAATTCTGTACATTATTCAGTGCTCATCATGGTAAATGTACTCCCAGTTTAAAAAGGATTTATTAAGTGCAGAAACTAGTCAATAGTTTTCCATTTTGGCATTTTCATCTTAGTGCTAGAACCTCTTATTTCCTTCATAAATATAAAAATATTAATATAGGTTTCAAGGAGAAGAGTGAATTCATTTTATTGTGGTAAAATATACATATCATAAAATTTACCACTTTAACCTTTTTTAATGTACAGTTTTGTGACACTAAGTACATTACATTTTGTGTAGCCATCACTAGAATCCATTTCTAGAACTTTTGATAATCCCGAACTGAAACTCTATACTCATTAAACAATAACACCAAGATGTCTGGTGATCTTGTTAAAATGCTGAATCTGATTCATCAAGTCTAAGACAGGCACTAGTTTATGTAGTTCTCTCAAGCTCCCAGGTGATGCCAGTGCTACTGGTCTGCAGAACTTACTTTGAAATTAAAGCTCTAGAAAGTTATATAATTGACACGTCAAGTGAGCAACATAATTTCGTATCACAAGATTTACAGGTCTTCCCCAATTCACAAATGTAAGTGTTATGGGTGAATTAAGTTGTATTTTTCCATTAACTATCATAATATCAGAAATACATGTTACGGAAATATAAATGAGTGCATAAATTTTCTCCAAATCCCTAGGAATAGGTAACATTATTATCTAACTGGGGCTTTCCAGATGCTATATAAAGCATCTCTACTTGCCACAGACTCTAGGAATATTATTGGATCTTGAAGGTCCCAAGGTGCAAGTAGCAGAGCAGCTTAGAGTATGACCTGGATCTGCTATTCTGGCAGTCTTACGGGTTACTAGATAAATGGGTCATAGCAACATTTCAGCAATGACATGTGTTATCTTCAATATTCAGAGGCCCTTCAAGTATTGAGCCTGAAGCTTAATAGTAGATGATATAATGTACATACTTCAAATTTACTTTGGCGAGTATATGCTCTATACAAATAAGCTCCTCAAAACTTAGGTGAGGTGTCAGGATTCTGAACATAGGGTCCTTTTCTTACATCCAGGCACGCAAATGTCTTATTAAGGTATCTATGATCTTGCCACTTCCTGTTCATAAGATCTAGTCATCATGATATAATCAGTACATTGGAATAGTATGATGTTGTGGGATATCAAGACAATTAAGATCTCTTCAGATTGCTTTACAACAGAGAGCAGGAGAGGAGAAACACTCCTGAGCCAGTACCATAAATGTATACTGTTGATCCTGCTAAGTAAATTTCTTCTGGCTATCTTTATAAATAAATACAGAGGAGAGTAAACAACTGTCAGATTGATAACTGTACATCAGTTACGTGAAGTTGCATTGTTTTGCTCCATTAAATATATTATTTTTGGAACTTCAACGACAGTGGAATCACCTCATAAGTTTGCAACCATCCACAGGTGTTCTCCAAGATATACCTACTTTTTCACAGGCTAATCATGCCAGGTAAATGGAAATAGTGGTCAAAATCATTTCCACCTCACCTCGTTTCTACAATTCTTTCAGGGAAGTAATATTGCTATAGCTATACTATGCTTCCACTTAATCCATTCCAGAATAATGGCCCTTGGTGCATGGAGTGCCAATGTGGGAATTATGCCTATTGCTGATAATGTCTATTCCATTTACTACCTAAGAACTGAAGAAATAACCACAGGGTGGTTCCTAGTCTTGGGAGTTGAATATAGCCTGTATATATCCCTTATTTATCACCTAAATGTCATAACCCTCCATTTTTACAATTTTAACATAACACAGCCCTATATAGAATAAGTAATAGTAACAAAATAATACAGTTTTTCTTTCAGATATTGCATTAATATATCAACAAAAACCAACATGAATAATTGCTTATTTGAGAATTATGTCTCAATTTTAATCATGAAATAAGAACAAGATACAATTACATTTGTTTACTCTATATCATTCAACTTTCATTTTCTATGAATAGAAAACATAAATCTTATAATGAGTTGCAAACTCTGTACTGCAAATTAGATTTCCAAATAAAATTCTCAATGTATATGGCAATTTATCTTATTTTCACTATATTGGAGTTGGTGCTGGGTGACGTGATGATATGCCGGCAAAAAGGTGCACTTTGATGACATATTTTGGAAGGGAAAAAATAAATAAAGTTATATTTCAACTAAAATTAATTATTATGAGAAACATGTAATGTGAAAGACCTGGAGTGTCACTTTAAAAATGTTTCAAGTTTTCTAAAAGAATAACATCAAAGAAAATAGAGTTGTAACTGGAAAATTATTATTTGGATTTTCCAAATAATATCTTAATCACTGTAGCACTGTTTTCAGTAACTATATCCAGCTCATTAAAGTTTCTCTTTAACAAAATGCTTCAGTATCAGATTTTGTATAATGAAAACATAAATACTTGAGAAAAACTAGAAATAATCTCGTATCACATTATGATCCTAAAAACACATTCTGAGATAGAAATATTTTGCTTCTATTATATTAATAAATTTGGATTAAATTCATATTAAAGACAACAATAGACATTAACAAAAAAATTCTTTTTTTTTTTAAGATTTTATTTATTTATTCATGAGAGACAGAGAGAGAGAGAGGCAGAGGGAGAAGCAGGCTCCCAAGGAGCAGGGAGCCCGATGCGGGACTCGATCCCAGGACCCCGAGATCATGACCTGAGCCGAAGGCAGACGCTTAACCATCTGAGCCACCCAGGCGCCCCAACAAAAAAATTCTTAACCACATACTAATTTATGTACAAAACTATAAATTATCCAGAATGACCTTTCCATAAAGATTATTTCCATTTTAAAAATATTACGGTTAAATTAAATTGTATTTTCCCATTAATCATCATCATTTCAGAAATACATGTTATGGAAAAACAAAATTTAATTGGAAGATAATGAATACAATACTTAAAAAACTATTAATGGTATCTCTGAACATCTTCTGCCTTTGTAGCTTCAATAAATTCTCCAGAATTCTAGGTAAACATAAAAAGATTAGAAACATAGAAAGCATAATTTAGTATCCAGAGCACTATAACCATGTAAATAAATTCTATTTTTTAAAGTTATTGAGGAACTTATTTTCATATTAAGTATATGATAATCAAAGTTAAATTTATCAATCTTAAATATAATCTTTTTTTTTAATGTTTTATTTATTTATTCATGAGAGAGAGAGAGAGAGAGAGGGGCAGAGGCAGAGGGAGAAGCAGGCTCCCCGCCTAGCAGGGAGCCCGATGCGGGACTCGATCCCAGGACCCCAGGATCATGACCTGAGCCGAAGGCAGACGCTTAACCATCTGAGCCACCCAGGCGCCCCTTAAATATAATCTTTATTGACTTGAATATCTTAAAATATAAATTAAATGGAATACCATTATACATATTTTTCTTCTTAAGGTTTACTGATAGTAATCACTGGATAAAGTCTTAAGTACAAATGTATGAATTAAGGAGGCAATGTTTAAATTATAAAACCAAATGACTTCTGAGAAAAATACAGCAATCATACCAACTATGTAAATGAGAAATTAGCTCCTGAGTATTTTCACTAGCTAGAGCAAGATCAGCAGAATTGTTTTCTGAAAGGGCCAAAGAGTAAATATTTGGGGCTTTACAGGCCATGGAGTCTCTTTTGCAACGAATCACCTTGCCACTATAGTGAGTTAACAGCTGTAGACAAATGAACATGATTCCATTCTAACAAAACTTGATTTCCAAAACTGGCAATCGGCTGGATTTCCTTTATGGGACATAATTTGTGAACCTCTGAGTTAGGAAAAAGAAACAAGTCTGCAGCTTTTTGAGGATTTTAGAATGGTCAGTAAAAGGAAATAAGGAAACAATATAAGAATATACTACCCTATTTGTAGTAGATACTCTGGAACCAAGATTCCTGGTAATTCTAATGCTCAGGCCTTTTATTTCAATATTAATGTATTATCAAAATAAAATGTTTGCAAATAGCACATATCAACAAGTATCAGCTGATGGCATATCCCTTGAGAACTTCATTATGAATAAAAGAAAAAAATAGTTCCTCAGTTTAGGTTTGTAATATCTCAGCCAATAATGACATGATCAAACCACCTCAAAGTGACAGAAACAAGCTTGTTTGGGGCTTCCATTTAGCACGTACCTGAGTAATAATGCCACATTGACCAAAGTAAGCACCTCTGAAACTCTCTGGCTCTTAACTATACTTTTCCAGCCTATTTGTCTTGAATGGAAGTGAGACCAAGAAGGTTTCCTGTTCAGTGAAAGAACTATGTTTGCATAAGATATTTGTCCAAGAACAGGAAACATATACCAGGAATGTAACCTTCAGGTGAATAAACTTTTTGTTATCTGTTCTGCTCTAGACAGAACTGGTGAGTCAGCACCATGAATATCACACAGAAGTACTCACCAAACAGTTATGGATGGACAGCAATTGAATGATGGCATCTTAAAATACATAGAAAATCAATTTGATCTTTTACCTTTTAAAAGAGATTTCTAAGAACTAGACTTCAGAAAAACTTTCAAGTGGAATCAGAACAGGCAATTACAGTGTCTCAGAACATCTGATCATCTGCTTGTCATGTCCTTTAAAAAGTAACTGGAAACACATCAGTAATTATATATATTCTGAGAAAAAAAATAGATCCATAATACAGATGTTTTATCAGACCAATGAAAGAATTAATATCAATAAACTAAAAATAAGCATTAAGAAAAAAGAAAAAAATATCTTTTGATAATTTAATGAGTGCTATAAACTCAAACAAATTGTCCCCTAAATATTTTCACAGGAATGAGAAGATAAAGGAAAGTTTCTTAAATCCATTTTAGAAAATCCATGTTATTAAAAGTGAACACAGTAATTATATTTTTCTGCATTTACATATGATAATAATAATAAACTATTTAGAAAATACTGAAAAGTTTCAGCACTGCCCCAACAACAAGAATTCCAATGCTTCAAGGTTTTATATGCTGAACAGTAAAAACTGTAAGAAGTGACAAAACTACAACTAACTAGTTTCACATACACACACACACAAAGTGGGCGTGGATATGTGACTGCAAACCACACTATTTGACTGCAGGCTTAGTTTGGCTCATCAGGCATCTCTCACTCTCTAATTCTGAGACATTTGCTTTAATTCATAACATTGCTTTCCTATGCAATTGTTTCATTCTTTGGAAAAATTTCCACACATGGTGAGAAATCCTTGTATCTCTTCAGAATTACAGGAGCCTTGTAGTTTGTCATATTAAAAACAGAGACTCGATAGCACGAAGGGAAAAATGAAGGGGAGGGAAATCAGAGCAGGAGACGAACTATGAGAGACTATGGACTCTGAGAAACAAACTGAGGGTTCTAGAGGGGTAGGGGGTGGGGGGATGGGTTAGCCTGGTGATGGGTATTAAAGAGGGCACGTACTGAATGGAGCACTGGGTGTTATATGCAATGAATCATGGAACACTGCATCAAAAACTAATGATGTGATGAATGGTGATTAACATAACATAATAAAAAAAATAAGACCAAATAAATAAATAAATAAAAACAGAGACTCATTTTTGCTGGCACCTATTGCAAACCACACAAAAGGACTGTGGTCCTGCTTACCCATTGCTAGAAAATACTCCTCCAGAGAGTAGGAGGACTTGGGTCAATTAATCCTCATCGTTTCCCTACATGCAGAGTATCAAATTCATTTCAAATTCATTTGGGTAGAGATGCAGATTCATTACATCTTTCCTCCCTTTCCTGCTTCTCTGTTCAGGCTTCCCCTTCAATTTCTTTGTAGGCACTTGGGATTTGAGTTTTGCTCCTTTGCCTGTCTAAGTCTTCTTTAGATCTGACTAATCAGATATAATCTGTGAGTTTTCCTAAACCTGTCAATCAAAAATACACTTGGGCTGTCCCTCAATCCATTCCCTCAGTTGTAGGTCAGGTCCACCATATTCGTGAGCCATACCCAGGCCATGCACCAGGTCCAGGCTTACCCAAAAAGAGATTTGGACATGACTTCAGTTTTCTCTTCTAATTTTTCTCCTTCTACCCTAATACTTTCTTTGTATAAGACACTCAACACCAGTTACACCAGGTTTATTAATGGATTAATTTTGTTGCCCAAAAGTTGATGGTAACTATACCCTCCATTCTCCACTTGTCATATATTTTATGGTCAAAATGAAACACCCTCCTAGAAATGAATGACTAAAATGTCTTTGTCAGTGAATTAGATTTTTTTTAAAAAATATACATACAAAAATAAATAACATTCAGTGTTATATTAGTTTCAGGTGTTCAGTGATTCAACAATTCTATATATTACTCAGTGTTTGTCATGATAAGTATAATATAAGTATAATAATCCCCTTCACCTATTCATCCATCCTCCCACCAACCTCCCCCCTGGTAACCATCAGTTTGTTCTCTATACTTGATTCTGTTTTTTAGTTTGTCTCTTTTTTTTTTCTTTGTTCATTTGTCTTGTTTCTTAACTTCCACATATGACTGAAACCATATGCTATTAATTAAAAATATATAAGTTCAGCTTTATCATGAAAATTTGAAGGATCAATTTTCTCTATTCTCCTTCTACCTGACACTATGCAATCAGAAAATGTTGTATACTAAAATAATTTTTTTTTCTTAATGGTAATTTATAAAACGTTTTAAGATTACTCTTCTAATCTTATGTTTCCCACCCATATGTAAATGTAATTGCTTATTTTTAAATTATATGTATTAGAGAAAAAAATGTCAGTAGTATCTATTTGTGATCAAGAAAACTCACCACGTTCTCAAATAATCTTTAGCTTAAAACTACCCATATTCATGGTTGTTAATGCTTTCTTGGTTGATATGTAATGAAAACATTGTTTCTGGTAGGAAAACAAAGCAGGTGAGGTTTAAATAGTCTTTGAGGACTAGGACCTTCCTTAAAGATCCTAGGGCTGAAAAACAAATCACAATGGGTACTTCATTTCTCCTTTCTTTCCCTTCTCAAAATATCTCTGTATATCCAAATGGACAGACACGTAGAAGTTAGAGAAATGGTTCAGAAAGGGAAAAGAATTGGGACAGAAGTGCAGTTTTCTCCTAAGTCATTCTGGAATAGTCACTGGTATTCATTCATCTAGCAGATCAGTATTTGGGAAACAAGGCACTGGAAGTATTCTAAATGATCACTTCAGTTGCAAGCATAATAAACAAAATCCATATTGTCATGTGTCTTCCATTCTAGTGGGAGAGACAGCAAATAATAAATAAACAAGTAAAACAAATAAAATCATTTTAAAGAGTGACAAGAGCTCAGAAAAGGGAACGGCTATGGGATAGAGATCTTTGGCAGAAAAGGGTTATTTTAGGTTGAATGTTCAAAGGAAACTTCTCAGAGCAGTTAATATTTCCACTCAAATTAGAATGGCAAGAAGAAGTGATTCGTGTGAAGGGTGAAGATCTGGAGTGGAAATTTCACTATGTTTCACATGCACTGTCCTTCATTCTGTCCTTTAAATATACCAAACTGAGTCCAAATTCAGAATCTCTTTGCTAGTGCTTCTCTCTGCCTGGAATTACAGCTCCTCAAGAGCTCAGGCGGCTTAGAAGAGATTGAAATTAGCAGATATAGAGAGAAGGATGTATGGAAAAGTAGATATTAAATCTATTCAACAGTGTTGCTGGAAATTGCTGTGCAGTATTGGAGCCACAAAGATATTAAAGATTACCCCTAGTTTTCTGGAAGGGAAAGGAAATGAGTGTTACTATGTACTGAAATGGGACATATTAATTGGAATGACTTACAGGGTTTTTTATGGGCTAGTAGGTCAGGGTGGGAATTTAGACTTCTTCATGGAAATTTTAAATTAAAGAGATCTATTAGGCATCTTATCTACCTGCTGCCTGTCATATATAAACACTATTGTTAAATTACTTGAATAATCCATTCCCATCGTATTCCTTCCTAACAACATCAGAATTTTGTGATAGGGGAATTTGTCTCCTTCACAAGATCCAGGTGTGTTACCCAACTAATGTATGCCAACTGACACATGAAATTCCTCTAGAAACTATCTTTGGTCTAGGCATGGACAAGTGACCTAGGCTGGACCAATCAAGCTAAGGGAAAGGTCATATATTTCAGGATTCGAAGGGAACTAGCCCTAAAATTCTCTAATATTGTGAATGACAGGCCTCAGAGAAGTAGGGAAAATATTGGTCCTTGATGAATTGAATCAACTCACTCTGGAAGCACACATCACTGGACTTCCTTTTATGTAGAATATTAAACTCTTCTATTGCTTAATACAGTTTGAATGAAGAATTCTGTTACTTGCAGCCAAAGGTTTCTTCAGTGATACACAACCCATAAGATATGAAAGGAATTTATAATTGTGGTCACATTCATTTGTCTCCAAAGGTCATGTGTAGGACTCTTATCAACATGTGATAAGAATATATTTTTAATAATACTGAAAATATATGAACATGTATGTGAAAATTGGTATATTTCCTAGAAGGTAGGTTATTTCCCTTTGATTAAAAGGTATTTATTATTTCTCTAGATCAGTGTTTTCCCACTTTACACTACTGGCATTTGGGGCTAGATAATTCCTAGTTGTGGGGGGCTGTCCTGTTGCCTTCTGAGTGTTTAGCAGAACCCCTGGCTTCCATCTTAAATGCCAGTAGGAATCCCCCAGTTCTGACAACCACAAATTTTTCCAGATATCATCAAATGAATCCTGGGTGACAAAATTATCCACTATTCCAAATTACTACAGAAGCATACGAAGAGTAAGTCATTGGTAACAAATTGTGATTTTTATTTGGCTTGTGCCTCCAAACATTTTTTTCATATGCTCCTTTCAGAATTAATTCTTAAAAATCACCTTGAAGAATTGTACAAAGGCAGAAAATATCAACTCTACCTGTTTGGTCCTGATGCTAGTAAAGCGGTTTATGAGCTAACCCAACATATGTCTGATTAACAAGGTAGCAATGATGATCCCACCCTCCACTTCACACATGTTTCTGCCAACATTTGATACTCTCCACATGCAAGGCTCAGAGCAATTACTCTCTTTCAAAAAACTGAAAGGGCAGTTGAATGCTAGGTCTATCCACACCACAGTTGCAACCCCTAGGGAGGTAATCATTTTAGGATCTATCTTTATGTAATGCATTTGTAGTCACACAGTTTGAGAACATTAACAACATAAAGAAAATTGTAGCTATACTGAGCATGGACTCTTCAATGTTGTTTAAAAAATAGTAGGCTTAATACTTGCATCTGAAACATGTACAATAAGACATTATTTTTTCTAAAAATTTTTCATATATTTTTTTTCAAAGGATAAAAACCTTACTTAGTGAACCAGTTAATTCTAACTTTCATCATATTAGCCTATGGCCATATAAAACTAATTAATACATATGAATGGATTATTTAAATTGACAATAGAAGTGACACAAAGAAAAATTACTTAAATCTATGGACTTGTATGTGTAGATGCAGACATCCCCATTTTCATTATTTCATTACTATTTTTGCCGTATGAATTATGTCCTTTTTATAAGAGATCTGCAAGGTCACAAAATGAAAAGATAAAAGTCTACTTCGGTGAAATCAGCTCAGAAATTTCACAAAAAGCCTTAAAGTAATAAATCATGACTCAGAGAATGTCAGCAAGTTGAAGTAGTATTCACCTCATTTGAAAGTACATCTTGTTCATTCTGAGAAGTTATAACAAGGCTTTCAGTCCTAGCTTAAAATTGACTATTTTTCTCCTCCATTTCTTGGTATAGATGTCATGGAGCTGTTTAATTCTGTTCTTCTTCTCTCTATTCTAACAGCAAACTTTTAATCATATCCTGCTAAATATTAAAAGTAGTCAATAGCTATATTTTAGTGTTGAAAATTGCAAAGTCCTATCATAAAAAATTCACTCAAAGGGTAGAAACCGGATAAGCATAGTTTCAATGTCTGGAAAACAACAACTTTAATAAAAGAAGAGTTCCATTACATTTTTGCAACCACTATGTTTTAAATATCTAGTCTGAAATTTAAAATTTATTTTCTTAACAATGTTTTCAAGTTATAGATCAAATTCAGATATCCTCAAATATATTCTTTCTCTTATTTTACACAAAGCTAATGTTTCACCAAACTGACCATACAATAAAGAATGTTGGGTACAAGTAGGGGAGTCAATAAAAGACTCTCAAAAGAATCTTGAGCCTTAAATGACCCTTGGAAAAGAGTAAGACATAATTTCTATTTCTTATTAACTCATGATATAAATGAAAAACAAAAATTTAGATGAGCAAAACAGGGAGACTTCAAGGAAAAGGTGAAATTTGAAGGATAGATAAGAATTTAATAGTAAGAGACTGTGTGTGTTTGTGTGGCACATGCATATGTATGTGGGGATATGTTGAAGATGGGAAGTAAAATAAAATTGCACTTGGAAAATCAAAGACTAAGGGAAACATAGTGAATGCCCCCAACAATAGTAGTCATGGAGGTAGAATTTGGACAATTTAGACACACTTGGTGGCTGAATGTGCATACAAATGAGTTGAAGAAGAATTCAAGGTTTTATAACCTATTCCCTTTTGCTTTGTGAACCCATTTGCAGGGGAGATGAGTGTTTAATTTGTTTGTTTTAGGTTTCTGAGATTTCTTGGGTTTAGGCAACAGTGAAACATCTATTGGTTAGGGGTAAGGAATGGTTATGATAAATAATAAACCATTAAATTTATAGTGAAGTTTCTTTTCTTTCAAAATTATTTAAATATTAATATTTATTATGTCACAGAGGAACATGTTCAATATTGGATGCTTTACCAACCAAGGAAGCCATATTAATGGATTAACATATATAAATGTAAGCTAGCTGTTGCTCCCAGAAAAATATATAAACTTAATTCTTATAGTTCAAGATTTATTCTTTAATATCGATAGACTAATTGGAATTCACAGAATACACATAAAGATTGCCTGGAAATTTCAGTCTAATTCCTGTGGAAGTAAAAGTCCTCATGCATATTTTCTGTGAATTCTTTAGTGGGCTCAAATTCTTCCACTATTGAACAATGTCTCCTCAGGGATCCTTCTATGTATGTTTGTCATTGTGAAATCCAGTCTCTAATCCTACTTCCCCAATAAAACAAGAGTCATTAAGAGTATCTAGGGATGTAGAAGATTTTACCTGGTAACTTGAGGGTACAGAGAAGAGGGGTTTACATTATGATTGTAAACAACTTCAGAAACAACTTCTGCAACAAATTCTGTTCTTAAAATGCTTTTTGGGTGTTCCATTCCCAGAAAGTTTACAATAGCCCTTTATTTACATCATATAGAAACCACCTTTATGCCACCTCACTGACTTCTCTCTTCTTCCTCTGATGCCTTTCAGTAGTAATAAAGTTAATAATTAAAACCTCTTCTGATTATTTCTATTTGAACCATTTAACTATATCTGCATTGGTCTCACTTTCTACCCTAACTGGTTTATTTTTTTTCTACACAAAGAAAGTCTACTGCCTAAAAGGAATATATGAAATGGCAATAATGTCAAATAGTTCCAAAACAAACTTTACCAATAAAATGTAAAGACATTTTCTAATGTTATGACAGCACTTATTTAGAAGTATGTGATTCAAAGTTTATTAAATGAACCCCAAAGTGTTGTTGTTTTTTTTTTTAATTTACAATGGGACCATCCATTAAATGCTGGTAGCACTTTCAATGATTGCGATAATCAAGAGCCTAACGCATTTAGGAGGCAATTTATAGAGTGTGGAACCTTCCCTTTGAGAACCACTTCATTAAGACAAACATAAGACAGCTTGCACGGAGTCTCTATCCCCACTGCCCACCCCAGAGGTCATCTCTGATGAAAAACAAGAAAGATCTTCCAAGAGGACAAAACTCGGAAAGGCAGATTGGTGGACAAAGAAATTTTCTCCACTGCTAGGCAGCATATATCAAAGATATCTATATAAACTAGGTCTCTGGTTCTTCCTATTTTGAAATGGGAACTTTTATTGAGAATATACTGCCTTGTTTCCACATTTGCATGTTGAGAGAAGGTAATTTAACTTATTATCTACCCATCAGGTGTCAAACAATAATAGACTACCATCTGTATATGATTGAAAGGAATGCACAATCATCTAGAGACCTAGACTTGCAGCTGAACTCAGAAAGATGTTTTAGGTTGTTATTACAGGGTGAGGGGTGGGGAGGTGAGTGTATTTTTTTAGGCAAAGAACATTTTTTTATGTGTTTATATAAGAAAAAGAATATGTATGGATGTTGGGTAGTCAAAGTGGTGGACCAATATATACATGTCCATTTGTTTCTAGTAACCACTTCCCATGTATTCCAATAACAGTAGCTGGATTTTGCTGAGGGATAACTCCCTTTCTCATTTTCTGTTATATCCTTTGAAAGGGATTGAACCCCAGTGACCACACTCCTGGCTACAGGAATGTGCAGATAAACCAATTAGATCCAATGGTAGAAGACGAAATGTATGCTGTGAATTCTGGGTTAGAGAAAAATCACTCTATATTTTAGGATGCCCTGGGAGTTACTAGGAAGGCCCACTTTGTTTGAATTGGGTTTATAAATGTGAAGACTGGAAAGGTTTCAGACACTTGCAAACCATACAGGGAAGGTTAAGAACTGCATAGAGAGCTACCACATGGATTCATGAAGCAAACCCTGCAAAGGCAGAATATAGAGAGGGAGAGAAACTGGGCTTCCCATACCCTACAAGGGCCACCAAATCAAGCCCATTTGAAACTCAGTTAACTTCTGGGACTTTAACTTTGTGAGCTAATAAGTTCCTCTTTATAAGTGAAGTCATTCTGAATTAGATTTTGATCATTTTTTAAAAATATTTTATTTATTTATTTGACAGAGACACAGTGAGAGAGGGAACACAAGCAGAGGTAGAAGGAGAGGCACAAGGAGAAGCAGGCTTCCCACTGAGCTGGGAGCCCGATGCGGGGCTCAATCCCAGGACCCCAGGATCATGACCTGAGCCAAAGGCAGACGCTTAATGACTGAGCCACCCAGGTGCCCCAGATTTTGATCATTTTTAACAAAAGAATTTCAACTGATTCACTTGCTGCTAGATATTCCAGAGGAAATAAGAGTAAAAATGTGTGGGAGAAGCAAAATTGTCATGATTCTGGGACATAACAGCACCTTCAGTGAAAACAATTTGCAGGTTTCTTGACTCATCCTCCCTCCTAATAAGACTTAATAAAAATGACTGATGAGCCCAGTCTGCTATCTTTTCCTCCATCACACCTATGCTCCTGACCCACAGATCAAACCTATGTGGAAAAGAGATAACATTGGTGAGTATATGTATGGGGTGAGAGTGAGTGAGGGGAGTGTGAGTAGACATGGCCCTGAATTGCATAACTTCTGTCAAGGCAATTCTATCTTTATATGTTTATATACTTGATATCCAATTAAAAGTCATTAAATATATTTAGTTATTTAAAAAAATGAATGGGGCGCCTGGGTGGCTCAGTTGGTTGAGCGACTGCCTTCGGCTCAGGTCATGATCCTGGAGTCCTGGGATCGAGTCCCGCATCGGGCTCCCTGCTCAGCAGGGGGTCTGCTTCTCCCTCTGCCCTCTTCCCTCTCGTGCTCTCTGTCTCTCATTCTCTCTCTCTCAAATAAATAAATAAAATCTTTAAAAAAAAAAATAAAAAATAAAAAATAAAAAAATGAATGAAAGAGAATTTTAGAGTAAAACTTATGAAAACTGTGTGCAAATTCTGTAAGTTAGAGGTGTTAATTTTTCTGCTAAAAATCCACATCTAAATACTTGAAAGTTACAAACCCAGGACACCCAAAGATGAACTAAAATGTTGATTTGTTTGACCATGTTGGGATGCGGGCGGGGCCGTGAAATTGCACAAGCTTAAGCATCCGCTTTCTGTTCTCATTGCCTCATCTTTGGAATTGCTTTGACTAACAACTGCCTCTTAGGAAAATTTTCCTCTTTCATGCAATTAATCAGTTGAGAACCAACTTGAGGATACTTGCTGGGGAGACACTTGAATCCATACAAGAGCTTTAACAAGTCAAGTTTAACCTCTCCATAGCCCCTCTCTTAACCCTGAATTGGAGTGGATTTTGGAGCATTCAATTTAGCATTGACTACTGAGGCTTTGCACCAAAAATATAAAGCTCAACCTCATTAGAGCTATAGAATCCACATAAAACTTTATTGGAGTTTAAATACAACAAATAAAAGACTTGAACTTGGAAAAATTATTTCTCTATAATTGAATCCTTGGGTTAACTTCCCAATTTCCTAAGGGTTCTATGTCCTTCTGGTCTCTGTGAAGATCTTCATGGTGCCCACTCATGGGTGCTCAGGCCATAATATATATAGTTCGATATCAAGCTGCAGTTCCCACAAATAGCCTGAGATGTTACCTCAAGCTAACTGCGTGATCTTTATTTTAGCTAAGGGCCTTGTCCGCTGACATTTGTAGGTAACCAAGGCCTGAATTTTTCCTACAACCTGCGAGCCAAGCAACGTGCCTGAAACCCTTCCAAATCTTCACTTAAGGTCAGCCTATGGTTGAGTCTCAGATGCACTATCCTAAGGCCAGAACTATTTTGAGGCCCTGAAAACTTTAATCAAAATCTGGTAAGTGCAGCCTTTCTTCTGTAGAAACAGCAAAGAATCTATTAAAAAAACAGCTTTTCACCTAAGTCACAGTCCTCTCTGAGGCCTAACTAACATAAAGCCTAATGCTTAAACCAGCTCAAAAGAAGTCCATGCACTGCCAAAGTCAAAATGCCCTGCCCACATGCTAATGTCCAGAGACCAAAGCCAAAGCCATGAACCTGACCCCAGGCAGAAGTTTTATCCATTATGTAGATTTTGGTCTCCAATTGCCCCAAAACTCTAAATTGAACTAACAACTCCTCCGCTTCCAATACTGCAGGCCCTCCCTTAATCACAGGGTTACTACAGTATATAAGTTATAACATGGACAAAGAGAAGACAGTTTCTGCCAAGGAGTAGCATGCTCCCAAGAGAGAGGAGAAGAAAAGGGATCGTATATGCATGCACAGAATCTCCTTCCAAATCAACCAACTTCCTCCCCTGGGAAGACGTGAGAGAACATGGAGAGAGTTCAGATATGTTAGCTCTTGGAATCACTATGAATTGAAATACCTCCACAGTACAAGGAAAATGACTTTTCTACTAGTTGGGCACAGTGAAAATTAGTTTTAATTCTTTCACCTTCAGATCTTACTGATTTAGTGTTTTGGATATTGTCATGTTATAAGGAAATTTGTCAAAGTGAATAATTCATGTATTCTTATTTTTATTTATCTATTGAATTCATATATTTTATTAAAATATTTTCATATTTTAATTTATATCTTTTTAAATGGATATTTTATAGATAAGAGAAAAAAGTCAGTGACCAAGAAGTCATTCAAATTTCATCTCTGTTGTAAAAGGATACATAGCAATCTCTGAGTCTCTGAATGTCAGGATTACAAATTATTTTTATTTTCTTCTATATATGTTTATAAATTCAAAGGATACATATCTAATATTTAAATATTTAAGTGTATTATATATTTAAATATTATGTATATGTATCTTTTGAATGTATAAATGTATAAATATTCTTATATTTTATAGGTAAGTTACATATAAAATACATAAATCTTTTATATTTTATACTTTTATACATTTATATATAATTAGATACAAATTCCCATTAGAAAAAAAAGTTTTTTTTAAAATTAATATCTATCCCAACAAAGTTTCCCAGATCTGTCAATATAACAGTATTTAAAATGAAACATACTAAATGAGGCTACCAAGGAAATAACACACACTCCACCCTGTAGCTATAGTATACTCACATACTCCTTTTCCTTCTTAACTTTATTTCAGTTGTAGTTCATGATGTTGAGCCTCGGGGTATGCCAACATAATTTAAGATATAGAATTAAAAATGAAACGCTATTTAAAAATTTTGGCTATTTGATAAATTTTCTTCTCTTTACACTTTTTAAAAAATATTTATTTATTTGAGAGAGAGAGAGAGAGCGTGGGTGTGGGGAGGGGCAGAGGGAAAGGGAGAGAGAATCCTTAAGCAGACTCCCTATCAAGTAGGAAGCCCAAGGAGGGGCTCAATCCCAGGACCCTGAGATCATGACCTGAGCTGAAATCAAGAGTCGGTCACTCAACTGACTGAGTCACCGAGGCGCCTCAATTTTTTAAAATTTTTATAAAAGATTTGTATCCCATGACCTGAGATCATAACCTTAGCTGAAATCAAGAGTTGGACACTAAATCGACTGAGCCACCTAGGCACCCCTCTTCCTCACTTTACTCTTAAAAAACATATTAACAAACATGTAATATAAGAAATACTTGTTTCACTGGCTGAGAAAATTACAATGTGCTTGCATTGATTACTATATGAGTGCATCATATATATAAAAAATACATACACATACGCACACCTCACTGAACAACATGAAATTCAGGCACAAATACTGCGCCATTTAATTTCTTTGAAGTCCATATTTCAAAAATTAAAGAATGAAAGTATTTTCAGGTATATATTAGGTAGTACACTTTTTAACAGCCTCTTCTTTCTCAAAGTCTTTTATTTTATAAGTATGCCACTTTCAAAGTTATGAAAATGAAATCACATACATACAAAGCCAATATTGAGAGTAGTGCCGTAGTAGGTTTGAGGTCGCTACAAGTTGTTACCCCTTCCACTGAGAGAGAGCATCAAATTCATTTTCTCTTGAATCCGGGCTGACCTTAATGACAAGCTAAACCAATGGAATGTGATGAAAGTGACATTCTCAGATTTGGAACACTTTTTCTGAGACTCTTGAGCTTTCAGATAGGAAGCCTGATTACCCTGAGACTGTCACGCTGGAAAGGCCACATGCAGGTGCTTTCAGACCCAGCAGATTCTACTTTTACAGTCATCATTGCCAAGGCTGAGAAGATAAAAAAGTGAAGCCATCTCGGACACTTCAGATGAGCTTATGCACCAGCTGGCCCTCACATAATAATATTCATGATGTCACAGGAAAGAAAAGAATTTCCCAGGTGATGCCTGCCTGAATTCCTGATTCACAATATCATAAAACATGATAAAATTATTGTTTTAAACCACTGTATTTCAGCATAGTTTGTTATTTTTCAACTATAAGTAACTGGCAGATTCCTAGATATGATCCTCATGAGAAGACAAGAGAGTTGTGTTTATTTTCACTGAAATTGTCTAAATGATTTTCTTAATCCTTTACTCTACACCAGTGAGTTTTTCTCAAGCTTTTCTTTTCCTTTTCTGACATGACATAATTAATGGATGACTTTCACATGCTTAAAAGACTGCCATTAGTATTACTGCTTCTTTGGTCTGCCTCACATCTACTTTACATTGTGGCTTGTGGGTAAGTCCCAATGCACTTGTTATAACTCAGTTCCTTTCTCTTCTCTTTCTCTTCTCATGATAACCATTGTATCTAAACCACTGTTGATAAACTTCTACTCTAAGCTACAAAAAATGTCAAAGATGTACACAGAAGTTGCATTAAGGTCGTGAGCATTAGACAAAATAATGATACAAATAAAACAATTCCTAAACATCTATAATCATAACCCACTGCTGCAACCTGATTCAAATGAGTCAGTTTCTAATCTTGGAAAAATTAAAGGCCTGGATACATAAACATAAATATTTACTATAATCTGTTAATATATTTAATATAATTCTTTAATTTTACTTATTTTAAGCAGATATTTGCTTTATATGTTTCAAATTTTGTGAAACAAATTTTGGCAACTGAAGTTTTCATTCATATACTTACCTAGGTTTTTACTTTACATCAATTAAAAATGAATATATTAAGGTATGCATTATTATTGCACTTGATTTCCTTATTTATATTGGTTTAGTAAATCTTTTACCCTGTTTTCATTGTTAATCTTTCCAAGACACCTCATGCCTTTGTCTGTTTCTGGTACTATATTTTTTAAAAACTCTTATTTTATTTAATGCTCAAAATAAATGTATGAATTCAGCTCCATTTTGTAAATGAGAACATTGAAAACTTAAAAGGATAAGACATTTTCCCAGTCACATAACTTTGTAGACAGGATATTTGTAAGCAAATCCCTCCTGGCTGGGCTCTCAAGCACTATTATCACCACTGGGTCTCAAAACCGATATATTTCACTTTACTCTAGCATCATACATTGGTTTTTCAGTGAGTAGCTGATGTGGCAAAAGAGATAGGGAGGATATCTATCTTTTCAGAAGTCATCTCAAGTGTTTAAAAGTCCTAATCTTTAAGTTCTGGTCACTATGAACAAAGTTTGTTCCATGTGTGCGAAAATAATTACAGTTTGCCAATATGATATACTTTTTCCTGCCCTCTTGTCTTTTTTCATGTTAATCCTTCTGTTTGCACTAACCTTTGCATATTCTTCCCTGTGAAAAATTGCTACCTTAAGTTGCACACTCAGCTTAGAAATGACCCCTTTCTCTGATCTCTACAACCTAAGGCAACTGGATATCTCTCTACTTCCCACACACTTCATTCTTTTCCCCTATAAATTGGATATAGTAGCACACCCTAATTTATAGGTGGATGTTAATATTAAATGAGATGAAGTATGTTGAGCTCCTATAATAGTCATATTCTTAGAACAGGATATATTGGCCATACATTCTCTCAAATATATATATTCCTTAATACATCTTCAAACATGTCAACATGCACAACAGCTAATTAAATATAAATGACTATTGATAGATATGAATACTGGGTTTTTTACTACAATGGAAAGATAGAGAAAGCAGACTAATCATTAAAGCTTTTGCCTCTTGAAAGCAAAAGTGACAAGGACAATATTTGGGTTAAATGTGTTTAGCTGTTCTTTAAAAAAGATAAAGGAGAAATGAGAGGTCAGATTTCTTATGTTTATGTCTCAAGCAACTGTAAAGTTAAAATATTTTTTCACTTAAATACAACCAAACTGTACAATCAGTACCACAAATGTTAAAACAAAGGTAATATTGCAAATGATGTTGTTTGGCAGAAGTTAAATATCTCTACACAGTATGATTATGGTATACACCTGTATCAGTCAGGGTTCCCCAGAGAAACAGAACCAATAGGAGATTATATGATATAGATAGATAAAGACATAGATGTATTATAAAGAACTGACTCATGCAGCTGTGGACACTGAGAAGTCCCAAGATGTGCAGTCAGTAAACTGAAGAACCAGGAGAGCTGATTGTGTAGTTCTAGTTCAAGTCTGAAGGCCTGAGAAGCAGGAGAGCTGATAGTGTTAGTTTAAGCCAAAAATCTAGAAGGAAAGAGACCCAAGAGGAGCCAATATTTTAGTTTGAGTTCAAAAGCAAGAAAAAGACCAATGTCCCCGCTGAAGCTATCAGGCAGCAGGAGTTTCCTCTTACTTAGCCTTTTTGTTCTACTCGGGCCTTCAGTAGATCGGGTGAGGCCCACCTATACTAGGGAGAGGAACCTGATTTATTCAGTCTACCAATTAAAATGTTAATCTCAGTGAGGGAGATAAGATGGCGGAAGAGTAGGGGACTTCATTTCATCTGGTCCCTTGAATTTAGCTAGATAATTTTCAAATCATTCTGAACACCTATGGATTCAACCTGAGATGTAAGAAAAGAATTGCTGAAATTCTACAAATAGAAAAGTGAACACCTTTTGCAAGGTAGGAGATGTAGAGAAGTGAATCTGAAGGGATATATCGGAAGACACACGGCAGGGGAGAGTGCCTCCATAAGCCAGCTACCAGAAAGTGATAGAGCCCTGGAGCGCAATATCAGACCTTTTAGAAGTCTGCTCCAGTGAGAGACATCCCTGCCTGAAAGGTGCTCAAGTGGTGAAGCAGGGCAGTATCCTAGCTGGGACAGTGTGGTTTCAGGATCCCCAGGGTCACAGAAAGAACAAGAGTACCGGAGCCAGCAGAGTTCTCAAGCACTGGAGCCGGGAAACCGGGTAAGGTCAGCGAGCCTAAGAGTAGGGCTCTCAGCTTGATTTGCCATAAACCAGGAACTGCAGGGAGATCAGGTAACCACTCTCCATGTAGGGGCCCTGCAAAGAGCAGAAACACGGTGACCCTCCCCTTTCCCTAGGAGGATCAGTGCAGGTGCGCACCACAGGAGTCTGCAAAGTTTGGCCCACACAAAAGTGAAGATTGCTTTTCCCTGACAGTTTACTGAAGAAAGGGTGCTGGGATCTTTCAACTCTAGGCTGGAGATTCGGGCATGGCCATTTTTATTTTCGTCCTCTAAAGAGGTAGGGAAAGCCTTCAGGGAACAAAAGCCACAGAGAGCAACCTTGAGCAGCTTACACTGAGCCTGGCCCCCTGGCAAGGGGCCCTGCAACTCTGCATAGGCAAAGACACCCAAGAATCAGTGCAGCAGGCCCCTCCCCCAGAAGAGCAGTTGGAACATCAGAGGAATACCAAGTTTACCAGGCACACAGGACTACCAAACTCCAGCACTAGGGGAAAACAGTATATAGAATTCAAGGTTTTTTTCTCATGATTCTCTCTCTTTTTTTTTAAGATTTTATTTATTTATTTGACAGAGAGAGAGAGAGAGACAGCGAGAGAGGGAACACAAGCAGGAGGAGTGGGAGAGGGAGAAGTAGGCTTCCCGCTGAGCAGGGAGCCAGATGCGGGGCTCCATCCCAGGACCCTAGGATCAGGACCTGAGCTGAAGGCAGATGCTTAACTGACTGAGCCACCCAGGTGCCCCTCTCATGCTTCTCTTAATCTTTCAGTTTAAAATTTTCCTTTTCTTTTTTTTTCCTTATCAACTAGTTTCTTATTTTATCAACTTTTTAAGTCCTTTTTTTTAACTTTCAGTCTTACATTTACATTTTATAGATATACTCTTCATTTTTGGCTTCCTTTCACTGTATTCAATTTTATTTTTGTATATATATATATGTTTCATTCTTTTGCAACATATATATATATATGTAAGTTTTGCTTTCTTTACAATTTTGGGATTTAATGTCTCTTAACAAACAGACCAAAATACACCTAGGACCTGTTTTGTCCACCTGGGAGGTTATAGTCTCTCTTTTTTCCCTTTTGTTTTTGTTTTCTTTTTTGGTTTCTGACCTCTTCAGATTTTTCTAGTGTGTATTTTGCTTGGGTCATGGTTGATATTTTTGATTTTGTTCTCTCATTCATCCACTCTTCTCTGGACAAAATGACTAGAAGGAGGAATTCACAACAAAGGAAAGAACCAGAGGTAATACTCTCTGCCACAGATCTAACTGATATGGATATAGATGAAACGTCAGAGCTGGAATTCAGGATGACAATTTTAAAGTTACTAACTGGGTGTGGGAAAAAAAGCATAAGGGACACCAGAGAATCTCTTAGTGCAAAAATAAAATCTAATCAGGCCAAAATTAAAAATGTTTTAACTGAGATGCAGTCTAAAATCAATGCGCAGAAATCAGTTGCATTTTTATGTGCTAACAATGAGACAGAAGTAAGAGAATTTAAGGAATTGATCCCATTTACAATTGCACCAAAAAACATCAGATACCTAAGAATAAACCTAAGCAAAGAGGTAAAGGATCTGTACTCAAAAATCTACAGGACAGGGTGCCTGGGTGGCTCAGTTGGTTAAGTGACTGCTTTCAGCTCAAGTCATGATCCTGGAGTCCCTGGATCGAGTCCTGCATCAGGCTCCCTGATCAGCAGGGAGTCTGCTTCACCCTCTGACCCTATCCCCTCTCATGTGTTCTCTCTCTCTCAAATAAATAAATAAAATCTTAAAAAAAATAAAAATAAAATCTACAGGACACTTATGAAAGAAATTGGGGAAGACAGAAAAAATGGAAAAATATTCCATGTTCATAGATTAGAAGAATAAATACTGCTAAAATGGCTCTGCTACTGAGAACAGTCTACACATTCAATGCAATCCTTATCAAAATATCATAGACATTTTTCACAGAGCTGGAACAAATAATCCTAAAATTTGTATGGAACCAGAAAAGACCACAAATAGCCAGAGGAATGCTGAAAAACAAAACCAAAGCTGATGGCATCACAATGCCAGACTTTAAGCTATATTGCAAAGCTGTAATCATCAAGACATATGGTACAGGCACAAAAACAGACATATTCATTAATGGAACAGGATAGAGGGGCACCTGGGTGGCTCAGTCGTTAAGCATCTGCCTTCGGCTCAGGTCATGATCTCAGGGCCCTGGGATCAAGCCCCGCATCGGGCTCCCTGCTCAGCGGGAAGCCTGCTTCTCCCTCTCCAACTCCCCCTGCTTGTGTTCTCTCTCTCGCTGTGTCTCTCTGTCAAATAAATAAATAAAATCTTTAAAAAAAAAAAAGAAATTTATTAATGGAACAGGATAGAGAACCCAGAAATTGACCCTCAACTCTATGGTCAACCAATCCTTGACAAAGCAGAAAAGGATATCCAATGGAAAAAGGACAGTCTCTTCAACAAATGGTGCTGGGAAAATTGGACAGCAACATGCAAAAGAATGAAACTGGACCATTTTCTTACACCACACACAAAGATAAACTCAAAATGGGTGAAAGACCTAAATGTGAGACAGGAATCCATCAAAATCCTAGAGGAGAACACAGGCAGCAACCTCTTTGACCTCAGCCACAGCAACTTCTTGCTAGACATGTCTCCAAAGGCAAGGGAAACAAGAGCAAAAATAAACTATTGGGACTTCATCAAGATAAAAAGCTTTTGCACAGCAAAGGAAACAGCCAACAAAACTAAACAATAACCTATGGAATGGGAGAAGATATTTGCAAATGACTTATTAGATAAAGGGCTAGTATCCAAGATCTCTAAAGGACTTACCAAACTCAACACCCAAAAAACAAATAATCCAGTCAAGAAATGGGCAGAAGACATGAACACACATTTCTCCAAAGAAGACATACAAATGGCCAACAGACACATGAAAAAATGCTCAACATCACTCGGCATCAGGGAAATATAAATCAAAACCACAATGAGATACCACTCACACTAATCAGAATGGCTAAAATTAACATCAGGAAATGACAGATGTTGGTGAGACACAGAGAAAGGTGGGAATGCACTGTTGCATGGATGGATGATGGATGAAAGGTGATTACACTGTTGGTGGGAATGCGAGATGGTGCAGCCACTCTGGAAAACAGTATGGAGATTCCTCAAGTGAAAAATAGAGCTACCCTATGACTCAGCAATTCCACTACTTGGTATTTACCTCAAAGATACAAATGTAGTGATCCAAAGGGGCACTTGCACCCCAATGTTCACAGCAACAATGTCCACAATAGCCAAACTATGGAAAGAGCTGAGATGTCTATTGACAGATGAATGAATAATGTGGTATATACATATACAATGGAATATAACTCAGCCATCAGAAAGGATGAATCCTTAGAATTTACATTGATGTGGATGGAACTGGAGAGTATTATCCTGAGTGAAATAAGTCAATCAGAGAAAGTCAATTATCATATGGTTTTACTCATATGTAGATATAAGAAATAGTGCAGAGGATCACAGAGGAAGGGAGGGAAAACTGAATGGGAAGTCATCAGAGAGGGAGAGAAAAACGGTGAAAGACTCTTAACTATAGGAAACAAACTGAGGGTTGCTGGAGGGGAGGTGGGTGAGGCGATGGGGCATTTCGGTGATGGGCATTAAGGAGGACGTGTGATGTAATGAACACTGGGTGTTATATGCAACTGATGAATTATTGAACACTGCATCTGAAACTAGTGTTATACTTTATTTTGGCTAAATGAATTTAAATAAAAAGAAATGTTAATATCACCCAGAAACAGTTTCAGATACAACCAGAATAATGGTAAACCAAATGTTTGGGCACCCTGTGGCCTAGTCAAGTTGACACATAAAATTAACCATCACATACCCCTAACACTATTATATATTCAAACTATTCTAAAATAAAAAAACAAAAAAACAAAAAAACTTTGTTCATTTGCACATCATGACAGCTTTTCTTTTTTCATCCATCCTTTATACATTAACTTTGCCATAGTTCTTTTCACTTAACTATTCACTTTACTATTGGAGTAAAGCTAATTATTGCAATGAGATTAATTTCTGTGCTGAGTTTTTATTTGAGTGTTCAGTATGAGAGCATCCTGCTAAAGTAGTATCCAACTGATCCAGAATATGCTTATACTTTTAACTATGCATATAAATATTATATACATGAAAGAACAAAATGAAAGAAAAGTATATTCTAGAAAATATCATCTATGGATACCCTGGACCAAAGAAATACATGGACTGCAATTTAAGAAAAATGTGATTAAATATGTACATAGTAAGTATTAAGTATGCTATTAAGTCCTCTGAAGTAAATATACATATATACACATACAAATGAAAAAAATACATACATACAGGCATGACAAAACAGATAAGCAGTAGCTAAGACATTCTTTTAATAAAAGGAAATTTGGAAAAAATGAAACAAGTTATTTCATTACAAAATTATTTTACTATCAAAGAAAAATTTATTCCATCAGTTTCTCCCCTTCTTCACACTACTTTGTTTGTCAAGTAGTCAACAAATTAAAAACTATATTTCTGGGCACCTCGGTGGCTCAGTCAGTTAAGCATCTGCCTTCGGCTCATGTCATGATCCTGGGGTCCTGGGATCGAGCCCCACATCAGGCTCCTGCTCAGTGGGGAGCCTGCTTCTCCCTCTCCTCCTGCCCCTCCCCCTAGCTTGTTCTCACTCTCTCTCTCTATCAAATAAATAAAATCTTTTAAGAAATTTTAAAAATAAAAACTGTATTTCTTACAAACCATTGCTCAACATTATCCACTGCATGATACTTTCACTATATATATATATATATATATATATATATATATATATATAAACTCACTATATATATATACACACACATATAAATTCACTATTTAGACGATGGATGAATAGATAGATAATGAATAGATATAGAGATTATCGATGATAGATGATTAGATAGATAGATGATAGATGATTGATAGACAGACATAGACAAATAGATAATAGATGGATTTCTGGCAAAAGGTTTTTTCTAATAATTGCTTGGAGATATTTTTATCAGCAAATGTTAGAATAAGGAATTAAACATTTTATTTTAAATGGTACAGCAACAAGTAAATTTATATTTCTTAAATTTTTGTCTCACAGGTAGAAGCCCTCCTCCACTCTTTTTTGTCCTCTTTCTCCAGGTGATGCACCAATTCACTTATCACCACCCTCATTACTCTTTTCTAAACTCATTTGAATCATGTCTGTACCAGTGATGGAGCCTTGCATTGCAATCATACGTTTTGACTGATCTGTGGAAATGGATGTGGGCCCTTAAATATTTTTCCTTTGCCAGCTGGCACTGAAGTTTTGTCACTTTCCATCTAGAGAGGAAAGGGTTTTGCTTCCTGATTTCAGTGGGTCCACTTGGCTGCCTCCTGCAGTCCCAGTTTCTCCAGCACTAGGCTCCTGTAGGGCCCGGCTGCCAGAGGCATCTAGTGGTCAGCGGCTTTCCCCTATAAGCCTTTTAGGTGGTTTTGGGGCAGACTGCTTCTGGTGAAATCCCTCCTGTTCACAGCTTTCTCCTACAACCCAGGAGGCTGATTTCCAGCAGTTCCAAAGGTCAACCTCTGGTAAATTCCACCACTGGCAGGGCCTCACAGTAACCTCTCTGCTCTCCAGTGGACTAGAGTCAGGCTTTCTCCACGAAGGTCTGGATTTCAGCCTTGAGCAGATAATGATATTTACTTGGGTGTTTTCTCAGCCCTGGGGAAAATGGCTTGTATATATTTACTAAAGTACAGTATAGGAGAGTATAGTAGTGGGGTGTGGTATAGTACAGTGTAGTATATAGTCTAGTGGCGTAGTAATAATATAGTAGTATAGTACACTATAGTGTAGTATAGTATAATGTTATTGTATTATTATGGACTGAACTGTGTCTCCTCAAAATTCATATGTTGAAGTCCCAACCCACAGTACCTCAGAATGCGACTGTGTTTGGAGATAGAGCCTTTAAAGTGGCAAATAAGTGAAAATGAAGCCCTTCGAAGCCCAGTTGTATCTGACTGGGGTCCTCATAAATGGAGGAAATGTGGACACACAGGGATCCAGACACACAGAAGAAAGACCATGTGAGGACACAGGGAGAAGCCAACCATCTGCAAGCCAAGGAGAGTGGACTCAGGAGAAGCCAAATCTGCTAACACCTTGATCTCAGTCTTCCAGCCTCCAGAACCATGAGGAAAAAAAAAAAAATTGTTGTTTAAGCACCTAGTCTATGGCATTTTATAATGGTAGCTCTAGCAAACTAATGCATATATAATCTCCTATTGCATTACTTATATCTGATATTGCTACATTCTTTAGAGTTCTTGTTAATTCTTACTAGCCAATCCCCCTTATTCTAATCCCTTGTTGTAGTTTAATAATTTCTGTATTAAACTTTCCTTGTTCAAACTACTGTGTGGTCTCTCTCTCTTAATTGGACTCAGACTAATGCAATGTTCTAGCAAAAACAATTTATCATCCTCCTTAAATCACGTAATGCCCACCAGAGTGAGACTGAAAAGATTATCGACATTTCTGAAATTTTCTTTATAACCATACTAAGAACTTCAGACATGAGAGAAAATTTTTCTTAGATATATCACATCTTTATTATCCACATAAACCCACATTTTCCATTTGCATGTGTATATCTTTATCACAATTTTTTTTTGCAAACATGTCTACTTTTTCATTAAAAAAATATCTAGCTTACATTTTGCAGTCTTGTACCCACCAAACATTAGAGACATTATCAAATACCCTGGTGAAATCAAGATCAGTTAGAGTTATAACATTTCTATTAAGAAGTTAGATTTTAGTAATGTCTCTCCTATCATTCATGATCAGTCATTAATTAAATTCCTATTATTACCCTGTGTATTCTGGATAAAATGTGTATTAGAGTAATGCATACAGTTCTCATTATAGCTAATATGCAAACAAATTATTATGATACAAATGAGAACAGCACTGTAGTTGAGGAGCTTTGAATAAAATTTTATAGAGAGTAGATAGATTAGTTCATACTGGTGTGGTTTGGTAAGACCAGAGCCACAGCAGAGGTGGTATATGAATTAACTTTTAAACTTTCAGTAATAATTTACCTAACTGAGAAGAGATAGGCAAAGGCATTATTAACAAATGGACAATATTTTTTAAATGTTGCAAATTCTGACATTAGTGAAAAATCAAGTATGAATAGATCTCCTGATTAGCAGTATGGAAGAGAAGAAAACTGAAAATAAATTATAAAATACATATGTGAAAAAAAGGCTTTTATTCTATCAATATTATAGTAGAAAAGGTTTCATCAAGCTTGGCTTACATAGTGTTTTATTTGGGAGTGTGATGTTAGCTAAATAACCACAATCTCAAGGCTGTATAGGAATACATAATATTAATAATAGAAGTCTGTACTGTGATATGAGAAAGCAACTTTTGGTGCTGACAAAGTACTCCTTCAGCTGATTTAGAAGATAATTTCCTAGGTTCTGCTGGACACACAGAATTTCTCTCTATACAGCCATTCCTTCAGGTCTTATTTTGTTTGTTTTGTTGTTTTAGTTGACAAAATTTAATAAATGTAATAGGAACTCTGGTACTGGAGATAGAGCTGTTAACAAGATAACACAGTCCTATCCTTGTGGCATTTATAATCTTTAACAACAATTACAAATATGTGAATGCTACTAGTAAACATGGAGTGTTAAGAAGCCTACTAAACCTTACTTCCTTAATTCCTTTCCTTCCATATAACTAATTTATTCCCAAAGTCCAAAAGTCATTACATAATTGTCGAATTCCACTTCCAGCCAATAGAGAATAATAGAAAACTGTCCTACAAAATTTGCCACATTCTTGATTTTGCTAATTGCCTCCCTGAGATGTTAACACTTTTCTCTGAGCTCTGTAATTTCTTTTAATGGCAATTGGATCTAGAGGCTATTTGTTTATTTGATTACTTATTTATTTGCAGAATATTTTACAGATGGTAGCAAGTACTTACTATTATATTATACTTGAAGGCCCATAAGGGCTTGTTGTTTCTTTTTATTTTATGTTAATATTGGTCATTTTGTCTAGGTTTAAAGATTCCCATCAGTTTTTCATTTAATAATTTTCTCAGCCATTGATGATCATTACCTAACTCCATTGTTTTATTAGGGATTATAAAATGGTCATCTCCTATGCTTTTTCTTTATTAGCTGGCATTCTTTTATTAAATATTTTACATTATCAATAATTTGATTTCTTTCAGGTACTATTTTATAGGAAGAAAAAATATTTTATTCCCTCCTTTTATTTACTAATATTCAGAATAAGTTAATCACCTAGCAATCTCCAAGAGTAACGAATGAGGATTACTTTTAATATTGAATTATGGCATAGATTTTAATATTTTTCTGTCTTTCAACAAGCTGCAGTTGTTTTTATTTTTATGCTCAAATTGTACCACCTTTGGGTCAGAGAAAGCACTTTCAAGTTGGTTTCTATCTTCTTTTTTTCCTCAGAAAAAAGGAAATAATTTTCTTTTATCTTCCAGTATATATATAACAGGACTTTTATTTCTAGAATTTTGAACAGGGCTCCATATTTTGGAGTTTTGTTTGTTTGCTGTTTTTCTTCAAGATTTTATTTAAATTCCAGTTAGTTAACATGCACTATAATATTAGTTTCAGGTATAGAATTTAGTGAGTCATCACCTACATACAACACTTGGTGCTAATCACAACTACCCTCCTTAATACCCATCACCCATTTAACACCCCCATGCACCTCCTCTCCTATAAAGATCAGTTTATTCTCTATAGTGAACAGTCTGTTTCTTGGTTTTCCTCTCTCTTTTTATTTCCCCTATGTTTGTTTGTTTTGTTTTGTTTCTTAAATTCCACATATGAGTGAAATCATATGGATTTGTCCTTCTCTGACAGCCTGATTTCACTTAATATAATACTCTCTAGCTCGGGGCGCCTGGGTGGCTCAGTCAGTTAAGCGTCTGCCTTCGGCTCGGGTCATGGTCCCAGGGTCCTGGGATCGAGCCCCGCATCAGGCTCTCTGCTCCGCGGGAAGCCTGCTTCTCCCTCTCCCACTTCCCCTGCTTGTGTTCCCTCTCTCACTGTGTCTCTCTCTGTCAAATAAATAAATAAAATCTTTAAAAAAAAAAAATACTCTCTAGCTCTATCCACATCATTGCAAATGGCAAGGTTTCATTCTTTTTTGAGTTATATTCTATTATATATATATACAACATCTTCTTTATCCAGTCATCAGTCGATGGGCATTTGGGTTCTTTCCATAATTTGACTATTGTTGATAGCACTACTATGAACATTGGGGTGCATATATCCCTTCAAATCAGTATTTGTGTATCCTTTGGGTAAATACCTAGTAGTGCAATTGCTGAATCATAGGGCAGATCTATTTTTAAATTTTGAGGAACCTCCATACTGTTTTCCACAGTGGTTACACCAGTTTGCATTCCCACCAACAGTGTAAGAGGGTTTCCTTTTTTCTGCATCCTCACCAACACCTGTGGTTTCTTGTGTTGTTGATTTTAGTCATTCTGACAGGTGTGAGATGATAGCTCATTGTAGTTTTGATTTGCATTTCCCTGATGATAAGTGATGATGAGCATCTTTTCATGTGTCTCTTGGCCATCTGTATGTCTTTGGAAAAATGTCTATTCATGTCTTCTGCCCATTTTTTTAACTGGATCATTTGCTTTTTGGGTGTTGAGTTTGATAAGTTCTTTGTATATTTTGGACACAAACCCTTTAGCAGATATGTCATTGCAAATATCTTCTCCCATTCCATAGGCTGCCTTTTAGTTTTGTTGATTGTTTCCTTTCCTGTGCAGAAGCTTTTTATCTTGATGAAGTCCCAGTAGTTATTTTTGCTTTTATTATCCTTATATTTTTGTTTTTGTTTCCCTTGCCTCAGGAGACATATCTAATAAGAAGTTGCTATGGCCAATGTCAAAGAGGTTACTGCCTATGTTCTCCTCTAGGATTTTGATGGTTTCCTTTCTCCCATTTAGGTCTTTCATCCATTTTGAATTTATTTTCGTGTTTGGTGTAAGAAAGTGGTCCAGTTTCATTCTTTTTTATGTTGCTGTCCAGTTTTCCCAACACCATTTGTTGAAGAGATTGTCTTTTTTCCGTTCGATATTCTTTTCTGCTTTGTCAAAGATTGACTGTAGAGTTTTGGGTCCATTTCTGGGTTTTTTATTCCATTCCGTTGATCTATGTATCTGGTTTTGTGCCAGTACCATCCTGTTTTGATTACTACAGCTTTGTAAAATAATGTGAAGTCTTGAATTATGATGCCTCCAGCTTTGCTTTTCTTTTTCAAGATTGCTTTGGCTTTTCAGGGTCTTTTGTTGTTCCATACAAATTTTAGGACTATTTGTTCTAGCTCTGTGAAAAATGCTCTGGTATTTTTATAGGGGTTTCATTAAAGGTGGACATTGCTTTGGGGATATGGACATTTTAACAGTATTTGTTCTTCCAATCCAGGAGCATGGAATGTCTTTCCATTTCTTTGTGTTAGCTTCAGCTTCATTCAGCAGTGTTTTATACTGTTCAGAGTGCAGGTCGTTCACCCCTTTGTTTAGGTATTCCTAGGTATCTTATTTTTGGTGCAGTTGTAAATGGGAGTGATTCCTTAATTTCTTTTTCTGCTGCGTCATTATTAGTGTAGAGAAATGCATCTGATTTCTGTAGATTGATTTTGTATCCTGTGACCTTATTGAATGTGTTTATCAGTTCTAGCAATGTTTTGGTGGAGTCTTTTGGGTTTTCTATATGTAGTATCATGTCATCTGTGAATAGTGAAAGTTTTACTTCTTCCTGGCTTTCTTTTATTTCTTTTTGTTGTCTGATTGCTGTGGTTAGGACTTGCAGTACTATGTTGAAGAAAAGTGGTGAGCGAGGACATCCTTGTCTTGTTCCTAACCTTAAAGGAAAGGTTCTCAGTTTATTCCCATTGAGGATGATATTAGCTGTGGGTGTTTCATACATGGCCTTTATGATGTTGAGGTATGTTCCCTCTAAACGTACTTTGTTGATGGTTTTTATCATGAATCGGTATTGTACTTTGTCAGATGCTTTCTCTGTATCTACTGAAATTATTGTATGGTTCTTATCCTTTCTCTTATTGATGTGATGTATCACAGTGATTGATTTGTGAATATTGAACCACCCTCACAACCCAAGAATAAATCCCACTTGATCATGGTGAATGATTTTTTTATTGTAGTGTTGGATTTGGTTTGCTAGTATTTTGTTGAGCATTTTTGCATCTATGTTCATCAGAGATATTGGCCTGTAGTTCCTTTATTTATTTATTTATTTATTTTTGGTGGTGTCTTTATCTGGTTTTGGTATCAGGGTAATACTGGCTCATAGAATGAATTTGGAAGTTTTCCTCCTTCTACTTTTTAGACTAGTTTGAGAATAGTTATTGACTCTTATTTAAACGTTTGGTAGAATTTGCCTGTGAAGCCAACTGACCCTGGACTTTTGTTTGTTGGGAGTTTTTTTGATTACTGATTCAATTTCTTTGCTGATAATTGGTCTGTCAAATTTTCTATTTCTTCCTATTTCAGTTTTGGTAGGTTATAGATTTCTAGGAGTTTATCCGTTTCTTCAAGATTGTCCAATTTGTTGGCATATAGTTTTTCATAATATTCTCTTATAATTGTTTGTATTTCTGTGGTGTTGGTTGTTATTTCTGCTCTCTCATTTGTGATTTTATTTATTTGGGGACTTTCTCCTTTTTTCTTGATAAGTCTGGCTAGAGGTTTATCAATTTTATTGATTTTTTTTCAAAGAACCAGTTCTTGGTTTTATTGATCTGTTCTATTAGTTTTTAGTTTTGTTTTTTTTTAAGATTTTATTTATTTATTTGACAGAGAGAGACACAGCAAGAGAGGGAACGCAAGCAGGGGGAGTGGGAGAGGGAGAAGCAGGCTTCCCGTGGAGCAGGGAGCTCGATGTGGGGCTCGATCCCAGGACTCTGGGACCATGACCTGAGCTGGAAGGCAGCCGCTTAAGGACTGAGCCACCCAGGCGCCCCAGTTTTTAGTTTTTAGTTTTTTTTTTTTAAGTTTCTATACCATTTATTTCTGCTCTAATCTTTTTTCTTCCTTCTGCTGGTTTGGTTTTTTTTTTTTTTTCCTAGCTCCTTTAGGTGTAAGGTGGTTGTTTGAGATTTTTCTTGCTTCTTTAGATAGGCCTGTATTGCTATAAACTTCCCTCCTAGAACCACTTTTGCTGTGTCCCAAAGGTTTTGAACTTTTGTGTTTTCATTTTCATCTGTTTTCATGTACCATTTTATTTCTTCTTTTATTTCTTAGCTGACCTAGTCATTGTTTAGTAGCATGCTGCTTAACCTCCATGTATCTGTGGTCTTTCCAGATTTTTTTCTTGTGGTTGACTTTTAGTTTCATAGTGTTGTGGTCAGAAAAGATGCATGGTATGACTTTGATCTTATTCAATTAGTTGACACTTGTTTTGTGGCCTAATTTGTGATTTATTCAGGAGAATGTTCCATGTGTACTTAAAAATAATGTGTATTCTGTTGTTTTAGGATGAAATGTTCTGAATATATCTGTTAAATCCATCTGGTCTAGTGTGTCATTCAAAGTCATTGTTTCCTTGTCGATTTTCTGTTTAGATGATCTATCCACTGATGTATGTAGGCTGTTAAAGTCCTCTACTATTATTATTATATTTTTATCAATTAGTTCCTTTATGTTTGTTATTAACCATTTTATGTATTTGGGAGCTCCCATGTTGGGTAAATAAATATTTACAATTGTTGCATTGTCTTGATGGATTGCCCCCTATATTATTACATAGTGTCCTTCTTTGTCTATTATTACAGTTTTTGTTTTAAAGTCTATTTGTCTAATATAGGTATTGCTACTCCAGCACTCTTTGGACATTCATTTGCATGATAAATGTTTCTCCATCCCCTCACTTTCAATATCTTTGCAGTCCTTTTTTGTCTCATTGTATAAATAATTTGAAATTATTCCTCTCTGTGTGGTTAAGTCACTATCTATAGGAACCATTTTTAAGAATTTTTGGTTTATCATTCCATTGACTATTTATTTGAATACATGCATACCTTCTTTCCAGATAAAATATTGCAACACATACACCTTCTTCTTTCCCAGATAAAAGTTTGCATAATCTACCCCGTTCTTCCTTATTTATTTGTTTGTTTGTTTTGCCAAATTATATATTCTGGAATTCAACTCATAATAGTCTATATAAATATTACTTGTTCCTTTTTACATCTTTATCATTCAGTGAATGCACAAAAGTTCATTCAAACATTACTGTATGATGATCTCTGGGGTGAAACATTTATTTCCAATAAATGAAATATTTTTTAAAAAGGTATTTCAGTGTAAAGCATCTCTTTTTCCCGCCCCCTACCTGATTAGTTACCATCAACTCATTTTATTAAAACTAAGTTTCCATTTCTCGAACATGTTCCGCTTTACAAGTACCTCTGAGTCTTCCTCCTGTGAATCTCTTCTGATATTTCTATGACATTCTATTGATAGACCATTAGATAAGACTCACCAAACTACATTGTTCTAACTACTTTTCTTCTCTACTTCAGCTAATAGGTTGTGAGAACTGTGAAATTAGAGCTCTTAACTTCATGTTCTCACTACCAACCTGGGTCCATGGTCAAAATTGTTGAATAAATGAATTAAAAACAAAGGTGACAAATCCACTTGAAAAGTCCTTTAAATAATTCCTACTCCTACATTAAAATGCTAAGAAGTAATATCATTGAGACTAACATTTATAAGTTCATGATAGAAGAAATCATTTTCATACTTACAATGGGCTCTTCAATAAAGATATTAAGGCATATTTGTAAATTCTCAAAATTCTCAATATTATATCTGACATTCCCAATAATATATTCATTTCTACTCATGTGAAACAGAAAGCTCTTTTTATTAATTAAGGGGGAACTACATATGAAACACTAGCCAGTAACATGTGTTTGGTTAGCCCAAGGCTTTATCCTCTTGCTGTTATCAGAAAGTGTCAGATCCTTTGCAGTCATGAATTTAAAAAAGGGGGAGTTTGTAAGAACAAATTGAAGGCTATGTCATGGTTCAGATTTGACTCTTAGTTTTAAGGTCAGCACAGCACAATACTTTTCTCAACCTGTATCACTCACCTTCAAACTTTTCTCTTTTACCTACATGGCCCACAGCACAAAGGTGTGATATTTCCCACTTAAAAGGTCCCCCCCCCCAACTTATTTTCTGAAGCTTTTCAGAAATGTTTTAAGTGGGTTTTATGGTCCTCTGTGCTTCACAGGAATGTTTTAAATTAACTTTTTCCCGGGACTCTAAAGTTGAAAAAAAAATACCATTTATAGGATCATATAATTTCATCTCATGCTCATCAAAAACCTAAGTAATGCAAAGGATCACATCTTGCTCTGATTGCATAATCTTGGTAGAATATGTTCTCAATTTAGCATAAACCATTTATTTACTGTATGAAAATCAATTGTCTGGGGCGCCTGGGTGGCTCAGTTGGTTAAGCGACTGCCTTCGGCTCAGGTCATGATCCTGGAGTCCCTGGATCGAGTCCCGCATCCGGCTCTCTGCTCGGCAGGGAGCCTGCTTCTCCCTCTGACCCTCCCCCCTCTCATGTACTCTCTCTCTCTCTCATTCTCTCTCTCTCAAATAAATAAATAAAATCTTTAAAAAAAAAAAAAAATGAAAATCAATTGTCTGATAAGTTTACTTTTATTTTGTCTAAATGAATTATCTCTACCTCTAATTGAGTTAGTCATGTTCCCTGCTTATCAAGCAACATTACTCTTATTTCAAATACACAAATATTTATAAATATTTTGCACATCACTACATCGCACATTAAATGTTCTCAAGGTACCAAAGATTAGCATGCACTTTTTGCAGGCTTGATGTCCTCACTAGAATATAAATACGGCATAGCTTGTGCCTTTATCTACCTTCCACCCTCAATATCACCCACTTACTATCCTCCCTCTGCACTTTCCCCACTAAAATAATTTTTAAATAGATTTTGAAAGTACAGGTTATACGCAAACAATGAATCATGAAACACTACATCAAAAACTAATGATGTAATGTATGGTGATTAACATAACATAATAAAATAAACAATTAAAATTTAAAAAAAAGTACAGGTAAATACACACTCCAGTGTTGTATCACAAATATATAATGAAGTCATGTTGTTTAACAGAGACATATAAATCACATATATCAAATTAATGTTGCATGGGTTTCAATAGAATTGCTTTTATAATCATTACTAAAAAATGGTAATAAAGTAATTAAAAACTATTAGGAGAAACACAGACTACAATTCATGTGAATGGAAATAATAATATTACCAAATTGCTTAGATACCATTCAAAAAATTAATGTTAAAATATAATGCCTTTGGGATGCCTGGGTGGCTCAGTTGGTTAAGCGACTGCCTTCGGCTCAGGTCATGATCCTGGAGTCCCTGGATCGAGTCCCGCATCGGGCTCCCTGCTCGGCAGGGAGTCTACTTCGTCCTCTGACCCTACCCCCTCTCATGTGTTCTCTCTCTCTCATTCTCTCTCTCTCTCAAATAAATAAATAAAATCTTAAAAAAAATTAAAAATATATATATATAATGCCTTTGTTTCTAAAAGAGATGTGAAATTTCAAAATAGTATTTAAAAGCCCTACCACATAAAGAAAATATTAAATAATTTCTCTCAGTTACCAGTTTAACTTTTATAAACGATAGTAGCTATGCAGATTATAAGATATTTAAGACATATTAATGTATATAACTTTCCATGTAGTCAGCAGATAACTTATACTAAGGATATAAGTTAACATTAATATATAAATTAATATAAATATTTGATAGTTACATTAGTATTTATGGATCAATTAATATAAATATTTCATTACAAAACACTAATAATAAAATTTAAACTATTTCAGAATAATTTTCTTTTAAAACCCTATACTTTAAAAATTGCTTTTGCTTTAGTTTGTAGTTATTTTTAATCTCTCTCATCTATAATCTAGACACTCTATAAAATTGACACGCAAGTTTATCTCCTTATGATTCTCTTTACCATATTTCACTTCATTAAAATTTCAGAGACATTACATAACAATTTATAAAGAAAATAAAGTCTCACTGATTTAAAAATATATTCACAAATCATATTACATAGGCAGAATTCCTGAAAAAATATGAAAGCATTTTAATCTTTTAATGTGTTTTTGCCTATGCATTAAGTGAACTTGATTTCTCTATATAAATCCAAAATCTGAGGATACCTGACCACGAGACAAGTAGGTGCATACCGCCCCAAATGTATAAAAGCAGTGTGTCATTCCTAAACTGGAGCTTTTCCTTGGCTTAATTCAAGAAGGACAGCCTTGCCCACCTCTTACTGCAATGTTTTCTTGACCGACCTCCCCTTTGGCCTTCCACTAGGATGGCAGACTTGATTCCATCAGTTACATAACCAGTCAGTATGTGTTATGTATTTGGATTAGCCAGAGTCCTGGTAGAAAATAGATATTATAGTCTAAGTGGGTAATGCAAGCAAAGTTTAATATAGTTAAGAGACCCTTTACAAAGTTGGTTCTGGGGGAAAAAAAAAAAAAAAACATAGTAACCAGTTGGTAGCAAGAGAAAGGAAGCCCTATCTGAGTTGGAAGCTGCAAGGGAAGGGGTGTTTACCAGAATCCCAAGAGTATGGCTGCACAGAGAAGGACACTTGACAGAAGCTGTGACCTTCAACAGAGAAACACAATCAACCCACAACAAACTATCAGGGGGAATAAATACTTCAACCTCACTCTTCTCTCAGACTCTGATCTTCTGTAGACACTTCCCATTGGTTGAACACTACAAGGAACCTGAAGGCAAAGGAGGCTTTATGCAACCCGATCTGGTCACTACCTTTCAGGTAAGAACAAGGAAAGAAAGAATTCTGGAGGGACAAATGAAAGGTAAGTGGCATGATATTCTAATTGATAATTTGAAAAATAGCAACCAATAAAAAAAAAATCACTGGGCTATAAGCCCATTTATTGTAATTTTATAATAGAAATATAACCCTGTCAATCCCCTCTTGTTTATTATTCTTCATATACTTATCACCATTTACCATAAAATATATTTTACTGATTTATTTTCTAATAGTCTTGATGTCCTCATTAGAATACAAATACCATAGGGCATAGATTTTTCTGTTTATTTCCTTGCTATGTTCCCAGAACCCTGAACACTGTTTGGCTTACAGTAGATACTGAAATAGTTTTTGTTTTCTGTTTATTTCCTTGCTATGTTCCTAGAACCCTAGAACACTGTTTGGCTTATAGTAGATACTGAAATAGTTTTTGAATGAATGAATTGGAGAATATAAAGACATTTTAATGTAAAAACTGTAAGTAAAAACTAAAACCTATGAAAGTAAATACATTCATATGATATAAATACTTCACATATAGAAGACTATTTAGGGTTCTTATTCAAGTTTATAAACTGCTTTGGATTTCGAAAGGCATGAAAATAAGGGGTTTCTTTTACATTTGTATTTCTCCAAAAATTAGTTTTGTGCAGAGAAGAAAAGTGGCATGTCTGAAATGTAAGAAGCAATAAACTCAGTTGTAGTAAGGGCCAACTATTACCCTACTCATTTTGCAATAATTAATCTTTCTTTGTCTTCAATTCCAAAAGATAATAGTATATTTTCTAATTCTTTCCCATATAGTCCTAAATGCACAAAATAGTGCATTTATTTTTAAATTAAAGATACCTGGAAGGTAAATCTCTAGATAGGTGTAGGAACTTCACAACAAAGAAGGTATTATAATAAGTACACTAAAGTGAAATGTGTGTCATGGCATCTTCTCACTTGGCTTTCTCTTTTGTTATCAAACTGGTATCTGAATCTGCTTATAAGGAAAGAAAAAGGAACCAAGTTTGAAAGCCTTCTAAGATCTTGGGACTGAGAGTAGTTCTGTCATTTGCCAGCTGTTTGACTTCAAGAGTTGTTATACTGTCCCTAGACTTCAGTTTTACTGACTATATTATGAGATTAATAATATCTATTTCTCTGGGTTGTGCAGATTATAAGAGATAATGTATATAAATCATGCTGGCCTCCCACTACTCTGTTTTGCAAGGCATTTCCTGGGTCCATAAGCTTCTGAGACCCATTCTTTGTTTGGTAATCAAGAGCCAAATTGTACACATCTCTAAGTCCTTAAATAAGTGGCACTAAATTAAAATCAACCAGTAAATTCTTAGTCATTCCACATGCAGTTCGCTATCTTCCCAAGCATTCAGTCAATGTAGTAGGAAATACTTTTATGTTATCTCCAACTGCAACCTCAAAGTTCACACACTGGGAGTCCAGGGTACATGAAGTATAGCAATTTAGAAATACAGCCTTTACCTTTTATCTACCTTTCCCCTATCTTCATGCTCTTTCCTCCCTTCCAACTCTAGAAGGTGATAATAAGGGAAGGAATGTCTTGGTTTACTGTTTATAATTTATTAACATTCTATTGTAACAAATAAGTCTTCCATTGCTTTTCTTTTTTAAGAAATGAAGCGTTAAGTCCATGCAATTAGTCTTCCTCAGAACTCTTGGTTAATCCACCATCTGATCCAAAATACTGTTAGATCATGTTTCTATTTGGTTATGACTTTGGACTAGAGGGAATGATATGTTAGATCGTTTATACATTTGCTGTTTTTATACATTTGCTATTTTTCTTTTCAAAACTGTCTGGTTTATTCACAGTTCCCTGTATGCACTCTTCTCAATTTACATAGAGATAAAATATATGCAGAAAATTATGAACAGATGTGTGCTTAATACAACACTGATTATTTGATAAATATTTATTGAGTGTCTAATATATAAGCCAGAGACTATTCTAGATGCTTGGAATATATCAAAAAACAAGTTGACGGAAATCCCGGCCTATAGGAAAATTATAGTCTAGTAAAAGTTAGACAACTGTTCACCTCAACAGAGAAATCCATATGTATCTTTAACAAAGATCTATACATCCATATAGGTCAAGAGAATAATTGATTTTTAAAAAGCATTCTTTCTGTACTTATTTTAATCCATAATATTATCCACATATGGACCAGCCAGGGAAAGATTAGGTCCTGAAAATCTAAGTAGGGTGGAGATTCCTAATCAAAGTGAAATAATCTGTGACACTGTTTTGTAGAATAGTAGCCAAAATCCATAAAGAAGATTAAGGTAAAAAAAAAAAAGTACAAGCATTTGGGACAAAGTATAGAAGAAGAGCTTTCATCTGAAAATGGGTAACAGAATCAAAAACAATCTAAGAACTAGATCAGAGCAGAAGCATCTCCACAAAATGTGCTAAGCATCGTGGCAATTGCCAAACATGCCATCATATTTTGTTCACTTATAAAATTCAGTGACCTTGAAGGGGGTTGAATAAAGAGAGATAGGTATACATGTACAGAAATTACTAGTGCTCTCACTTCCATCATATCATATTAGTCATACCTGGAGGCAGCAGACCTGGTCCATAGCTAAAAGGTCCCTTAACCCATAAAGCAGAGAGGACAGTGCAGGACCATGAATAATTATGCCTGATTGTTCTTTTTTTTTTTCTGATTATAGGTAAGAAAAATATTTTTCCTATTTTATTCTCTTATATTCACCATTTATTTCATCTTCAATAAACAAGGGTGTCCCATACATCCATTATTTAAATGTGGCCAATCAAATCACAGCTATGTATAACTTATACTCCTACTGGATATCATGAGCTAGAACATCTGAAAGCATACTCCTCATAAACTACAAAGAATCCTTCATCTGTGCTTATTTTCAAATGTTTTCTTACTCTCAGTACATTATAATTTTGAAAATACCCAAACTTTTTTCTTGAAAATAAATGACCAAAAGGAGAGTGCCCATCCACAAAACAATGGAGACACAACTATAATAAATGAATCCTTTTTATTTCACCAAAACCTACCAAGAAGCAAGAAGAACAGAACTGACATTTTTTTATTTTCTTTTTTTTTATTCTTATGTTAATCCCCATACATTACATCATTAATTTTAGATGAAGTGTTCCATGATTCATTGTTTGTGCATAACACCCAGTGCTCCATGCCGAATGTGCCCTCCTCAATACCCACCACCAGGCTAACCCATCCTCCCACCCCCCTCCCCTCTAGAAAGAACTGACATTTTTTTAAACTAAAGAAAATAGAATGTTAAAATTACACCATAAAAAATACCCCTGTTTTTTCCTTTGAGAAACAATAGGGAAACTTCACATGTTATGAATCTGAAGCTAAAAATGAAAGAACATGGCTAACCTTTCTAAAACAATTGTCTCTCCTAAGGGTTTGGTTCTGCCTCTGTGATCATATAATTTTCACATTGTTTTTATGCATTCCCTATGGCTGAATCAACTACAATATCATTGTATATTAAAATTTCAACACAGAAACACACATTTAAATTCTGTGCTTGATATAAAAGTCATGAAGAGACTGGAGGCAAGTTGGAGAAACAACTGAGTTTAATAAAGAGATCAATATAGCTGAGCAGACACATTATAGCCCTATTTTCCAAGACTTCTCACACACACAAAAGGAACCAAAAAAACCCACAAAAAAAAACAAAAAACAAACACAATCCCCAGTTTTCTCAGAATGCTTTTAGTGGGAGAGTAGATCTCCTCATGAAGTAATAAAAACATTATTATTTCTAGTATCCATCCTATTTTTGAAATAATTTTTATCTGGCTCACATATTTTTAGCAGTCCACTAACTCTCAAAAGTAAGGATGCACAATATATAAATTGATACCTAAGAATTCTTATCATTGATTTATGCACTTATGTAAATTTCTAATAGAATAAATGAATTTAGTATGAATGTCATCTGAAAATTATATTTCAGATAATAGGTAGATGAAAAAGTCAGTCTTTCAAGAGTATCTATTTTATCCAAGTCTACATATTCACACATATAAAAAATGTCACCCTTCCCTCAGAAATTATATAAAAAGTTAGTCTTTAAACAGATACTTTATTCATAAATAAACGTCATTCCAAATTGTGACTACCTCTCTTCTTCAACAACCAAGTGTTCACACCACACACACACACACCATAGTGGTTTAAGGTAATTTAAAAATTTATTTTATTTATATACTCTCAAACTTTTCAACTATTCAGTACTGAATCTATACTAGAAAAACAAATGGTATCTTAAAAACGAAAAGAGAACATTTGATACCATGGCCCCCAAGTGCCAACAGCTTATTTTTCATAATCATTAGAAACATTTCTTTCAAAACACAACATCAAAAAGAAACTTGGATAGTTGGAAAATTCAGTGATTAAGAAGATGGTGACTATTTTTTTTTTTTAAAGATTTTATTTATTTATTTGAGAGAGAGAGAGACAGAGAGCATGAGAGGGAGGAGGGTCAGAGGGAGAAGCAGACTCCCCGCCGAGCAGGGAGCCCGATGTGGGACTCGATCCCGGGACTCCAGGATCATGACCTGAGCCGAAGGCAGTCGCTTAACCAACTGAGCCACCCAGGCGCCCGAAGATGGTGACTATTTTAAATGCTTCACTTCCATGCTTACTTATACTTCAAATTAAACATATTTTAAAATAATATTTTAAAAGGAATAAACAGTTTGCCCACTGTTTTTCAAGTCAAAGGATGTAAGTTCCTTTTTAAGGTAGAAAAATATATCCCATCCCTGAAAAATTATTCAGGGTCAAGTCTGAGAAATAGTGATTAAAAAAACAAAATATTGTCATGAATACCTTTCATTAGATTTTCTGAAAAATCACTATTTGTATTTACAAGTGGTTCTTATATTAGTTATTATAAAAACAAAAATGCAAAATAAAAATATTCTCCCAGAACAATTGGATCTCAGGGAATATATCCACAGACCATATTGTGGGAAAACATTGGATTGAAAACCTAAAGCTCATGCTAGGAAATGTCTTTCAATTACAAATCATCTCTTAAGATTTTATTATTGGTAACATTTTTTTGGAGATACAATCAAAATGAGAATTCTAAACTTAGAAATGTCCTAGACCTCTGTTTTCTAGAATATGTCTTCAGACTAATTTAGACTCTCTGATGAAAATAACTGTATTGGGTAGCAAGCCAATCTCATTGTAATAACAAAAAAACACTTAAATATTCATATCTATACTTGCATACGGCCTGTGGCAATTTTGTAATGGTTTATATTTTTCAATAATGCATAATTTAGAGCATGCAAAATATTTCTTGGAACTAGCCAGGTTTTTTTGACTATTTCGAATGATATCTAGTAGTTTCATTCCTATACATAATTTTCACTTGCTTGAATTATCTAGATAATTGAAGTCAAAGGTCATTTTTGGTTTCAATATCCAGACAATTTATGCATAGATTCAACTGCTGTTAATTTATAGCAGAGAAATAAAATGTGTTTTTCAAAACGTGTAACGACATATGAGATTCAATCTGTGGCTGTACACAGATCTTAGTGCACTCCCAATACTAGCTTGTGAACCTTGATAAACATTGATTGGTGGTCTCACTTACTTGCCACATATGCACTACTTTTTGTTATATGGTGGGAAGAAAGAATTTGTTCAATATCACAAGAAAACCATATACACAACCATTATGTACACACAGAAATGTATTTGCTTAGATTCATATCTAAGCCTACCTTAATTGTCTCATTTCTGCTATCTTGTCTCTAAATTACATGCAGATGATCTGTTATATAAAAACCTTCGCATTGTGTTTTTATTAGAAAATACGCTGAAAAGATATTCAACATGGCTTTAAGAACTAGAATACTAATTCTTTTTTACAATGCATTGCTGTCAACAGCAATATCAGAGCAGAGCTACACAGAAAATGATTCAACCTCCACAAGCTGCCAGTGTGAATACTATACACCACATTCATAAATATGAAGACTGAAAGTATCATTATTCAATGTCCCAGAGAAAATGAAAACACGAGATTTTCCAGGATTCATCCTTTATATGGAATAATTTAATTTAATTTTATCATATACATTATTTTCTCTTAGCAAAGACCTGTTTAAACTCTTTTGATTCCATGAAACAATCGAATATTGAATCAGCATGCAAGAAAATATTCAGATACATTCTTTTTTGCCTTTTTGCATTCCCATAAAAGCCTTTATGATATGGCATGCAAAACAGAGAGCTGTAACTTCAGCTCCAATTATCATAATTTGATCATTGTTTCTTAAAAGTCCTAAATAATAATTAAGAATATTTTATAACATAAGTAATTGTTCTGTATGACAAATTGGGTAATAAAATTTTCTGTAAAGAGAGACTACATGTATATGTGTATAATAGGAACAACAGGGCACATAGAAGTCAAAAGGTCATTATTTTTCTAAAAATTGCATATTCTCATGCAAAATCTGATAGTCTTTATTGATGGACAATGTCATAAAGCCATCACTGTGTTTATAGACATTTAACTGAAGACAGCATAAAACGATAAACTAAGAAACATGCATGGTTGACTCCTCCAATTCAAACCATAAATCATACTGATGTTCAGACAAGTCGCCCAGACACAAATTCTGATGATAGATGAACCATTTAACTTTGATTTTTGAAAGCAATGAGCTTGCTAGCAATACCTCACACTGACTAATACCACATATGGTCATATAAGAACTCATCAAAAGTCCATTTTTCCCTTGTGTGGATGCTAAAATTATCTTCTAAATGATCATTATTAAAAGTATGCAGTGTGTAACATCTTTCTAATGTGCATAGCTGGATTCAATGTCTACTTGCTTCAATAAGCAATGATTTTATCACTACTTCTGTCTTAAAAATTCTTAAAATAAAGAGATAAGATAGTGTGTAAAATTAATAAATGAAAAAACATATAAGCAAGTTAATTGAAAAATGTGCAAAGAAAAACATCTTAAATTTCTTAACATACTGCATATTCTTCTGAGGTCACATATACATCAGAGTAAACACAAATCTTGTATCTAATAATTTCATCACATATCACCCTAATAATCAATATGTCATAAGAAAAAGAAAACTTCCTCCTCGTAGTCATTTTCCAATTTTCAAATTTCAAGTAAAGGAAATACAAGCATATGAGATGTCCTTAATGATTTCTGCAATATATATTTTTAAAACAGTTTAACTAATTTAATTTTTATTCAATCTAAATATATTGTTTTCCTTGAATACAAAGAAGAAGCTTTATCTTACTTCTAAAAAGTTAATAACATAACATTATTAAATTTATCTTTTAGAACTATTTAATATATTTTAAACTATGGGTCTCTAAAAAATGTTAGCATGTAGTTTAGGATAAATAAAATGAACTATTTGAGAATGTTTTAATATACAAGTATGTGCTCTTTAAAACTCGCTAGAGTTAAATAAGCATGTAAGAACAGAATAATTTTATGCTTCTGTATTATACAAAACCACAGTGAAGTAGTGAATGAAGAAAATACTTGCACATTCTAAATAAAATGTCAAATTGTTAAATAATCAGAATTAACCTCATTTTAACTGAATTGCACACTTCAATCCACATAGCATATGATTAAAACTCTGTGTAATACAGATGAATACCTCTTCAGTACTAGAAATTTGTTTTTAATCTCCCTGAAATATTAATTTTTTGTCAATAATATCACATGCAACACTTTTTAAAATATTATAACTGTTTCTTGGAGATTGAGATATATAATTAGAACACAATTTTATCTTATGGTTTAGAAAGAAAGGATAATATTTCACCATGTATACCCCTGGCTCCAGCTGGTGGGTCTCTCCAACTAGCCTAAGCCAAATATCTGCTAAGGAGTCAACATTTTAATGCAAGGGCAAAGGATCAGAAATTTCCTCTGGGACTTGTTTAGCTGTGTAGCACAATGTCAGATTTGGGGTCTTGTTAGTAAGCAGTATTAGGAAGATATAGTTTTGGCAAAACTGATAGTCTTTAAAATTCATTAAAATAACCTGTTTTCTACTTCTCCGTTATCTGAATGCCATCTGCCATACTTAAAGGGATTTTTGTTATCAACCTCACAAAAGATTTGAAATTAAGCTAGTAGATTTGAAGCGTTGAAAGTAAGAACTTTGCAAGATTGAGTCCAAGAATGTAACTAATATAATAGCTTGTTTTCAAAGGCAATTGAACATGTCCCAAATCCCCATCAAAACATTTGAAAGTGCAGTG
>NC_138372.1:120233611-120236111 GCF_054177405.1 Leptonychotes weddellii | reverse complement strand
TGCCCCTCCCCCTGCGCGCTCGTGCACTCTCAATCTGTCTTCTAAAATAAATTAATTAATTAAAAAAATAAAAATAAATTTCTGATCATTATAGTTTACATTTTCTAGGCAAACCCTGGTCTAAAACAGCATTCTGAGAATTATGTTCCTTAGTACACTAATCTCAGAATATTCCATCACAAAAAAGAGGTTCATAGGATAAAAACTGGGGACTCATTATGAGTAATACTCTATACTTGTTTCTTGTGTATTCTCTAGTGTATTTGTATTTTAAATACAGTAGTATTTGCAGGGGATAGATTCCAAGACCCCCACCCAGTGGATGCCTGAAACTGGATAGTACTGAACTCTATATATACAACTTTTCTTATACATACCTATGATATAATTTAATTTATAAATTAAGCACAGTAAGAGATTAACAACAATAATAAAAAAACAATTATAACAACATACTATAGTGAAAGTTACGTAAATGTGGTCTCTCTCTTCCAAAATAATCTTATTTATTGTACTCACCCTTCTTGTGATGATGTGAAATGATAAAATGCCCTCATGATGAGATGAAGTGAGGTGAATGACTAGGCATTGTGATGCAGTGTTAGGCTGATATTGACCTTATGATAGTACATCAGAAGGATCATATGCTTCTGGATTGCAGTTGACCAGGGGTAACTGAAACTAGAAAGAGAAACTATAGATAAGGGGGATTACTGTATTCAGAACAGTATTATAAACATAAAAACCATTTAACTTTGGCCCTTATTAATCAAACATTTTTCTACAAATGCCTTTTTTATAAAAGCACTTTTCAACATTCCTTTGCCTAGTTTTTCAATAGAAGATTCTTCGGGAAACACAAAGTTTCAAGAACTAAAAAAACAAGAAATAGGAGTTAAGGCCATGAAGATGGTCCACCTTTCTGGGAAAAAGAGTATGGATGAATCAAGCAGATTTCCATGCTAATTTTAACTGCACCTAACTAATGACTGAAGAAATAATTTAAACTCTTTGAAGCTAAGTATTCTCATCTCAACTAGTAACTATGCTTAACCATTGGTTTATTATAACAATTAGATTAGATACAATGAAGTTAAGCACTCTATTAGAACCTACTCTTAGATTTTTTTAAGCAGCTCCAAATTACCGTTAGTTTTTATCAGCAATGCAGTGCAAATGTCTACCAAGATATTGGATTGTGTCCTCTCTATTGGATGACTCTTGTATTTACGTAACTTGTGAAGCCACGATGGGCACATTATGATCTCATTCTTGTCCCAATCCCTACTCCATATTCTATCTCCTTATACCATAGTAGGTGAAATTATCTTTTTTTTAAAGATTTTATTTATTTCTATGCCAGAGAGAGAGCACACACAAGCAGAGGGAGTGGCAGGCAGAGGGAGAAGCAGGGGCCCTGCTGAGCAAGGAGCCCAATGCAGGACTCAATCCCAGTACCCTGGGATCATGACCTGAGCTGAAGGCAGATGCTCAACCGAACCACCCAGGTGTCCCTGGTCATATATTTTTAATGATTTATTTATTTGAGAGAGAGAGAGAGAGAGCACAAGTGGGAGGGACAGAGGGAGAGGGAGAATCTCAAGCCAACTCTGCACTGAGCGCAGAGCCCGACACAGGGCTCCAACTCAAGACCCTGAGATCATGACCTGAGCTGAAACTAAGAGTTGGACACTCAACCAACTGTGCCCCCTCAGGCATCCCAAAATTGGTTATCTTTAAAAAAACCTCTGGCTCCATCCATTTTTTATGGCTGAGTAATATTCCAGTGTGTGTGTGTCTGTGTGTGTCTCTGTGTGTGTGTGTGTATACATATATATGATATATATATCATATCTTCTTTTTTTTTTTGGTGTTATTTTTTAATTTATTCATTTGAAAGAGAGAGAGAGCCTGAGAAGGGGGTAGGAATAGAGAGAGAGGGAGAAGCAGACTCCCCACTGAGCAGGGAACCTGACATGGGGCCCAATCCCAGGACCCTGAGATCATGACCTGAGCAGAAGGCAGATGCTTAACTGACCCAGGCACCCCCACATCTTCTCATCATTCACCAGTCGATGGACACTTGGGCTGTTTCCATAGTTTGGCTATCACAGACAATGTTGCTATAAATATTGAAATACATGTATCCCTTTGAATTAGTACTTTTGTATTCTTTGGGTAAAACCTAGTAGTGCAATAGCTGGATTGCAGGGTAGTTCGGTGTTTAACATTTTGAGGAATCTCCATACTGTTTTCCAGAGTGGCTACCCTAGTTTGAGAGTATTACACTAAGCAAAATAAATCAGTCAGAGAAAGACAATACCATATGATTTCATTCATATGTGGGATTTAAGAAACAAAACAAACAGAAGGAAAACCAAGAGAGAGAAAGGCAAACCAAGAAATGGATTCTTAATTATAGAGAACAAACTGATGGTTACCAGAGGGGAGGTGGATGGGGGATAGGTTAAATAGGTGATGGGGATTAAGGAGTGCACTT
>NC_138372.1:120149366-120233511 GCF_054177405.1 Leptonychotes weddellii | reverse complement strand
TGATGAACACAGGGTGATGTATGGAAGTGTTAAATTACTATATTGTACACCTGAAACTAATATAACACTGTATGTTAACTATCTGGAATTAAAACTAAAACTTAAAAAAAAAAAGTTCTAGCAAGTAGCTAATATAAACCCCAAACCATAGGTTTAAGCAGTTTGAGATTATCTCAGTTCTAAAACATGTCCTAAGGTACTCAGACTAGACCTGGATACCAATGAGCCATCATGGCATATGACACCAGACCACAATTATTCATCCTACATACCTTGTATAGATCCAGTCATTTGTCCTTTCCCAAATTCTTAAGGCATTGTATCACTGAAGTGATCTTTAAAGGACATTTGTACTGCATTCTGCTATACTAACCCCTGCTAAGGGTTAACAACATTGATCAATTAAATGATGGTCCTCGTTTTTGGAAGCAACATTTCTCAACATAGTTGCATATAATTTTAATTTTTTATATTCAACCTTCTTAGAAAATAGGTCTTTTTTTTTTCCAAAAGGAAGAAAAAAATACCATATATAAGTTGCTGAGCTGTGAAATAAAAGTGTAAAAGAGTCTGGGAGGGGGTTTAAGATACCCAGGAGTTAAAGACTACATTCCTTTTACTTAATAGTTTTATGTTATAATAATAATAATATGTTTTACCTATTAATCTTGCTTACTGTCTGTCTACCCCCTCAAAAATATAAGCTCAAAAATATAAGCTCATGTTTTGTTTTAACTCACTGTCATACCTCTAAGACTTAAAACAATACCTGGCACATCACAAGAGTTGAATAAATGCTTGTTAGATAAATTAATCTAGATGGTTGTAAATGAGAGCATGTCAAGTGCAAATATTTGTAAAGACTACCAAAAAGAAAATCCTAGATATTTCCTATTTTAAAAATTCTGTGGCTAGAGAGAGTACTAAAATTATTAGAAATTGTATTTTAGAAAATAAAAATAAATATCTTTAGGTTGTATTAATGAGAGTAAAAGCTGCTCTTCAAAAATAATTATAAATCTCTGATTATAAGTTATAATCATAGGAAAATATAAATCTCTCTATCATCATTAAAAACTTCTGTCTTCCATTCATAGGAACCTTACCTGCCTTCAGTGAATGCAAGGCTGATTTAAAAATTATGGGAAAATTTTCACAAAATATGAAAAAGCTAGTAGCAAAAGGACACTTGAAAAAACATGTGATGAGTAATAAAAGGTGTTGCAACTTAACCCACTGAGAAATTAATATAAGATATTAGCCTTAAGAGTGAGGTAAAGAGGACATAAATAAATTTAAATAGATATGGACATGATTACCAATAGTATTTATAAATGGCAGCTAAAAGAATTTATGATATTCTTAAATCAGATTTGATAAAGGACATGAACTAGAGGCCCAGCCTCACATATCCTGTTTGAATTCTGTGAGCAACAGCATGTGGAAAAGTTCACATGATTCAAGGGTTTTATCCCAGATATCGGTTGCCAGGCTTTTATTTCCCTATGCTAAATAGTAAAGCATTATCATAGATATAAAATAATCTCCATCTGTGTGCGTGCCATTAAACCAGGTAATTTGGCAAGGAGTCACATTCCTTAAACAACATGTGTAAAATTTTTCCAAGGCAATGCAGGTAATATTATTCCCTGATGTGTGTGTGTGTGTGTGTGTGTGTGTAATCTTAATTCTGTATTTTTCATTCATTCTTTCATTCATTCATTCAATTAAAAGTGTTTTGGGCACTCAAGTATTAAGCTAGTTACTGGGGCTGAAGAAATGAATAAAATATATTTATCTGCCTCAGGAGACTGACAATTCAGAAATACGAATATATAACCAAAAAACTGACACTACAGTTGGATAAACACTATGGCTTTAACAAAATGTTTTTCATTACACATGGACTGAAGCTCAAAGCACAATAATAAAAATATTATTTTTGTTTTATGTATTTAAATAATCACTCTAAAATTCCCTTTTGCAATATCTGATAAGCCTGGCAGTCAGGTAAAATGTGCATAATAAATATGTTTTGTAACTACATAATGCTAACTCATTTTATTGTTACCGTAATTATCATTTGAACACAGAAATTTTAACTCCATAATTTAGTCTTTTAATACAATCAGTTACAGTCAAAAATCTTCAAAGTCTTTTATATTGCTCCAAATAAAACACAAAGGTGCTCTCACCAATTCAACAGGAAAAGGCCTGTTTCTGAGAAAGCATTTGAGTATATATTTTATTTGCACAACATACTTATTCAGGGCTTATATGCCAGGTAAATCTACAGACCTTTTTGCTATAAAAAGTTATGCAAGAAATATATATCCCTGATATTCCTTAGAGGAAAGACTTCAAAAGCATTACTTTCAAATAGGGATAGAATTTCCAAGAAGTTCTTCATATCCCTGATTGTAAGCTAGACATCTGCAGGAAGAGAGAAATTTGAATTTGTTGGGAAATAAGTGAAAACAAATTCTGTACTTGATGAATATTGCTGAGTACTCAAACATAGATGCCTGTCAGAAATAAGTCATCTGCAACAGTAAAAACACTTTAAATTTACCCAGCACCTTCTTCTGAGGAATTCGTTTAGCACTAAGTTGGAAAATGCAAAGGGAAGCACTATTACACTTTAAAAAGATATAGAAAGAAGAAAATAAAACTGTGTCGCGGCGGAAAGGTACCGGGACTGGACGGAGTGCCGGTGTCGCGGAGCTACGCGTTTGTTTGGAGATGGCAGAGGTGGAGGAGACACTGAAGCGACTTCAGAGCCAGAAGGGAGTACAGGGCATCATCGTGGTGAACACAGAAGGCATTCCCAACAAGAGCACCATGGACAATCCCACCACCACACAGTATGCCAACCTCATGCACAACTTCATCTTGAAGGCCCGGAGCACGGTGCGTGAAATCGACCCCCAGAATGACCTCACCTTCCTGCGAATTCACTCCAAGAAAAATGAAATTATGGTTGCACCAGATAAAGACTATTTCATGATTGTGATTCAGAATCCAACTGAATAAGCCAGTCTCTTGGCTCCCTGCATCATTCCTTAATTTAATAGCTCCCAAGAATAATAATGTTTAATCATGTCAACCAACTGGCAGGTGGAAATCACCTTAGAGCCTACTTAGATCAACCCAGTGACCAAAGTCATCAAAGTCATCCCTCTGCTGGCCAATCACCCTTGAATCCTTGGGAGGGCATTCTTTCCTCACCTCCAGATTTTGGAGCAAGAGCTTTGAGCAGCCCACACCCTACTTCCTCCTGACCTTCAGTTCACTTTGTCACCCTTGGAAAAGGTTGTTTTTCTTTAACTAAAAATAACTGAAATGCTAAAAAAAAAAACAAAACTGTGTCACCCTATAAAGACAATAAACCATTTAAGCAGGAGTTAAACCAGTCAAGTAACAAATTTTACTGATTTAACTCAGGGAATTGACCAGTTGCTTGAGATAAATGAATCAACAAGCTTTTAGTATCATCTATATAGATGACCACATTATTTTGAATAAAAATTAAATAATATCAGAGGGCATTCATTGAAAAGTTAACATTTTAAAAGATATTATTTTGAAGTAAAAATAGACTACTTCAGATGTCAAATGAAATTTTTTTTTTTTAAAGATTTTATTTATTTATTTGACAGAGAGAGAGAGAGAGCACAAGTAGGCAGAGAGGCAGGCAGAGGGAGAGGGAGAAGCAGACTCTCCATCGAGCAGGGAGCCTGACATGGGCCTCGATCCCAGGACCCTGGGATCATGACCTGAGCCGAAGGCAGCCGCTTAACCGACTGAGCCACCCAGGTGCCCCTCAAATGAAATTATTTAATAACAAAATGCACCTGAGAGTATAGAGGACAATCATCACATCAGAAACAGTAATAGGAACCATCATTGATAAACTTCCAATTGATAGTATTAAGACCTCATTCTTTTATCCATCTATCACATTTTTATTGAGTTTCTTCTTTGTGTCAAGCAAGTTACTGGGCTCTGGGGGATTTCAATAATGAATAACACCAAAAAAAAAAAAGAGAGAGAGATTTCTTCCTTTACAGAGTCTTACTCAGTGAGGACATTCCTCTTTGTAAAATTTGTTGCTTAAAATCCAATCATTTTCCTCTTAACATGAAATTTAAAGAGAAATGGTACTGACAAAAATTTGTATTAGTTATTTCTTGATCCTCTGTAACTCCAGGCTTCTAGTCTTTAATTTTATATATAAAAATATATTCTATATCTCATATATACTATTTAGTATAATACATATGCAAATAAGTGTAATACATATTTACACATACATATATATACTATATATATATACACATATATATATACAGTATAATCACATTGCAATACCTAAAAACTTGACCCAGTAAAAGCCTCTGAGAACTTTTTGAACTTACATATGGTAATTTTCACAATAAGGCAGTGTTTAGGACAGATTCTCTTGAAAGCAGAGCCTGAGGCAAGGATTAAAATGCTGATCCTTCGTGGGCGCCTGGGTGGCTCAGTTGGTTAAAATGCTGATCCTTTAGTAGAGAAGTACCAGCCAAGGGCCAAGGATGAAAAAAAATAGGGGCGCCTGGGTGGCTCAGTCAGTTAAGTGGCTGCCTTCGGCTCAGGTCATGATCCCAGGGTCTGGGATCGAGCCCTGCATCGGGCTCCCTGCTCGGCAGAGAGCCTGCTTCTCCCTCTCCCTCTGTCTGCCGCTCTGCCTGCTTGTGCTCTCTCTCTCTCTGTTAAATAAATAAATAAAAATCTTTAAAAAAAAAAAAAAGAAAGAAAAAAATGGAAGTGAGGCAAAGGTGCAAAGCACTACTATATGGTATTATCATATTGACTATCATGTAAGAAGTAAGAAGTACCATTAAGACATGAAGCAAGTTGTTCAGAGATGGGATAGCTTGATAATGCTGAGAGTTATAAGTTATCTTGAAGCTTATATGACATCTCTTGGAGAATCTACAAAATAAAGACCAATGTGTAATACAAGTTTAGGGAGACTCTCAACAAACTTGGGCTTCTCAGAATCCTGCTTTGCAGGACCCAGGTAAATGTTGCTTCCTAGACAAAGTAACTCATTGGTACCTAGACCCTCCATACAACTATGTTTATTTCCAAGCATCAAAATTATGTATAGATTTTGGTAAAAAATCAGAATATATTCTTGTTAGTTTGACATCAAATCATTATATATATATATATTTTAATATTACACAATAAGAAATGTTTCTGTGATGCATTCAAGTGTTTTTAATCACTGTTTTTGTTAGTTATTGAGATTGCCATCATCCCTATTTTTCTAGAATTTTTTATTCTCTCATAAAGGATTTACTTCATTCAGTGAATATTCTCTGATTTCTCTAAACACTGAGCAATCTTAAACTTTCAACAGGGGAGTCTAATCTCATTCATCATACCTTCTAAAATACTTCAGACTTTAACAACGCCAATCTTAGGTATAAATTCTTACTTTACAGCCATTAAAAGGTCATGCTTTTCCTACTTTTGTCTGACAATTTTTTTCATTGAGAATGGGTGAATGAAATGCTGATAGCCTAATGGAGTGAGGAAATAGCTTTGTCATCTTATGTTTATTAAAGTTTTTTTAAGATTTTATTTATTTATTTGACAGAGAGAGAGAGTGAGAGACAACAAGGGGGAGCAACAGGTAGAAGGAGAGGGAGAAGCAGACTCTTTGACAAGCAGGGATCCCAACGTGGGGCTCTCCCTCCCGACTCTAGGATCATGACCCGAGCTGAAGGCAGATGCTTAAATGACTGAGCCACCCAGGTGCCCTTGTTTATTAAAATTTTAAAAGCAATTGCAGTAACTAACTTAATCTATTTATATTTATGCTGATTAAATAATCCTACTAAGTGGCAGTAGATTCTAACTCTCATTTAAAAATGAGTATAGGGGGCACCTGGGTGGCTCAGTTGGTTAAGCAACTGCCTTCAGCTCAGGTCATGATCCTGGAGTACCGGGATCGAGTCCCGCATCGGGCTCACTGCTCAGCAGGGAGTCTGCTTCTCCCTCTGACCCTCCCCCGTCTCATGTGCTCTCTCTCTCTCATTCTCTCTCTCTCAAATAAATAAAATCTTTAAAAAAATAAAAAATAAATAAAAATGAGTATAGGGGCAACTGGGTGGCTCAGTCATTAAGCATCTGCCTTCGGCTCAGGTCACGATCCCAGGGTCCTGGGATGGAGCCCCGCATCAGGCTTCCCACTCCAGGCGAAGCCTGCTTCTCCCTCTCCCACTCCCCCTGCTTGTGTTCCCTCTCGCTGTGTGTCTCTCTGTCGAATAAATAAATAAAATCTTAAAAAAATAATAAAAATAAGTAGAATAACAGGCCACACTCCAAGGAAAAACACTCCCAAGGAAAGAGATAGGGCAGGGATTTGGCAATTTTAAGGCAGTTTTCAGTATTTAGAGTTACAAAATACAGTTGAATTTGTTAGCAACACACTTGAAATAGTCTTGGGTCTAAAACCGATCATTGCCAGAGTATTAAAAGATACTAACTCAATGATAAAAAATTTTTTTGCTTTGGATATTATTAGGCACCTGAACAAATGAAAATCTGATATAATAAATTAAAGGAGCAATGTTTAATTTTGTTCCATTCAAATAACAAAAACAAAAGAATATACACACACATTAAATCTCTAGACTACTCAGTTAAATATAAAAATATTGTGAGGAAAACAAATAAAATAAAATTCTAGAAATAAGAGAACTATACAATAAGTTTAAAAGTTGTGACATCTAAATTCTAGTCTTGACTCTGTCCACAGCTAGCAGTGGACCTTTAGTAAAGCAAATATTCTTCCTGATTTTAAAGTTCTTTATTTATGCACCAAATCAGAGTTGAAATAGATGTCACAAAGCCCATCTACTACTGCACAAATATGGCAGACAATGCAAACAGATCCCAGCAATCTTTGCCACTGTGCCCAAAGTAACAAAATTAATTCTTATCCTACCACTTCAAGCAGTCACTAGTAACTAATGAACCTGGCACTAGAGAAGAAATAATTTTCGCATCTTTTGATTAGATAATCTCTAGTAGATCTAGCATTTCTTTTTTTTTTTATAATGAAGACTGCAACTTCTTTTTTTTTTCTTTTTCAAAGATTTTATTTATTTGACAGAAAAAGAGAGAGACAGCTAGAGAGGGAACACAAGCAGGGGGAGCGGGAGAGGGAGAAGCAGGCTCCCGGCTGAGTAGCTCTAGCATTTCTTAACTCTAAGCGTCAGTTCTTTGTCTACACATTGTGTAATTAATTGTTCTTTAACAAAGTGTAACCAAATTCTGGTTTTCAGTGAGCTCATTTACAGAACACCTGTGTCCTGTTGACATTCAGAAATAGGGAACTATTCTATCTAGCAGCTAAGGCCTAAGGGAAGAATCAAACAGCTATTTAAATTAATGACAGTTGAAAATTAATTCAATTTGAGTGACTTAAGTATCACAGAGGCAGAATAAATTATAGAGTTAGAAGGTCAAGATATGTGGATTAAAATGCTATCTTCTCATCTTTATCCAAGTTGAAGTATTCATTCATTCAACAAATATGTTTGAAGCCCAACCACTCTACTAGGTGGTAATACAGTGTGAAATGAAACTGATATAATCTCTGTTTTTATGGTGCTCACAGTCTAGTGCAGGAGTAAGGGAATATAAATATATTTTAATATAAAATTAAAAATTTGCAAAATGAATTATTTTATTAGCAGGAGCAGTCATGAAAAATATGATTAAAAATGGATATTCAAGCTAAGATCTGATGAAGCTAGACTAGAACTAGAGTTGGTACTCTGAGGAGGAAAGAAGTGGGCAATCTTTGAATACGTTTTGCAGGAAGGTGAAATATTGAACAGGATTAATTGGCAAAGGATTACATTTAGGAGATAAAGGAGATAAAGTCTGACACCAAATTTCTGGCTTTATTCCTAAGTAGATATAGGCACCATTGACTGAAATGGATAATTAAGAGGAGTGAAAGATTTGGAGGAAAGCTTAAGAGCTCAGCTTTTGAATTAGAAGCTTATAATGCCAATAAAACTTTCAAGAGATAATGCCAAGTAGAAACTTGATCTGTGGGTCTGGAAATTAGAAAAAGTGTCCAGGATAAATATTAAATGTGAGGCCATAAACATATGTATTGTATTTAACACCTTGGGGATGGGTGAGATTGCCAGGGAGAGAATTCTTCATGAGAAGTTATAAGAGTTACATGTGAGTCTTGACGATTTTTAGTGATCTTATAGAAAATTTCCTCAAAGTGTGGTCTGTGAAATAACAGCATCAGCATCACTTGAAATCTTGTTAGAAACACAGTTGACCCTTGAACAACATGGGGGTTAGGGGCACCAACACCCCACACAGTCAAAAATCCATATATAACTTTTAACCCCTCCCAGACTTAACTAATTAATAGGGTGCTGTTGACTGGAAACCATACCAGTAACATTAACAATCAATTAACACTTAATTTATATGTTATGGGGGCGCCTGGGTGGCTCATTCGTTAAGCGTCTGCCTTCAGCTCAGGTCACGATCCCAGGGTCCTGGGATTGAGCCCTGCATCAGGCTCCCTGCTCGGTGGGAGCCTGCTTCTCCCTCTCCCACTCCCTCTGCTTGTGTTCCCTCTCTCACTGTGTCTCTCTCTGTCAAATAAATAAAACCTTTAAAAAAAAGATATTTATATGTTATGTTTGTTACATACTGTATTCTTACAATAAAGTAAGGTAGAGAAAAGAAAATGTTATTAAAGAAATCATAAGAGAAAGAAAATACATTTACAGTACTATACTGTATTTATAAAAAAAAATCCATGTGTAAGTGGATCTGTGCATTTCAAACCCAAGTTGTTCAAAGTTCAACTGTACAGTGTCTCAAGACTCCCGGCAGGCCTCCTGACTCATAACCTGCATTTAGAAGACCACTTGATGATCAATATATTTAGCTGTGAGAAGCACTTGAGTAAAAGAGAAGGGGTTGGCAAAGGAAACTGAGAAAGAAAAACGAAAGGAAAACCAACGTCACAGAAGCCACTATAAAAGAATGCATGAAAAATGAAGTAGTAGTCAATAGTGTGCAATGCTGTTGGGAGGACCTATAAGATGACAGAAAAAGTGTGCATTAAATTTAACAGTATGGGGTTTGATAAGTGATATTAGCCAGACCAGTTTTGATGGATGCAAGTAGAAGCCAAAAATTTAGCTAGTTGAAAAATGAATGGAACTTGATGAAATGGCAACAACCATATGTAAACAACTCTTTTTGAAGAAGTATGCCCTTGAAAAAGACTGAGGAAAGGTCAAGAAGTGAAGAGAATGAGAGGGTGAGGAGAGAGTCAAAGTGGATGATATTCACGCAAACACTGATAGATGATGTTTGAATGTTAATGAGAATACTCAGTTATAAAAGAAAAAACTTGAAACTAACAAGAAGTGGACAAACTGAAGTTCAGTATTAACAAAGGGGAAAAGCGAGGAGTTTGCCTTTGAGAGGTGAGAAGTTTTCCTCCGTTGTTAAAGGAGTAAAGCAGATGAGTATAAATGACCACAGGCTCAAAGATTTGGAGGACAGACACTCATCTATGGTTTCTAATATGAGAGAAGGTCATTTGCTAAAAATGAAAGTGGGAAGGGGGGTCATATATTTGATAAAAGGGAATATTTTATTCTTCCTAGATAAAAATGTCATTTTATTCAATTCATAACAACCATTCCAGATATACCATTTTATACCCTAATATTACAGATAACAGATTTCAGGTCAAGTAAATTTAAAAGCTTGGATACAAACCTAGCAAATTTACTTCAGATCCATTTCTTGTCAACTACAACAATGTCTTTTTTATGGAGAGAATTTATTTCAAAAATATAAGAGTATGGTGTGATGATGAATTTTAATGACAACCATCAGCCAGATGGTATTATCACCAGTAAAACACTGTCCTTGCACAAATGAAAAATGACTTAATTTCACTCTGACTCACTTTTTGTCTTCACAGTGAATATACTATCATGGACCATTAAGAAAGTATAATAATAATTAATAATAGCAAAAATAATTAACCTTTATATAACAGTTCATAAAACATTTTGGCATACTTTATTTTACTACATATTATCCCATAATGTTTAATTATTGAGTATATTTTCTTATAAAAATCAGGTTTTTTTAAAGATATTTTTGATGTTGGGTCAGAAGTAAATGTTGCTAGGATAGTTTCTCACACATAGCATTGTTTTAAGGTCAAATTAGATAAATTAGATGAAAGCATGTTATTCAAAGGAAAAGCTTAAAACTTCATTATGAGTCCTGACTTATTCAATAGATTTTGATGAAAGTTATGTTTTATGGTTGATATCAACTACTGTACTTGACCATAAAACAGTGAAATGTAAGTGTTCATTTGTTATAAGCATACTTTTGAGATGACCAGGATAGTTTGACTCTGAAACAAGTCTATGAAATAAGAAACTTCCATAAGACACTATTAAGTACACTAGAAAAACAGTATGTTCTGAGAAACCTTAGAAAATGTTTAGAAGATTACTCTACATGGCCCTTTGTAAATGTTGCCAGGACAGTAGAAGATTTGAGAGATATCACCATAGGGTTTGGTAACAGCCAAAGGACAACTGAGAAATAATCAGCGTGCCAAGATGTAAGAGGAAATCACAACAGCCCAGAGCGATGACACAAAAGATAAAAGGGTCAGGCACCTAAAAAACAAACAGTGATTGCCAACTCTGTAAGAAGTATCCTATGGGCCTAGGGCAATAAAAACAAATGAGCAAACAAACAATTCATCTTTGTCAAGAGGCCAAACCATATATACTCAGTAAAACAGGCTCTGGCCAAATCTGGCCAAAGACTATCTCTTGGGAAGTTTGAGGATTCTGGCCTATGAAATAATACAACAAACTAACAAGAGAAGTAGGAAGCTGTAAAAATACAAATGATTAAAATACAGCAGGATAAAATACACCCACTCCATCTGGAGTTTAACCTCCTTTTACTTTTATACTGTACCTTAGGATAAAGCTAACTTATTTTTAACTACAGATTTTCTTTTTTATAAATATGTGGTGAATCCTGATGGGGATAACGCTATACAGGCATCATTCTTTTTTTTTTTTTTTTTTTCATTCTAAATGGGATGTCATTTGCTAAGGATGTTAGAATCTGGATGTAATTGCCAATTAGTCTAACTTAAAAAGGTTTTTTTAATTTTAAGGGTTAAGGTTTTTATAAAGAAAACAACAACACAAAATACTTGTTGAGGGGTGCCTGGGTGGCACAGTCAGTTAAGCATCTGCCTTCTGCTCAGGTCATGATCCCAGGGTCCTGGGATCGAGCCGCATATCTAGCTCCCTGCTCAGTTGGGAGCCTGCTTCTCCCTCTCTCCCTGCTCATGTGGCTCTCTCTCTCACTCACTCATGCTTTCTCTCAAATAAATAAATAAAATCTTAAAAAAACGAACAAACAAAAATACTTGTTGAAAGTAACCAAACTCATACTAAAGAATAAAGTCTATATAGTTTTAGTAAACAGGAAACTGAAAGACAAGTTTACATAAAATGCAAATAACATAAAGATTGCATCTCTGTAGAGTTAGTTTCAAATTTTTCTTCAGTAAATATTGCTCAAAACATTATTAAACAACAGTAAGGGAAATATCTGTTTAGATTTTTCCTGTCTCAACCTGATTATACACTAGATTCTTGTTCAATCAATATTGATGATCTTTTTTATAATTTTTGTATTCATTTAATCTTTTTTCTTTATGATAATCACTGCTAAAGTGATCCTTTCCATCTATAGTGAAAACTATAATAAATGAAATATATTCCATCAGTATTTTTACATTGATCATTATTAAAAATTTTAAGTTCAAAGTTTTCTTCCATTCTGTTTCAGCACATTTGAGTCATATTATTCTATTTGCAAAGCAGAGGTCTCTTCAGTACTAGAGCATATAGAGTTATCACTTCTCCAGTGCCCAAGTTTCAAGAGTGCTGATGTTTACCATACTAGTACTAGAAAATGGCTTCTTCTATCCATTTTTCACAGTACTGGCAAATGAAAGTTTATAGATCAACTGGATTTTTATTTATTTATTTTTTTTAAAAAGATTTTATTTATTTGAGAGAGAGAATGAGAGAGAGAGCACATGAGACGGGGGAGGGTCAGAGGGAGAAGCAGACTCCCTGCTGAGCGGGGAGCCTGATGCGGGACTCGATCCTGGGACTCCAGGATCATGACCTGAGCCGAAGGCAGTCGCTTAAACAACTGAGCCACCCAGGCGCCCTCAACTGGATTTTTAGAGGGAAAAGAATTCCTTTTAATTTGAAAACCACTTGTGAAAGTATCTCCATTACTGAAAAGCATGTAACTCTATAAGACTTCCTGTGTTACACAATTCATGTCCACTTAAATAAGGCTAAAAATAATTTGAACTTAAAACAAAAACATGTCAATAAATCTTTTCTACGGAAAACTGAATATCCTGATGGAAAATGTCAATAATCATAGTATCAGAACTTTGACTCAAGAAAACTCACTAAATGGCCTGACAATTAATTATTACTATGCAAAATACCAATAAACATACCAAGCACCTGCATTTATTTCCAAGTTTGCACCATTCCATAGTTTAATACAGATTTACAAAGTATGCTATTCATCTCTTCATTTACAATTTTAAGTTATTTTATTTTGTATTGAGTAGGAAAGCAAATATACAGAGAATAAAACAAAAACATGTTGGACTATCCAATAAGTATAGTATATATTAATGAAATATTTATAGGAATTGGTACACCTCTAAGAAGAGCAGTAGGTGTGTAAAAGTTAGATAATTATTATTATTTTACACATCGTCAAAATATATTTTAATATTGGGCACTAATTTTTAAAATAATAAAAGAGGAGCACCTGGGTGGCTCAGTTGGTTAAACATCCGACTTGATTTTGGCTCAGGTCATGATCTCAAGATCGTGAGATCAAGCCCCACGTCGGGCTCCATGCTGAGCATGGAGCCTGCTTAAGATTCTTTCTCTCCCTACCCGCCCCCACCACCAGCTCACGCACGCACTCTCTTTCTCAAAATAAAATAATGAGTCATTTTTATTATTTATGCATTATTTTATACATTCAGTTATTTATTGATAGATCATTAATAGCTCCCAGTTAACCTGGAACAGCCCCCTTTCAGTTAGTACCTCTCTTCCAAGATGAGTATTCAGTATGTTCACTAATAAAACAGAGTGTGCTTGGCACCAGCAGCTAGGGAAGGCTAATTCCAGACTCTGGTCTGGTCAGAGAAGTATTTAATATTCAGCCCTGAAGGCCATTTGCAGCAAAATGCACAAAGCCATCATGCCACTAGTCAACTGGGTCACTGGACATTACAATTAGATGCATTTGAAATTTATACTGGAAATAGAGGCTGAGCCAACTTCTCTAAGGAGCAGTCAATGTCTTTTGACAGTGATTTTTTTTTCCCCAGTGATTTATTATGTAAACCTAGAAATCTTATATTTAATTTTTTGACAGTGATTCTTTATTTTGCCATAAATATTTTCACAGCTATGAGTTCATAAAACTAAAAGTACATATTTAATGAGAAACTAAGTACCAAATGTCTGTTTTTTTTTTTCTCTAGAAATTTGGTGGTGATTCTGTAACTTCCACAAAATATTTTTTGGCATTTGTCAATCACCATGGATTATACTCCAATATCACTGATCATAAAATCAACAAGACATATATTTTATGACAAAACTTTTACCATATACTTCAAAATTTAAGAATTTGTATTATGAAACTACATTTAGACATTCACACATTGTATGAAGTATGACTTCTCAGTTGAACAAGATGAGATTACTAATTCTCAATTTCTTATGCACACATAAAAAGTAAAAGTAAAGTGTGATAGCTGTTAATGTATTTGGTCCATCTAGCCAACAAAGAATTTGATAGAGTTGCATGAGCCACCTTTTTTTTGCCCATGTCATTAGAAGCTTGAAAGAAAAATCAGTTAACTCCAAAAAGAGTTCCTTTTTTTTTCCCACTTAACAAAATCAAAGTATGGATTTGGAAATTATATTGATAAAGTAGAACATCTGACATTATTATCAGCGCTGTTGTAAATTTAATTAAAAAGTTTAACATGGAAAATAAAAATATTTTTTACATAGAAAATACTAATACAGATTGTAGTGAATGATAGTATTTTGATAAAACATATATTTCATGTACACACACATTTACTAAATTAAGAGAGCTCTGGAGTAGAAATCACTTGGGAATTGGATTAAAATGCACAAAATTCAAAACTGAGTTCAAACTGTGATCAAATGTTCTACTGATATATATAAAAACTAAAGTTGCAGAGATTTACATAAATTCATACATAGTGTAAGGATATCCACAGAATAAATGAAATACAAAAATTGTCTGCCATTAATAGTGTTATAAAAATAAATCACATTAGTATGGCATACACACTTTCTTTGTTCCTTTCATAAATTGAAATTTTAAAATGTTCGATCCTTTGAAAAAATTTAATAAGTAAACAGGTTTGTTAATGAGCCCTATACCTCTTCAAAATAAATCAGAAAGTTTCAATTAAAGTATCAATAGAGTACTAACAAATTTCAACATGAAACACTTAAAAAATTTTTTTTAAGATTTTATTTATTTGAGAGAACACAAGCAGGGGGGAGGGGCAGAGGGAGAAGCAGGCTCTCCACTCTGCAGGGAGCCGATGCAGGACTCGATCCCAGGACCCTGGGATCATGACCTGAGCCAAAGGCAGATGCTTAACTGACTGAGCTACCCAGGCACCCCAACATGAAACACTTTAAACAAATTGCCATTTTTGGGGGGGAGGGTTGGAAGCTTACAAACTGAAGCTAAAACAAAATACAAGACTAAATTTTATAATTCTAAAACTTAACCTTGGAATATATTGACCTATGGTTAGAACATCTTGGTGAGCCAATTTATATTCTTTATCAGAATAAAATGAAATTGAGAATACCTATTCTTTTTGAGATATCTCAATATGGGAACATATTCAAAAGAATTATAAAGACAAGATTGTTATGATTTCTTTCATGTAAAAAAATAGTTGTCAGACAAAGCTACTTTGAATGGAGGCAAAAAAAATAATCTTAAAATACTTGAGTAGAAATAATTGCACATTTTAATTGTGATCTTTAAACATCATCCATTTATCAGGACTGTCTTTGAACTTACCAGTACCTTAGCATCTGTAGAAAGTTTTTTCTCTTTTAAAATATTATTGTCTGGGTCTATGCTATAGACTACAGCAGCTACAAGCCACGTAGGCCCCTAAGATGCGAAGTGTAGCTAATACAAATTGAGATATCCTGTAAGTATAAAATATATTGGATTTTGAAGACTAATTTGAAAAAAAATCATTAATCTTTGTTTAGAGATCATATATTGAAATTACAATATTTTGGACATACTAGATCAAATAAAATAAATTATTAAAAATTTTTACCTGTTTATTTGCTCTTCTTAAAATCTGACTACTAGAAAATTTAAAATTGCATTTTGGTTCACATTTGTGACTCACATTTTTATTGCATAGCACTGCTCTAAGTCCAGAAAAGAGCCAATTGAAGGTTTAACGATTTAAAATATACTAACTATAAATTTGACATTTAAAAGTTATAATTGAATTTACTTTTATAATATAAAAAGAAAAACACTATGTGTAAAAACTTTTGATAAATACCAGTGATATGATATTAGAGAATAAAAATAAATAAATTAGGCAAATAACTAAATATAAATTAATTAAATAAATAAATAATAAATATAAAGTAGGCAAATATGTTCTAAGAATTCATATTATGTATTTGTTATTTTTAATGTTCACATAATCAATAGAAAGAAGTGAGATAACAGATATTAAGTATATCCATGGGAAGATGAAGAACCTGAAACAGTTTCACTTCTGGAAGCTAAGGTCTCCTAGCTTATGAAGGATTCTGAAGAAAAAAATACTGCCAAATGATGCCTGGAGTTACAGTGCTAGGGAGGATGGAAGGCACAGCCAGAGCCCAGTGATTTGGAGCCAAAACAGAAAAGTCTTGCATCAGTTATGGGAAGTAATTAATCAGGGCCTAAGTATTTTTCTAGGCCTAGCTAACAAATCTTAAAAACAGGATTTATAAATATCAAAGTTTCTTCTAGTAACTTAACTGCATCCCAGAACAAATCTCAAAAATACATACAGATGTGAAAAAAAATAAACTCCAATACCCAATAAGGTAAAATTTCCAATATCTGTCATCCAACCGAAATTTAACACATACAATAAAACAGGAAAATATGATCCATAAGCAACCAATTGAAATCAATCCAGAACTAACATAGATGTTAGAATTTGCAGACAAATATGTACGTTAAGTTGTTGTTCTAACTGTATTCCATATGCTGAAAAATTTAGAGACATGTTAGATATGAAAAAGACACAGGTCAAATTTCTAAATATTGAAACTATGATATACAAGATGAAAAATGTATTTGGTGGAATTTGTGGAACTTAAATATTGCAGAAGAAAAGATTAGTAAGATTATTGAACCTGAAAATAGCAATAGCATCTATTCAATATGAAACACAGAAAGAAAATATCGTTAAAAAAAAAAAAAAAAAGAGCACCAGGAAGCTGATGGACAGCATCAAATGGCCTAATATTGGCATCATTGAAGCCCCTAAATATGGAGGGTGACCTGTAGGGACAGAAAAAATATTTAAAGAAATAATGCCCCAATATTTCAAATGTGACAAAAAGTATAAACCTACAGATTCAAGGAGTTCAATGATCCCCAAAACTACACCAAATCACAACATATTAAAATAATGAAAACTTGGGGTGCCTGGGTGGCTCAGTCATTAAGCGCCTGCCTTCGGCTCAGGTCATGATCCCAGCGTCCTGGGATCGGGCCCCGCATCGGGCTCCCTGCTCCTCGGGAAGCCTGCTTCTCCCTTTCCCACTCCTCCTGCTTGTGTTCCTGCTCTCGCTCTCTGTCAAATAAATAAATAAAATCTTTAAAAAAAATAAAAAATAAAAAAAATAATGAAAACCAACGATTAAGAGAAAATCTTAAATGCAATCAGAAAATAATGAAGTGTAATACAGTGAGGAACAAAATTAAAGATAACAACAGATTTTTCGGGACACCTGGGTGGCTCAGTTGGTTAAGCGACTGCCTTTGGCTCAGGTCATGATCCCAGGGTCCTGGGATCGAGTCCCGCATCGGGCTCCTTGCTCAGCAGGGAGCCTGCTTCTCTCTCGCTCTCTCCCTCTGCTTGTGCTCTGTCAAATAAATAATAAAAATCTTAAAAAAACAAAACAAAAAAGATAACAACAGATTTTTCATCAGAAATAGTGCAAGCAACTTGCTGTGATGAGCACCGGGTGCTGTGGAGAAGTGTGGAATCACTATATTGTACACTGGAAACTAATATTACACTGTATGTTAACTAACTGGAATTTGAACAAAAACTCAAAAAAAAAAAAGAAAATATTCTTTTTCTCTCAGTAGTGAAGAGAACTCAAGAAAGAAATGAACATTGTAAAAAATGTAACTATTTTCTACCTATATAGTTTTTCTTAAGTTTGTAATAAAATATAGCCTCTTTAAAAAAAAGACGAAGAAACAGTGCAAGCAAGAAAAACGTGGAGTAACATCTCTAAAATACCAAAACCAAACACAATTGGAGCAATAGTCTCTTTGGTAAATGGTGTTGGGAAAAATGGGATATTCAAATGCTAAAGAATGAAATCAGATCCCTACCTTACACCACTCACAAAAAATTAACTCAGAATAGATTAAGGATGTAAATGTAACATCTGAAACCATAAAACTCCTAGAAGAAAACAGAGAAAAGCTCCTTGACATTGTTCTTGCAAATGATATTTTTGGATATGATATCAAAAGCTGAGATGTCAAAATCAAAATTAAACAAGTGAGACTACATCAAAATGAAGAAGTTCTGCACGGCAAAGGAAACAATCAACAAAATAAAAAGGCAACCTATGAAATGGAAGAAAATGTTTGCAAGCCATATATCTGATAAAGAATTAATATCTAAAATATATAAGGGCATCATGTAACTCATTAGCTAAAACAGGTTTGTTTTTTTTTTTAAAGATTTTATTTATTTGACAGAGAGAGAGAGAGAGCGAAAGCAAGAACACAAGCAGGGGGAGTGGGAGAGGGAGAAGCACGCTTCCCGCCGAGCAGAGTCTGATGTGGGGCTCTATCCCAGGACGCTGGGATCATGACCTGAGCCGAAGGCAGACGCTTAACGACTGAGCCACCCAGGAGCCCCTAAAACAGGTTTCTGATCAAAAAATGGGCAGAGGATCTGAATAGACATTTTTGCAAAGAAGTCTTACAGATGGCCAACAAGTACATGAAAAGGTGCTCAACATCATTAATCATCAGGGAAATGCAAATCAAAACCACAGTAAGATATCACCTCAAACCTGTTAGGATGGCTTTTATCAAGGAAACAACAGATAACAAGTGTTGGAAAGAATGTGGAAAAAAGAGAAACTTTGTACATTGATGGTGGGAAAGTAAATTGGTACAGCCATTATGGAAAGCAATATGGAGGTTCCTTAAAAAATTAAAAATAGAACTATCATATGATCCAGCAGTTACACTTCTGTGTATATATCTGAAGGAAATGAAATCAGTATCTAGAGATATCTGCACTCCCATGTTCATTGTAACATTATTCACAATGGCCAAGATACAACCTAAGTATCTGTGGATGGATGATGGATAAGAAAGATGTTTTATATAAAGAGATATAAAAATATAGATATTATTATAATAAAAATATAATAGATATAATTACAATTAGTATAATATATATTGTATATTTTTATAAATGGATATATATGAATAAGATGATAGATGATTGATATATAGATGATAAATGATAGATTCTGATAGATATGTAGATATAGATATAGACACAATGGAATATTTTTCAGCCATGAAAATGAAGGAAAGCCTATCATTTACAACAACATGGATGAATCTAGAAGAATTATGTTAAATAAAATTAGCCAGACATAGAAAGACAAATATTGCATGTTCTCACTTATATGTGGAATCTTTAAAAAAAACTCAAACTCAGAAACAGAGATTAGAATGATTGTTATCAGGAGCTGGGGGATGGAAAGATGGGGAGATGCTGGTCAAAGGGTACAAACGTTCAGTTATGCTATGAATAAGGTCTGGAGATATAATGTACAGTATGTAGCATGGTGATTATAGCTAGGTACTTGAAATTCACGAAAAGAGTAAACCTTAACCATTCTCAATACACACACACACACACACACACACACAAACAAGTAACTGTGAAGAGATGAATGTTAATTAACCTGATTGTGATAATCATTTCACAAAGTATATATATGTCAAATCATCACAAATACACAATTTTACTTGTCAATTATATCTCAATAAAACTGAAAAAATTAAATAAACAAATGATAGATGTTGGATGGATAGATAGATGATAGATAGATAGATAGATAGATAGATAGATAGATAGATAGATGATAGAACACCAAAAACAGGAGGTGGAGGAAGCACTCTGGGTTTTCAGTTCTCAGAGTCAGGTGGGGCAGAAGAGCTGAAAGAAGTTCTGTGAGTCGTTCTGGGACTTTACAAACTATAATCCAGCTACATTCCTCAAAATGGGAACCGTGCAGAATGACAGAAAGAGAGAGATACATAGACAGAAAGACAGAGATCACCTGAGATGCAGAAAACCAAGAGCACTTTACTTCAAGCCAAAAAGCTGGCAATCAGACTGTAAAGTAAGAGAGGAAAGGAAGGGTAGGGAGGGGAAGAGAGGAGAGAAGAGGAGAAGAGAGCAAAATGGGAGGACAACAGAATGAAGCATGCACTAAATTTAAGTCACAATGAAATCAACCTCTTGTCACATCACAGGGTGCCCTGCTTTTGACATATGATATCCATCCTTATGTGAGTCTTTATTGCTCTATTAACTTGTGCTTTTTAATAGATTAAACAGGTCTCTTCATATTTATATTTCATTAGTAAACTGACATAAGTAAATAGGCATATTTATATCTTGGAGTTAAACACCTGTTCTTTAGTGGATTGTTGTATAACAAACAAATTAGGGATGTAAAAAACATCTATTTACTTTAGAAATAATTTTCTGTATATCTATTTCACTGGAGAATATTTTTTTCTCTTTATGTTTTTCAGTTTCCATCACTCATCTTTGAATGTCTTTAAATATGTTTTTCAAATCCTGTTCTATTGTGCAACTTTTCTCTGTGGCAGTCTCCTTTCTGCAAAGGTCATTTACTATCAAGTTTACTGTATATGCCTAATTTTATATTGTGCAATAAATCTTCAACAGCCCCTACATGTGACAAGTCTGAAGGTTCAATCAGAGGTTGGATGTATCAATGTTTAATGCATTTCTCAATAAAAAATTAGCACGTCTTCAACTAAAATAAATGTTCTTGTTTTATGTGCCCTGTTTTACAAGACTATTAAAATGGTTTTTTATTATAGTTTTAGTATTCAGATAGGGATAGTATCAAATTGAACTGTTCAGTTAACAAAGTAAAATACACTGTGAAACATGACTACATTAAATCTGAAAAACCTAAAAAATACAGGTGATCATGTATGTGGAGACAAACAACATAAAACAAAATACATTTGATCTATATGAAATAAAATGTTTTCATATTTGAGAAAAAATGTTTATGTATTAAGTATTGAAAAATTAAGCTTGTTTTTTTCTTTTATTTTAGACATGAAAATGACTCAAAATATTTTATTTGGAATAGCAAGTAGTATATGAACAATAACACCATAACCACTGAATTATTTTCCAAATTATCAATACCTCAGAACTTACTCTAGGGCGTAGGTCTTGATTAATAATTGTTTTTTCCATTTCAATTGTGGGACAGTCTGAAAGCTAAATAAATGATTCAAAGAACTCTAATATGTACAATAAAAAGTAGCTAATTCACATTAATGTATGTATATGTGTATATATCATAATTAAAATTCAAAAGAAATATTTTATATATATATTATTTTCAAAGCAACATACTTTGCAGTACAAAATCTCACTAATCCTTCCCATTAATTTTAATATAGAGATCTTAGAGGCCAAAACCATGTCACTGATCTGAAACAGAAATCAACACAGCAACATATGCACATTAAAATTGATATTATTTTAGGATTCTCCATGGTCATTTGGAGGGAAAATATAAGCTATCTTGCTGATAGAATCAAGAGCTCTTATATTCAGTCATTTAAACCAATGCAATTTCTAATGGTTTTACTTGTGCTGTGGTGAATTTACTATAAATCCCACCAGGGTGACAGATTCAATCAGTCCATTTGTTGGAATGACAGGTCACATTTGCAGCAGAATGATCCAGCACCAAATATTCCAAAATCACTAAAGATATTAAAAATTACAAAGAATGGGGGCGCCTGGGTGGCTCAGTCATTAAGCGTCTGCCTTCGGCTCAGGTCATGATCCCAGGCTCCTGGGATCGAGCCCCACATCGGGCTCCCTGCTCAGCGGGAAGCCTGCTTCTCCCTCTCCCACTCCGCCTGCTTGTGTTCCCTCTCTCGCTGTGCCTCTCTCTGTCAAATAAATAAATAAAATCTAAAAAAAAAAAAAATACAAAGAATGCAAAGAGCAAGAAAATAGCAGTCAGTACAACACAATTTCAGAAATAAAAAGCCACTTAGATAACTGCAAAATTACCTGTAACTTGCTGCTGAAAACAAATTGCTATCAAATCTTATATTAAGAATACTTTGCACTTTAATTAGCTTCTACTAAGTTTGACAGTATTCTCTTTGGTACAACGTTTCTGTATCATAATTTCCATTGAGAAGCAGTGAAGTATGCTAAAAACAACAGTAGATACTGGGAAGCTCTGGCCCCTAGACCCAGCTCTTTGACCTTGGGCAAATCTTTTCATTTCCCCAGGCCCTGATTTCTTCAGCTGGAACACGCAAACACATCTGCAGTCCCGTCGTGTCACAGTTCGGGGGTTAAAAATCAAATTTTAAAAAATCATCAACATATGAATAGGTACTAAAAACTGTAAAGCAACAGACACTTGTAAGATACTTTTATTTTCATAATTTTGTGTTAAGAAATTTGTTTAAATGAAAATTTCCCTGATTAATCTTTAACATTAATTTATCTTATTACTGCTTTAGAAATTATGTGTTGTTCTTTCTGTGTAGAAATTAGTTTTCTTCTTTTCACAGCAGTTCTTTTTCTATACATTTTCTGACTGTCCCATTTTCATATTAATATATCTGATAAGTAAGATTAAATAAAAGAAAGGCCAAAAAATTGCATTATAAGCTAATTTACTGAAGTTGCTTTCTAATTTCTTTTTTAAATAGTACTATGACTATTAATCAATCTATGCTCCATAAGAAGGTTATAGAAAATGAAATACAATTTTAACTAAGATATGGGGAATAGTCATTAGTCTCAATCCGGAGGCTGAAATACTTCTCATTGTAATATTTGGAAGTCTCACAAAGTTAAAATTTTCTCCATTTTCTTCCATTTTCTTTTAGAGGTCAAAAATTTTGCCAATATATTTATCCTGACCAACAGAATTTAATGCATGTTTTCTATAGAGAGTTAATCACTAAACTGTTGACTATAACTTTTATACACACACACACACTCATCCTGCATAGCTATCATCCTAATGCGGCTCCAAATGTTTGCCCCATATTGATTCGTATTCAAACAGTATACTGCCAATTAAAATAGATGATAGATGATAGATAGATAGATGATATAGATAGATGATATAGATAGATGATAGATAGATAGATAGATAGATAGATAGATAGATAGATAGATGATAGAGAGATAGATAATAGATAGAAACAAGGGTTCAGTGATATACTGCATGTGCCCTTGGGCATAATATTTAATCTTTTTATTTTCTTAGAGCTTCAGATTCTTTCTTTGTACAAAAAGGATGATAGTAGTACTTAATTAACAATGTTGTGAAGATTAAATGAGGTAATATCTAGAAGACTATGGTACTGCACCTGACTCATAGTAAGCACCTAGTAACTGCTGTATATTTATGATATTATTTATCATTACTTCTCCAGAACTAATTTTAATACTTAACATTCTCCTATATCACAATTTGTAGGTCCACATTACATTAAATGCCTATGCATGGTTATTATATGACTGCACCATACAATTTTCTAAACAGTACCGTATTTGGTGACATATATTTTCTTGCAAGTTTTTATTTTTAAAAAGTTACTATAATGGTATGGAAAGAAAATATGTTTAGTAGGACTATATCTATAATGAAACAAACAAACTATGGAGAAATAAAAATTTTTATTTTACTATCTAAAAAGTAAAGTCACTGTAATGAACATCCCTGAACATTAGTTTTCACATACTTGTGGAATTGGGTGTTGTTACATATTTACTTCAAAAATGGCTTATCTTTAATTTAGGCTATGTTGTTAATTATAACATCATTTTAAGGTACTGGAACTAACCATTAATACATGGAACATTGACACAATTCCATTCTTAATTAGTTTCTAATTAGAGAGCATATTACTACATCTAATCACTATGTAAACTGACAATTCTAGAGTCTATTACCTTCATATATAATTTTAATTTTTAACAATGCATTATGAGAGTTATACTTGTATATCTGGCTGACTTATATTAGTAGCAAACATGATTTTAGAACTAATGACTAAAATATTTTGACTTAGGTATTTGATAATGTTACTTACCCTTTAAACCAAATTTGAAGTTAAAATTTATAAAACTTTAAAATATATTTAATGTCTCATCATTTCCTATGTTTTGCTTAACAACAAAAATATTAATATATGATAATATATAAAATAATATTAAATATAATAAAAATAATAAAACCTCCTTGAATAGCAGAAAATAGTTCCACAGATTTAAAAAATTATATGATATTTGGTCATCAAACACTTTATCTCTCACCTAATAGTATATTTCCATTTGCTGAAAGTTAAGGTTTCTCTACAAAAGAGTTTTTGAGAAGAGATTTGATAGCTAATCTGAGTTATTTTAAAATGTTACAGACATAAATGGAAATAAAATACAAATAACACTTAGAAAGAGAGGGTGGAGGTCATCAATGAAATGCTGACCAGAGCTAGCATAGAGGTGATTTAGATACATGTCTGTGATGAAATTTAATGAAGGGGAGGACAAGTTTTATATATAAAAAAGAATTCAAGTAAATAAGAACTATCTATCTAAGCCTAGAGAAACAGACCAAGGAATGACTAAACCTCACATCACTTTGCTACCATTGATTAAGAAATCATATCAGTTATTGCTCACTTGCTCCCCGAGTTGGTCCTGCCCAATGCAATACATTACTGGCCAGGTTTGCCCTCATAGAAAAGCAAATGTGTGTGAAGCTTCCAGATTATGCTGCTCATTTCTTCTCATTTCACTGATAAGAGACTTGAGCCTGAAAAATTCAGCACACTGCTGGCTAGCTGCAAAATTAAGACTAGATTTCAGGTTTCTCCTTTCTTCCATGTGACAATAATTTCTACCACCTACACATTTTTAATTCATACAACAAACCTTCCAATCTAGCAGTTGAACTTGACTTTAGCATTTGAACTTGACTTCAGCTTTTGACACCTGGGTTCAATAATTTATATCTCCTAAGGTCGACCCTCACTCCTTTTATATACTCTTTAAGTGTTGCTCATCTTGTATTATGGAACTAAAATGCCTTCACATTCATTTCATCCAACCCCATATTTATGCTGAAGAGGTAACTGAAACAAGTTAAATTGAGTGATTTCTGAAAGCCAGAACAAAAGTTAGGGAGAAAGCAGGACTGGAAGGCCTATAATCCTATAAAGCTGACACATTTAGGGGAACTAACCCCATGTTCCCTGGTTGTCATCTAGAAGGAGACTTGGTTTCTCCTTTTGGCTGGTGCTGACTGACATTTCTCAATCCCAGCAGGGCAATTGTAAATTCCAGCCAAATTGTGTTTGAACAACTATTCACATTGTATCTATAACATTGATTTGCATATACATTATGTAAGTCTTTGTATTGTATATAAAATGGATTTATGTGCATATGTATATCTATACCACATATAAGGAATCCAGAACATATTGTCTCATTATAAATAAAAACTCCAACATTTCAAGCCTCACTGGATAATCATTCAACTGATGCCATGAAGACTTTTCCTTAAAGCATTTCTAAGTTCTGCTTTCCCCCTTACACCCTCACAGCTGCAATTTAATGACAAAAATAAAACAAACCTTGCTTTCTCAGCAGTTTCAACAAAGTTCTGGGTTTGAGCCTCTGGCTCTGATTGGCTTGGTTTAACCATAAGCATATGTCTTTTTTTAAATAAATCATCACATCCTGAAGAATCAGAGGCTCTAAATGGCAAAGCCTGGTTCACAAATCCACTTGTGGGAACAAATAGAGTCGATTTCACCACATGGAATAAGAACAAAGGAGGACAGTGCTCCAAGAAAAATTGGAAGAGTGTTATCAGAATTGGGCAGAACATCAAATATGCACTACTCGATAGATATGCTGTTATATTATCCATATGGTTATTTACTTAAAAAAAAAAAAAAAACCTGAGTAAAAGAGTGTGATGTATCCATCTGTATACAAGCTAGCTCTAATCTTAAATCTACATACTATTAATTAGCAGGTACTCTAAACAGGATACAATACACTCCAGAGATTGTTATTTATGTCTTTAACTATTATCATGAATATTTTCACAAGATTTTAATTAGCTTAAGAGATATTAGAAATAACTCTGATGAAATCTTTCCACAATATAGATGACTAGTGATAAAAGTTATCAGTTCCCTTGCCTCTGTATAAATAGGTCTAAGAATCCTCCAAATGTCACAGTTAATCAATTTTAGTATAACTCAAGAATTGTAACTATAGTGTCCCATGTTCCTACATTTCATAGAATGAGCAATGGTCTGAACCATTAAAATATTGTTGCTTTTGATGCAGTGAGACTTTTGTGTACGATGCTAATAGCAGGATGAAGCTCTAAGTGAGCAAGGGGCCACTGAGTTTCATTTAGGTGTCAAGTTTTTGATGATGGTAATCATTAATTTAGCAAAATAATATCTTTTTATAAAAAATTGTTTGGGCGCCTGGGTGGCTCAGTCGTTAAGCGTCTGCCTTCGGCTCAGGTCATGATCCCAGGGTCCTGGGATCAAGTCCCACATCAGGCTCCCTGCTCGGCGGGAAGCCTGCTTCTCCCTCTCCCACTCTCCCTGCTTGTGTTCCTGCTCTCGCTGTCTCTCTCTCTGTCAAATAAATAAATAAAAAAAAAAAATCTTTAAAAAAAAATGTTAGTATAAATGTTCAGAACATAATTGTATATAACTCAACTGAAACTTAGGATTTCATAACCAAATACATGAATTGAGGCACCTATTTACACTACGAAGAGCAATATTAAAGTGTTTCATTATAATTTTATGCAGCAAATACTGAGAAGCAGTAATATATTTTTTTGTTTTTGATCAAGATATCAATTTGATTTTCAAATGATGTTGATTTTTTAAATATAAATTATAATTTTTCAGTTACAAATTTTTTGTTGTAATGAGGACTTTTAAAATTTGCTCTCAGAAACTTCTAAATATGCAATACAGTATTATTGACTATATGTACTCACCATGCTGCACAGTAATTATATCCCCATGACTTATTTATTTTGTAACTGGAAGTATGTATCTTTTGATCCCCTTTACCCATTTTGTCCACCTCCCCTCTTACTCCCTCTAGCAACCATTAATCTTTTCTCTTATATCTATGAGCTTGGTTATTTTTTTTTCTATAAGATTCTACATATAAGTGAAACCATGCAGTACTTGCCCTGTCTTATTTCACTTAGCATAATGCCCTCCAAGTCCATCCATGTTGTTGCCAATGGTAAGATTTTCTTCATTTTTATAGCTAAAGAGTACTCCTCTGCGTATGTGTGTGTGTGTGTGTGTGTGTGTGTAGTATTTAATGCTGCAGTGAACATGAGAGTGCCTATATATTTTCAAATTAGTATTTTCATTTTCTCAGGATAAATACCCAGTAGTAGAATTGCTGGATCATATGACAATAATATTTTTAATTTTTTGAAGAATGTACATACTGTTTTTCCATACTGGATGTACTAATTTACATTCCCACCAACAGGGCACAGGGGTTCTCTTTTCCCCACATTCTTGCCAACAATTGTTATTACTTGTCTTTTTGATACTAGCCATTCTGACAGATGCGATATCTCACTGTGGATTTGATTTGCCTTTCCTTAATGATTATTGAAGTTGGACATCTTTTTATGTGCCTGTTGGCCATCTTTGGAAAAATATCTATTCAGATTCTCTGCCCAGGTTTTAATGATTTTGTGTGTTTGCTATTGAGTTGTATTTCTTCTTTGTGTATCTTGGATATTAATTCCTTATCAGATATATGATTTTCAAATATTTTCTCCCATTCATTTGGTTGCTTTTGGAATGATGTAAAACCTCAAATGATGTTTCATGTCTATATCCATCTGTCTATAGCAATTTAAAAGTTAGGTGGCCTTAACCTATCTGAAACATTTGTACATTAACCTGTTGGAAATTGGGGTCTTTATCTTGCTTCATCTGAGTAATTTGAATAGGTAAATATTCTTATTGCAAATTACTTAATAGTATCAAATACACTGATTATAAATATTAAACGTGTTTTATGTTATTATTATTTTATTAGGAACTTTGAAAACAATATATTATTATGCCTCAAAACAAGGATAAAGCACAGAAAATGGTAAAAAGTAAAGTATTTTATTTTTTTTGTTGTTACATGAGTCCTAGAGTTTCTCATTTTTAAATGTCCTTCAAAAAAAAAAAAAAGAAAGAAAGAAAACACTGATTGTCATGGACTGGTCATGTATACATGCTTTGTATTGACCAGTAAGTGGAGGATTATATCTCATATTTATATTTAAACTCATATGTGAAACACAAAGTTAACATGTATTAATTCAATAGTTTATCCATTCATTTATTGCCTCTACAAATAATACTTCAATGAAAAGTATTTCAGGGAAGCTTGAGGCTATATTTTTATGTTATGCTAATAATATAGTTTGTGAGATATAATAACGTATAACATTATATCAGTTTCAGGTATATAACAAAATATATATTGCAAAGTATATATTGCAAAATGATCACCATAATGAGTCTAGTTAACTTTCAACTCCACACATAGTTACAAATTTTTTTTCTTGTTATTGATAAATTTTAAGGTCTAACTTTCATATTTATCAATAACTACTCTGAATGTAAGTGGACTGAATGCTCCACTGAAAGACAGAGTATTAGAATGGATAAGAAAAAAAAAAAAAAGACTCATTTATATGCTGCTAGAAGAGACTCATTTTAGACCTAGAGACACCTGCAGATTGAAAGTGAGAGTATGAGGCACCTGGGTGGCTCAGTCATTAAGCGTCTGCCTTTGGCTCAGGTCATGATCCCAGGGTCCTGCTGAGTGGGAAGCCTGCTTCTCCCTCTCCCACTCCCCCTGCTTGTGTTCCCTCTCTAGCTGCCTCTCTGTCAAATAAATAAATAAAATCTTAAAAAAAAAAAAAGAAAGTGAGAGTATGAAGAGTAATTTATCATGCAAATAGACATCAAAAGAAAGCCAGAGTAACAATATTTATATAAGACCAACTAGATTTTAAGCCAAAAACTGTGACAAGAGACAAAGGTCACTATATTTTAATAAAGGGGGCTATCCAACAAGAGGATCTAACAATTGTAAATATTTATGCCCCCAACTTGAGAGCAGCCAAATATATATAAAACAATTTATAACAAACATAAACTCACTGATAACAATACAATAATAGTAGGGGATTTTAAAACCCCACTCACAGCAATGGACAGATCATCTAAGCAGAAAATCAGCAAGGAAACAATGGCTTTGAATGACACACTGGATCAGATGGACTTAATAGATACATTCAGAACATTTCATCCTAAAGCAGCAGAATATACATTCTTTTTGAATGCACCTGAGACATTCTCCAGAATAGATCACATACTAGGTCACAAATTAGGCCTCAGCCACTACAAAAAGATTGAGATCATACTATGCATATTTTCAGACCACAATGCTATGAAACTTGAAGTCAACCACAAGAAAAAATTTTGGAAAGACTACAAGTACATGGAAGTTAAAGAACACCCTACTAAAGAATGAATGGGTCAACCAGGAAGTTAAAGAAGAAATAAAAAACACATGGAAACAAATGAAAATGAAAACAGGATGGTCCAAAACCATTGTGATGTAGTAAAAGTGGTCATAAGAGAGAAGTATATAGCAAAGCAGGCCTACCGCAAACAGCAAGAAAAATCTCAAATACACAACCTAACGTTATAACTAAAGGAGCTAGGAAAAGAAAAACAAATGAAACTAAAGCCCACAGAAGAAGGGAAATAATAAAGATTAGAGCAGAAATAAATGATGTAGAAACAACAAAAAAAAGTACAGCAGATCACTGAAACCAGGGACTGGTTGTTGAAAGGATTAATAGAATCGGGGTGCCTGGGTGGCTCAGATGGTTAAGCGTCTGCCTTTGGATTAGGTCATGATCTCCAGGTCCTGGGATCGAGCCCCACGTCCAGCTCTCAGCTCAGCAGGGAGCCTGCTTCTCCCTCTCTTTCTGCCTCTCCCCCTGCTTGTGCCTTCTCTGCCTCTATCTCAAATGAATAAATAAAATCTTTAAAAAAAAAGAAAGAATCGATAAACCCCTACCAGACTTATCAAAAAGAAAAGAGAAAGGACCCAAATAAGTAAAATCATGAATGAGAGAGGAGAGATCACAACCAACATCACAGTAACACAAATAATTATAAGAGAATACTTTGAAAAATTATATGCCACTAAATTAAGCTATCTGGAAGAAACAGGTAAGTTCCTAGAAATATATAAACTACCAAAACTGAAACAGAAAGAAATAGAAAATTTGAACAGACACATGACCAACAGAGAAATTGATCAGTAATAAAAAATATCCCAACAAACAAGAGTCCAGGGCCGGATAGCTTCCTAGGGGAATTTACCAAACACTCAAAGAAAAATTAATACCTATTCTTCTGAAACTGTTCCACAAAATAGAAATGGAAGGAAAACTTCCAAACTCATTCTATAAAGCCAGCATGACCTTGATTCCAAAACCAGACAAAGACTCCACTAAAAAAAAAAAAAAAATACAGGCCAATATCTCTAATGAACATGGAAGCACAAATTCTCAACAAAATACTAGCAAATCAAATCCAAAAAGTATGTTAAAAGAATCATTAAACATGATCAAGTGAAATTTATTCCTGCGCTGCTAGGGTGGTTCAATATCTTCAAATCAATCAATGTGATACACCACATTAATTTTGAAAAAAGGATAAGAACCATACGATCCTTCTAAAGATGCAGAAAAAGCATTCGACAAAGTACAGAATCTATTCTTGATAAAAATCCACAACAAAGTAGGAATAGAGGGAACATATTTCAACATCATGAAGTCCATATATAAAGGACCCATAGCTAATATCATCCTTAATTGGAGAAAAACTTTTCCCCTAAGGTCAGAAACCAGACAAGGATGTCCAGGCTGACAACTTTTATTCAACATACTACTGGAAGTCCTAGCCTCAGCAATCAGACAGCAAAAAGAAATAAAATGCATTCAAGCTGGTAAGAAAAAGTAAAATTTTCACTATTTGCAAATGACATACTATATATAGAAAACCCCAAAGACTGCACCAAAAAAAAGTGCTAGAACTAGTAAATGAATTCAGTAAAGTTGCAGGATACAAAACCAATGTACAGAAATCTGTTGTATTTCTATACACCAATAATGAGGCAGCAGAAAGAGAAATTAAGAAAATAATCCAATTTACATTTTGTACCAAAAACAATAAGATACCTAGGAATAACCTAACCAACAAGGTGAAGGACCTGTAACTCTGAACAGTATAAAACACTGGTGAAAGAAGTTGAAGATAACACAAAGAAATGGAAAAACATTCCATGCTCATGGATTGGAAGAACAAATATTGTTAAAATGTCCATATCCCCAAAGCAATGTACACCTTTAATGCAAGCTCTATCAAAATACCAACAGCATTTTTCACAGAGCTAGAACAATTCTAAACTTTGTATGGAACCACAAAAGACCCCGAATAGCCAAAGCAATCTTAAAAAAGAAAAGAAAAGCAGGAAGCATCACAAGTCTAGACTTCAATTTATATTACAGAGCTGTAGTAATCAAAGCATTATGGTACTGGCACAAAAACAGACACATAGATCAATGGGACAGAATAGAAAACCCAGAAATGGACCCACAACTAAATGGTCAACTAATCTTCAACAAAGCAGGAAAGAATGTCCAATGGAAAAGAGACAGTCTCTGCAACAAATGGTGTTAGGAAAACTGGACAGCAACATGAAAAAGAATGAAGCTGGACCACTTTCTTACACCAAACACAAAAATAAATTCAAAATGGATGAAAGACCTCAATGTGAGAAAGGAAACCATCAAAATCCTAGAGGAGAACGTAGGCAGTAACCTCTTTGACATCAGCCATAGTAACTTCTTCCTCGATACATCTCTGGAGGCAAGGGAAACAAAAGCAAAAATAAATTATTGGGACTTCATCAAAATAAAAATCTTCTGCACAGGGAAGGAAACAATCAACAAAACTAAAAGGCAACCTACAGAATTGGGGAAGATATCTGCAAATGACATATCTGATAAAGGGTTAGTATCCAAAATCTATGAAGAATTTATCAAACTCAACACCCAAAAAACAAATGATCCAGCTAAGAAACGAACAGAAGTCATGAATAGACATTTTTCCAAAGAAGACATACAGATGGCTAATAGACACATAGAAAGGTGCTCAACATCACTCATCTTCAGGGAAATACAAATCAAAACTACAATGAGCTATCACCTCATCCCTGCCAGAATGGCTAAAATCAACAACACAAGAAACAACAGATGTTGCCAAAGATGTGGAGGAAGTGGAACCCTCTTGCATTGTTGGTGGGAATGCAAACTGGTGCAGTCACTCTGGTTTTCAAATAATTACTATTTTATTAAATGAGAGAAGTAGCACATGGAATCATTGTTTTGAATTCTGACAGATAAATGGCCAGTTTTCTTTTGATTACCATAATGTATTTACTGCTTTGTTGGTTTCACATTTTACTACTTAATGCAATTTGAGAATCTGGTAACCACTGTTCAGAGTGGGATTTCATGAGTTCAGAAAAGTAGGCAGGAGTTAAACTGAAGATTCTTACACACCATATTAAGATTAGATTTCATTTTGGCAGTGATGGGAAGAAAACATGGAAGAATGCTAACAGGGTTGTGACATAATCAAATAATAGTAGCCATTAATAAGCATTATTATGTCAATAATTTAAAAAACATAAACTTCTTCCTCAATAATTTAAAATTTAAAATTACACAGCTCAGAGGCAGGATATACAACATACAAAAGTTAGAGGGCTTTAATTAGAGTGTATGTGTATGTATGTGTGCATGTGTGCTCCTTCAGAAATAAAAACAAAATAAAACAAAACCACATTTAAACTAAAATATCTGTGAGTGTCTCTGGTACACAAAACTTAGTTGCCATGAAAAAAGAACAGAATATAACTTCTACAAAATGAAATAAAAATTGTTATATTTTTATATAACTCACTTTATTCTTTTTCCAAAGGAAAGCTTATTTTATGAAATAATACAAAATGTCTTAAAATATTAAATATTAAAAAATCCAAATTATTTTTATAGTTTTTCCTTGAATTGAATAATTCTATATATTTGCACATTAAATGCTTTAAGTGGTGCAAAAGATATTTCTCTCTTTTAACTGATCATAAAGTGGCTGTTTTTGCATAATTCACCAATTGCAGATTCAAAATTATTAGATACATGTCCTTGGTGCTAGGAGAAAAAAATAAAAGATAAAATAAAATTGTAATTATTATGCATAGCCTTTATATTATTTTTGTCTGAGTTCAATGGAAGATAACACTGAATTTAAAATAAGCTATTATATAGATTTCAATAGTAAGAGCCTTGCCAATGCTGGGCTTCACTCACAGTCTACATAATATGAGAAAATATTTGTATAGTTTCTCTGTGTAAATTATGAAACAATTTATAGGTGTTAGTAATGCCACAGAACATCATTCATTCACATCCATTTATTTCAGTACATATAACTGAGTTAATTTGGATATCTTAAGTCCCTACTATAACCCATTAGATGAAATCACTTTTAGAGATGATTTTAGTCTTATAATGCATAGCACTATAATGATATGCATAATGTCATCATGATATTATGATAATGAAGTGGTCAAAGAATGAAAAATCTCTTCTAAGAGGTTTGATTCTTCTACATCAAATTATGGAAGAGATGGTTAGAGATATTTAGCTCATCCTGGCTATAAAGTGGTGAAGTTTGAAATATAAAGGACCATATGTCTAATTTTGATATATTCTATTTTTTAATTTTAAAATTTTTGTCATGACAATATGCCCTTGAAGTATGAGCATTTATTTCCTAAGTACCTATCACTGTTGAGAAATGAGAGGTAGTATATTGGAAAGGAGATTGTGTCAGAATTAAATTAGAGAAATAAAACTACTAGTGATGCTGTAGAATAAGAGACTTACTATAGGGCTTTGACTTTCTGCACTCGTGATAGCTGATATCATAGTCTTGGTCTAATGTTTCATCTCCATCTACTACTGAACCTAAAGGCACAGGACAGGTTGTCAGGTTTGAAAGATGGACAAGTAGAGAAGAGCAGTGACAACTGAAACCTGCGTTTGTATCACATGGGAACCCACTTTGGCCTCTTCTCATTTCCAAGCCTTTAATCCCACTGCCATGGATGACTTGTAGACAGAGCTGTCTACCAAGGAACCAAACTTGTTCCTGGCTCAGAGCTGAGATGTTGACAGCAGGAGCTGAAGGTCTGGGCTGGGCTGCTGCCCATGCCAACAATGTAAGAAAAAGTGCAGAAACTTTGATGAGCTACAGAAGAGATGGTTATCAACCATCCTAGAGCCGACATAGCTATTGCTTTATTTTCCAAGTCTCACATTGATATCTCTTGTAGGCAAATACAAGCAAAAACATAAAAGGAAATATTTCTGGAAAATGTAGTTCAGCTAACACAAGTCAACAGCTTATAAAGCTATCACAGTCAGCTAGGCACCCAAACACCCTTTTTTTAACCATACTTAATTTCCAAATAAAGATGATAATACTGTTACGCTTCAACCTAATATTATATACCTGTCTTGAATATAACCAAAGCATGCTAACTTTCTCCTCTTATAGATACAATGTCTTTGTGTCCATTTTTTAATTAATGTCCATTCTTCTGGCTGAGTCACAATCCCTGTTTGAGATCCTATGACTAAAAAATTGAACTATTAAATCCATTAGTGTTTACAAATATGATGTTAGATAGAAGGAGAATAGTGATGAAAAGAGAAAAATAATTGGTTACTAAATTTGTAAATATAATTATAAAAGTTAGGAAGAAATACACATAATTTATAGTTTTCATTTCTGCAAGTAGCAACATGACTGTAGCTGATACGTACCTAACTTCTTTCTCTATCCATTCTTTCTCCTTTGCCTTCAGTTATTCAAAGTTCCTTGCATACTGAGGTGATTCAAACTAATGCTGTCTGAATTGAGTTGTTGACTTGGTTCAGCCCTACTTGCATTGTGTTGTTATAGTTCTCTATTGACTTGATCCACAGATATGGAAGTACTAAGAGGCATCCTAGCAAAACTTTTGAGTTCCAGATATAATCCTCTTTTTATTCTCATTGTGCCGTAGTAACCCAAGTCCCTCCTAGAATTGAAGATTAATCACCCCAACCAGTACAAACTCACTACTTTGCTTTATAATTTATTGGCATACAGAACCCCAAAGAGCCAAATAGCAGTCTCCACTTTCAGTTTAAAGTAATTCATTATGTGTCCCTAAGAGGAAGCATTCTATCTTTAGAAACTAAGATCCCTAGATCAGTAAAATTTAAACTTGTGGGGATAGGAAACAAAATTTTGTTAGTGGGTCAATAGGCATAATATGGAGAAAAGCTATTCACATTAACACACCTTGACTAGTAAACCCATGAATACTAGCTTAGGAAAAGCAAGTATATACACTGTATACTATAAACCGGAGGATATTACCCCATCCCAGTATAAAGCACTGGAATACTTGATTTCTTTATCTAAATTATGGGAGACATAGTTTTATTCTTGCTTTGATTAAAGAGTGGTATAATTTGAAATGTACACTTTACTCCAGATTTACTTGCCAAGTTGTGCTATTGAGTTTCAATTTCATTTTTAAATTGCTATCACTATTTCACTGAAGCATGAATATTCGTTTCCTAAATAATGCTGATTATTGAGCAATGAGAGGTAATATACTGGAATGGAAACACCATGGGTTTTAGAAATACATAACCTGGGTTTACATCTTGGCCTTGTCATGTACTAGGAATAACCTTCAGGGAGTTAATGTCTATGACTCTTAGCTTTCTAATTTATAAATGGGTATAATAATAACACCTCACAGTGTTTTGTGAGAATTAGATAAAATATATATAAATTAGACTAATTATAGGCATATAATAAACATTAGTATTCTAATTGCATTTTAAATGCTGAAATAAATACTCTCCTATAAATGAAGCAGGATAAAATATTATAAGGTAATGGAAAAATCATAAATCAAATAATTTTATTCAAAATGCATTCTAGGAATTAGATTTCCTGTTTGTTCTATGAACAAATACTGAAACAATGTATTTATTTTTACATATCTCAATTGATCATCAGAAGAATGTAGTAGCATTTATTTAAATAAGTTTTTAAATAAGTATTTTGAAAGATTAAACCCTTATTAAATATATATACATTATATACATATTATGTATTCATTGTATACATTTTATATTACATGAACTTACTTAATTTCTCTACCATATTTATATTTGCAAATCTGACAGAAATTTGTATATCCCACGTTGTGTTTGGTAGTTTATTTTCCATCAGCTTAGTCTGAATCTACACTGTGTAATTAAATCCCTAAGCAACCTTTCAACTAAAATCAATGAATTTATAGAAGATCAAATGGTGAATTAAAGAAAATATGTTATCTAGCCGATCTTTGATTAAAATGGCTGCCTATATGTACCCAAAACATAATGTTTTTTTCAGGAGGGTGAAGTCAACATACCAGCATTTGGTCAAGATTGACAATGGGTGCTTTCAATCTTTTATTATTTTTTCTTTTAATTTTGAAGTATCTTAAATCCCTCACAAAAACATAGCCAAAGATTTCTTTCATTTAGTATGCATGTTCTCTAATCTTACTTATATTCCAATATCTGGTTAAAACATGCCATTATGAGTTCCTAAAATAAATTTTCCTCTTTATACTAAGTGTTCAAATTACTTCCCTCTTTATTCTAAGTGATCATATCATGAGAAGACACCAGTTTGCTCTGTTCTAGGTTAATATTTATAAGGATAAGGCCTGAAATCATCAACCCTTTCAATAGTTCTTTAGAAACATAAAGTAAAAAACAATAATTGTATAGAAACATTCTGAGCTGTTAGTTGTAAATTGATGGAAGATAAAAGAAGTTATGATGGCAATTATGTAAATGAATATAGAAAATTAGCTTGCCACTGTACTTGTTTCAGGAATAATTTTAAAAGCAGGAGGCAAACAAAGGAATTAGGAGCTAGTTCAAAAACACAACACTGTCATTGACATAAATGGCTTCCATTCATTTGATCATCACAGAGACAACACTAACCTTTATTTTTTTTAAATTGTTACTGATTTATGTGTTTGTCTTCTGTACCGTACGCTTATTGAGTTAAAATTTCAGCTTCTCAAGAATTGCTGTATTGAAACACAAAACATTTGAAAAGGTTAAGCCTTTCATATATAATGAGAAAGTAACCTACCTACTTAAGAATAACTAAATAAATGGTTAGAAAAAGATTTCTGCCAATGAAACAAAAACCTAATAATGAAGAGTCCGCTTTCCTATTAAATTTTACTATATGCTATATTTTTTCCAATGTATTATTGTCCATTTTGAAGAAATCAATTCTAATTTACATAATATAAGGCATTCAGATCTCAAGAATTCTGAAAATAAGCTACAAATGACATGCACAAGAAATATAAGTGCTGTATAGCTGAGTGTGATGTGCAAGAGAATATATGCGTGCAAATATGAAGTCTTTTCAGACAGTAAGTCTATGAAAAGTACATATAACTCTTCCTCCATCCCTCTATCAATAGCTTCCCCATCAACAACAAAATTTTCTTTAAATCTACTTCTAATATTATAATGCATTACAGATTTGGGATTCTATGAGGAATAAAAAAATAATTCTTGTTCCTTCAAGAGTCTTACAATCTAGAACAAGTTAAGAAAAATTAACAGAGGAGGGTAGTTAAAATAAATACTCTGATATTAGAAAACAAGAGCAATTATCAATGGAAGACCTAAGGGATGGAACTAGAGAAGGTGGTTTGTAAAAGATAATGCTAATATCTCTTTGATAAATATTAGTTACATGCAAAGCAATCTCTAAATACTTTATAAACATGTTCTCAGTTAATCTCACAGCAGTATATGGAGTAAATAGGATTGTTTTCCTAACTAAACCAATGGAGAAAAAGGGGCATAAATCAAATTGCTCAAAGCTACACCACTATTAAAGGGCCACAACCTGGATCTTTCCCACTCTGAAATTTAATCTGAATAAAGGGTAGGAGGAGGAAGACTCTGCAGCTAGGAAGGAAAAAAAAAAAAAGAAAATTGTTAGGAAGTATAAATGCACATATACAAAGCCCTAACACAGGAAACATTATGGAGCACATATCTAATATAATTATTTCTAATATCATATTCTAATTATGAAAGAATAAAGATGATTTAGTTTACTCTAGAGTTTGTGTATAAAAAAGGATAAAGTTTTGTCACTACTTTTTAGAAACTGAGATGTTCTGCAACAATATTAATTTATATTTTTAATTACCTATAATTATTGTAGATCCTGAGCCACTAAGTACTTTGCTGGGCACTGTGAAAAATATTTTACATCCTTCAGGTCCTGAGTACAGTTTGTGGACACAGCACCACAGCCCCCACAAGAAAATCAGAAAAATCTCCAAAATAATACAATTTTTACAATCTTGATTTTTTAGTTTTACCTATAGCTACAGACCTACTCTTGAATAACATATATTTAAACTTGATATTTAGTATTTTGGGGAAGATTCTATTTAAGTAATTTCAAATAGAAAAATTATTCACCTACTTTTTTTTCTTAAGATTTAGATTCTCTGGGGGAAGAGAGAGTCTTTTTAAGCTAACCAGTTTCTATCTTTGCATATAAATCAGAAAATTCTTTAGATACATTTAAAATTCCCTGTAAACTAATATTTGGAATTAATAGTTATTGAATGCTTATACATAACATTTTAATGTAACATTATGTAGCAAGCTAGGTATTCATTTTAATTTTGAAATATATAACATTATATCATAATCTTTTTATATGAACAGAATCCTGAGAAGAAAAAAACAAACAAAAAAAAGAATTTAAGGATTAATAGAAAGAAAAAAGAAAAAAAAATTGGTCATGTGATTATCTTAAGTGAAAAAATAGAATGTGTGATTAAAAAATACAGAAAACGCTAGGAATTAGATGAAATAAATTTACATGGAACTTACAAATCTGACAATAATAAGAAAAGTAATAAAAATTTATATGTAAGTGCAAGGCTTGGCTCTGGTATACTAGGAAACTAGCTCTCCAGAAAAAAAAAAAAAAAAAAAAAAAAAAACTTGGTTTGAAGCATTTGCTAATTTCCATGAGTAAATATCCCTACCATGGTCAATTTCAAGCTATCAATATATCACTGAACAAGGAATTGGAAAGAAGTGCTAAACAACCCAGTCTCTCTACGGTGGGAGCCATCTTCAGCACACCTCTGCTTTTGCTCTTCTGTCATCTACCATGAGAAGTTCCTTACAAGCACAGATAGAATTTCTTATCTTTTGTATGTATGATGCATATGTAATCTACTAGACAATGACCATAACATAGAAAGAGAAAAGCTTGAGCTGCCAAGGCATTGTTTACTTAACTAGTACTGTAGCATCCACATTTCAGTTCCATCCAGAACCATATTCATCTCTGATACAAAGTTACTGCTCTTTCCAAAAACAATGAAACAAAACCCCTTTCCTTAGGGCAGTGAGTACAATACAAATGGTCTGATGATATGGAGCAAAGTACATAGCCTAGCGAGTAAACTAGCCTTATCACAGTCTTACAATCTAGAACAAGTTAAGAAAAATTAACAGAGTAGGGTACCCTTAGGGGTATTAAAAGCTGAGAAGACAATGTTTTGCTGCAATCATTGGAATGAGGGATGTTTCTTTACCTGTAGAAATGATTAAATCTCCCACTTAAAATCTGTTTTTTAAGCAAGTATATGAGTAGAAAATGTATAAGATTTCTGATACAAGAAAGCAACATTGCAATGTAGCACAGTATGATTCAGGAACAGTTTAAGATACACAGTAGAGTTTAGAACATGAATAAGACCAGAAGAAGAGGAATGCAAACCACAGAACATAGTCTTTGAGTTTTTCCCTAATGAAAAAGTAGTATGAAAACTTTACAGGATGTCATTTATTATATCTTTTATATAAATTATGGTTGTTAACTATAAAGTCTACACCACTGTTATCTCATGATGTGCCTCTTTCAGGAAATAATATAGTATATTAAAATCTGGGAAAAATTATGTCCAATCTAACTACTTCAATCAACATTCTTGAATCAGAGTGGACAAAATCAGATTCAGCAGCATTTCTTTACAGACTTTTGATGAAATAGGGCCTATCTTTCACTGGATGAACTGAATGTATCCATGCCTACATGTGAGACATTAGCTTTCAAAATTTGATGTTTATTAATTTTGGCCAGGAAAATGCTTTATATCTGGGGATAACAACAGTTAACAATAAGCTGGGTAATCAGGGATGAGAACAGTTTCCGACAGAAGAGATAGGGCATTCAAAAGAGAGAAAAAAGATGTATGCATATGAAAGTGTTATAATTCATTTGTTACAATTACTACTAAGGTATAACAGAAAGCAGCAGAAAATAAACTGAAAGGTAAATAAAGGTCATGTGGGCTTTTGTTTCTTAAGGTTTGCAGTTTATCTGGCAGATCAACTGTTTTAAAACTTTTGCATAGAACAGGAGAGCTTTTTTGTGATGGTATTATTTATTCACTATCTTTCATGCCCTCTATACCCCTGTCATAATTTCACTATGGGTTAAGTATGTTTCTTTATTATGTGACATTGTAGGCCAATGTCATTTGAGCACATAAGATCTAAGAAGACTCTGAAATGTTCTTGTATTGAAAAAGGGAGGAGTCAGGGACACCTGGGTGGCTCAGTCAGTTAAGTGTCTGCCTTCGGCTCAGGTTATGATCCCAGGGTCCTGGAATCGAGTCCCTCATTAGTCTCCTTGCTCAGCGGGGAGCCTGCTTCTCCCTCTGCCTGCCACTCCCCCTGCTTTGTGCTCTCTCTTTCTCTCTGATAAATAAATAAAATATTTAAAAAAAAAGAAAAAGAAAAAGGGAGGAGTTAAGATAGTGGAGTAGTAGGGGGACCCAGAGCTTGCCTAGTCCCTCGAATACAGCTAGAGCAATAGCAAATCATTTTGAACAACTGGGAAATCTAGGAAATCGATCTGAGGTTTAAGACAACAATCTGCACAATTGGAGGGAGAAAACATGGGAGATTCGAGGGTCAGAGACATGAACTGGGGGAGAGAAAAGCCACAGTACTGGGAAAGGGAGGGAGCCCTTTCCATGGAGTGAAGTTAGGGAGAGAACAGCACGTAGCCATTTGCACAATATACTGCAGTGAGGGGATCCCCTGGGTTGCACTGGGAGAGATCACTCCCCTTCCTAGAGTACATTTGGAAGAGGGTATTTTGCCTCTCCAGGACAAAGGACCCACCAGGAGCCACTGAGTAGCCATTTAGCAGCAGGGGACAGAGGCATGGGCAGAAGGCAGATAACCTGGTCATACCCTTTCACTGTGCATCACAATAGACTCTAGCCATGAGTGCCATGTGACTGCTTTCCTGGGACACAACAGTACCTGGCACACTGCGAGTCTCTCTTATAGGGGAGGGGAGCAGGTCCATGCCTTTCTGGGCCCTTTAAGATTTGGAGTTTTAAATCCCAGCCTCTTGCCAGAGATAAAACACAGGAGAACTGTGGTACCAGCTGTCCCAGTGGCCTGAGCCCAGACAGGTTAAGGGCAGTGATCTGACGAAAGCCTAGGACACAGGAGAGGAGATTATTCAATTTTCTGTGAGGGCCTCCTGAACAGTAGTGGCTGGGAGTTTCCTTCCCCAGGGACAAGAGGGTAGAGTGATGCCATCTTCCACACCACCACCATACCCCCCCACCCCACCCACCAGCACAGTTGGAATTCAGAGAGAAACAAAGTGCCTCCAATGGAGGCTGGGGTCACTTATACCAAACCACACCCCCCCGGACCAGGCAGAGACAACTTTGCAAGGGCAGGTCTGACACTGGGCCCCTGTCTCAGAAGACCAACACCGGCCCCCTGCATGTACCAGGGTCTGCTGATCATAGAGTGTTCCAAAGTGTCAGATTTAGTTCTGGTGGAAATAGGACAAGACTTTCTTTCTTTAAATTAATTTAATTAAATTAATTAATTAATTTGTTTGTTTATTTACTTATTTAGAGTTTTTTGTTTGCTAGTTGGTTGGTTTCCTTTTCTTGTTTTTTGGATCAGGGTTCTTCTTCTTTTTTTTTTTTTCTTTTTCTTTTCTTTTTTCCTTCTTTCTTTCTTATTCTTTAGAATTTGGCTTATAGTTTTCTGTTTGTTTGTTTGTCTATTTGTTTGCTTTTTTGTCCCTTTTCCTTTTATTTTTTCTTGGATCAGGACATTTTTTTTTAAAATCAGGCTTATCTTAACAAACAAATTGGGCGCCTGGGTGGCTCAGTTGGTTAAGCGTCTGCCTTCGGCTCAGGTCATGATCCCGGAGTCCCGGGATCGAGTCCCACATCGGGCTCCCTGCTCGGCGGGGAGTCTGCTTCTCCCTCTAACCCTTCCCCCTCTTGCGCTCTCTCTCACTCTCTCTCTCTCTAATAAATAAAAAAAAAAAATCTTTAAAAAAAACAAGCAAAAAAAAAAAACAAATCAAAGCACACCTAGTTAAAGGTCCAAACACTCCCCATTGCAAGCAAGGAGGAACTACGTAGAGGACAGACCTGTGGGAGAGAGCAGCCACAACACAGCAGCACAGTGCACACAGCACACACCAGAAACACTTCTTGAAGCACCAGGTCCTGGACAGTGTATGACCCCTTCATAATATAGTACTACTCTCAGGAGCAGGAAACATAACAAGCGTTCATAATATGCAACAGACAGAAACCTAGACGTAAAGACAAGACAGAGAAATTCTCCCCAAAACAAAGATCAAGAAGAAATCACAGCCAGGGATTTGCTCAAAACAGAGATAAGCAATATATCTGAACAAGAATTTAGAACAACAGTTATAAGAATACTAGCTGAGCTTGAAAGAAGCATAGAAGACACCAGAGAAACCCTGGCTGCAGAGATAAAAGACCTAAAATCTATCTAGGCCAAAAAAAAAAAAAAAATGCTATAACTGGGATGCAAAACTGACTGGATGTCATCATAATGAGGATGGAAGAAGCAGAGGATTGAATAGGTGATATAGAATATAAAATTATGGAAAATAATGAAGTCAAAAAGAAGAGAGAAAGAAAACTATTAGATGGTGAAGGTAGACTTAGGGAACTCAGCAATTCCATAAAGTAAAATAATATCTGTATAATAGGAGTCCTAGAAGAAGAAGAGCAGGAAAAGGGGGCAGAAGGTTTATTTGAACAAATTATAGCTGAGAACTTCCTTAATTTAGGAAGGAAACATGCATTCAAGTCCAAGAAGTACAGAGAACTCCCCTCAAAATCAACAAAAACAGGTCAATACTAAGACATATCATAGTGAAACTTGTAAAATTCAGAGATAAAGAGAGAATTTTGAAAGCACCTAGGGACAAAAGGTCCTTAACCTACTAGGGCAGACACATAAGATTAGCAGCAGACTGTCCACAGAAACTTGACAGGCCAGAAGACAGTGGCATAATACATTCAATATGCTAAATGGGGAAAATATGCAGCCAAGAATACTTTATCCATCAAGGCCATCATTCAGAATAGAAGGAGAGAAAAGAGTTTCCAAGAGAAGCAAAAATTAAAGGAGTTCATGAACACTAAACCAGCTCTGCAAGAAATACTAAAGGGGACCCTTTAGGAGGAAAGAGAGACAAAAGAACAAAGACTAGAAAGGAACAGAGACAATCTACAGGAATAGTGACTTTACAAGTAAGTCGTATCTATCAATAATTACTCTGAATGTAAATGGACTCAGTGCTCTTATCAAAGGACATACAGTATCAAAATAGATTAAAAAAAATCAAGACCAACTGATATACTGCTTACAAGAGATTCATTTTAGACCCAAAGACACCTACAGACTGAAAGTGATGGGGTAGAGAACCATCTATTATACTAATGGACATCAAAAGAAAGTTGGAGTAGCCATACTTATATCAGACAAACTAGAGTTTAAACCAAAGACAGTAAGAAGAAATGAAGGGCACTATATCATAATAAAGGGGTCTATCCAACAAGAAGATTTAACAATTGTAAATATTTATGCCTCAACTTGGGAGCAGCCAAATATATAAATCAAGTAATAAGAAACTTAAAGAAACTCATTGATAATAATACAACAATAGTAGGGGACTTTAACACTCCACTCACAGCAATGGACAGATCACCTAAGCAGAAGATCAACAAGGAAACTGGCTTTGAATGACACACTGGAACAGATGGACTTAAAACACATATTCAGAACATTTCATCCTAAAGCAGCAGAATACACATTCTTTTTGAGTGCATATGGAACGTTCTCCAGAATAGGTCACACACTGGGTCACAAATCAGGCCTCAACCAGTACAAAAAGACTGAGAGCATACCATGCATATTTTCAGACCACAACACTATGAAACTTGAAATCAACCACAAGGAAAAATTTGGAAAGACCACAAATACATGGAAGTTGAAGAACAGCCTACTCAAGAATGAATGGGTTAACCAGGAAATTAAAGAAGAAATAAAAAAATACATGGAAGCAAATTAAAATGGAAACACAACAGTCCAAAACCTTTGGGATGCAACAAAGGCGGTCATAAGAGGGAAGTGTATAGAAATAAAGGCCTTCCTCAAAAACCAAGGAAAGTCTCAAATACACAGCCTAACTTTACACCCACAGGAGTTGGAAAAAGAACAAAAATAAATCCTAAAACAAGCAGAAGAAGGGAAATAATTAAGATTAGAGCAGAAATAAATGATACAGAAATTTAAAAAACCAGTAGAACAGATCAATAAAACTAGAAGCTGATTCTTTGAAAGAATTAACAAAAATTGATAAATCCCTAGCCAGACTTATCAAAAAGAAAAGAGAAAGGACCCAAATAAATAAAATCACGAATGAGAGAGGAGAGATCACAACCAACACGGCAAAAATACAAACAATTATAAGAGAATATTATGAAAAATTATATGCCAGCAAGTTGGGCAATCTGGAAGAAATGTATAAATTCCTAGAAACATATAAACTACCAAAACTGAAACAGAAAGAAATAGAAAATTTGAACAGACTCATAACCAGCAAAGAAATTGAATCAGTAATCAAAAATCTCCCAACAAACAAGAGTCCAGGGCCGGATGGCTTCCCAGGGGAATTTACCAAACATTGAAAGAAAAATTAATACTGATTCTTCTGAAGTTGTTCCACAAAATAGAAATGGAAGGAAAACTTCCAAACGGATTCTATAAGGCCAGCATTACCTCAATCCCAAAACCAGACAAAGACCCTCCTACAAAGGAGAATTACAGGCCAGTATCCCTGATGAACATGGATGCAAAAATTCTCAATAAGATATTAGCTAATCGAATCCAACAGTACATTAAAAGTATTATTCACCATGATCAAGAGGGATTTATTCCTGGGCTTCAGGGGTTAATCAGTATCCTCAAATCAATCAATGTAATACACCACATTAACAAAAGAAAGGATAAGAATCATATGATCCTTCAATAGATGCAGAAAAAGCATTTGACAAAATACAGCATCCTTTCTTAATACAAACCCTCAAGAAAGTAGTGCTAGAAGGAACATATCTCAACATTATAAAGGCCATATATGAAAGACCCATAGCCAATATCATCCTCAATAGGGAAAAACTGAACATGACAGGGATCATGAACATGACAGGGATGTCTACTCTCACCACCATTGTTCATATAGTGCTGGAATTCCTAGCCTCAGCAATCAAACAACAAAAAGAAGTAAGTCATCCAAATTGGCAAGGAAGATGTCAAACTTTCACTATTTGAAGATGACATGATACTCTATGTACAAAACCCCAAAGACTCCACCAAAAAATTGCTAGAATATACATGAATTCAGCAAAGTCACAGGATATAAAATCAATGTACAGAAATCTGTTGCATTTCTATGCACTAATAATGAAGCAGCAGAAAGAGAAATCAAGGAATTGATTCTGTTTACAACTGCACCAAAAACTATAAGATACCTGGCAGTAAACCTAACCAAAGAGGTAAAAGATCTGTATGATGAAAACTATAGAACATTTATGAAAGAAATTGAGGAAGACACAAAGAAATGGAAAAACATTGCATGCTCATGGATTGGAAGAACAAATATTGTCAAAATATCTACACTACACAAAGCAATCTACACATTCAATGCAATCCCAATCAAAATAACACCAGCATTTTTCACAGAGCTAGAACAAACAATTCTAAAATTTGTATGGAACCACAAAAGACCCCGAATAGCCAAAGCAATCTTTTTTTTTTTTAAGATTTTATTTATTTATTTGAGAGAGCGAGAATGAGAGAGAGTACATGAGAGGGGGGAGGGTCAGAGGGAGAAGCAGGCTCCTCGCTGAGCAGGGAGCCCGATGCGGGACTCGATCCCAGGACTCCAGGATCATGACCTGAGCCAAAGGCAGTTGCTTAACCAACTGAGCCACCCAGGCGCCCTAGCCAAAGCAATCCTAAAAAAAAGAAAAGCAAAGCGGGAAGCATCACAAGTCTAGACTTCAATTTATATTACAAAGCTGTAGTAATCAATACAGGATGGTACTGGCACAGAAACAGACACATAGATCAATGAAACAGAATAGAAAACCCAGAAATGGACCTTCAACTCTATGGTCAGCTCATCTTCGACAAAGCAGGAAAGAAAATCCAATGGAAAACAAACAAACAAAAAAAGACAGTCTCTTCAACAAATGATGTTGGGAAAACTGGACAGTGACTTGCAGAAGAATGAAACTGAACCACTTTCTTATAGCATACACAAAAATAAATTCAAAATGAAATGTACTTGTACTGTTTGACCTGTCTCTGTTGCTTCTGCATGCTTCACGAAGGAGGCCACAAACAGCTACTCATACCAGAAAGAAAGTCATGTGGAGGAAACCAGAAGTACCTGCATCAAAACCACCTCAACCAATCCAAAGACCTATTAACAAGAAAAGTAAATGTTTGTCATTGTAAGACACTAACATTTGGAAGATGTTCACTACACAGCATTTCACAGTGAATGGTGACTTTTTCTTTAAATATAATTTTAGCTGTTCCTAACAAATAAAAAAATAGGCAGAATTGTTAGAGTTGATTGAGCGTGAGTGACTCAAAGCACGATTTGATTTAGCTTCTCTTTTGCCTACTCCTGGTGGCTTTAGTTTGAAAAGATATTCAAGTTAGCTGGGAATATAAAAGGATTTTAGGTAGAGGAATAATCTGATCAGATTTTTACATGTTCATATGTGTGCATGTTTTAAGTCTAATCTAGCAAGAAGAGGGTAAACAGAAGAGTTTGAGACCAATGGGAGAAAAGGGATGCTGAAGACCTGAACCAAGCAGAGGGAGAAAGATAAAGAAATGGATTTAAGACATTTAAGACATTTATCAGGGTAACTGACATGAGAAGATCAGCTCTGAAAGGATCTGAGGAACGGTTCCCCCAACCCCACACCATGTATTAATGAATACATTTAAAACAAAAAAAAACTAACACTTCCAACCTTATATTTTAAGTCATTTGTCAGGCAGGACAATGGGGTGAATAATAGAGCTTCTTGTATGTATCACATAGTGGTAGAGGAACACAGATGTAACACATGACACATGAGTAAAGATGGATAATGATATGTAGGCAATATTAATAAATTATACATCATTTGGTTTCCCTCTTGTTTATATTTCAATTTAGACTAAGAATACAGATGATGATGATAACTATTTTAAAATCATGACTTCTCTAAGTAAGTAAGTAAAGCTATCAGCCTGACAGATTGAAATGAGAAACTACCACAGAATTTTTAAACATAAAAACATTATAGTTTTAATGGTCAGAGTAGTAGAAAAGAACATGAGTTCTGGCATTAAATAAAATGGTAGCTAAAGAGAAGATAATATACAGTGGTATAGACCTTTTGGTTTACATGGACTCTCAACAACTACTGTTTGAAGCAATCAGGATCCTCACACATGTCAATCTCTCAGGAATCGTGTGTAAGTCAAGTGAGAATCCTGAGCAGTGGCCGCCATATGGAAACAATAACAGGTCAAAGAGGAATTGGAGACAAGTGCTCCTGCTCAGGAAGATCTCAGTGGAGGCCAAAGGGTTTAATCGTCTCGTTCCCTAATTTATCTTCTCATAACAGCACTTTCAGATCTTGATGGTGAATCAGAGCACTAAGCATCACTTCAAGAAAGTAAGTGCTTAGCTGTGGATCACAGGACAGGCCTGCTTTGATGCTCAGGGTTTGCAGACTGGTGAATTGGAAGCTTGAAGTTTCCACATTGAAGGAAACAACTTTGATATAAGCCTTGGGGCTGAAATATCAAGAAAGGACTTCTAAGAATCAATTGATGATAAAAGCTCTACCCTGTTTTAACTTACTTTTGTGTATGTGAAAAGAATGGTACCAATTATTCTGTTTGCTAAGCTGGTTGGTTGTTCCTGGTGGCAGGATACCCATACTTCATAGTAAAAGGATGCTAACCCACAGAGAAATATCAAATTAAACCTTTAATGTAAGGAAAAAATATCAAGAACCTTAGAACCTTCAGAAAATATTTCCACTTAAGCAATATCAGATGGAATAGAAAGTATAAATTTTCAGTTGCTTTAGTAAATGTGTAAATAATGAGGTTAGAGGTTCTCTCCTATTAAATAGGATGAACTAACGCAAATAGTTGTAAGTAATGAGAATATATAGAAAAAAAAGGCTTACTGGGCTTAAAATTCAGAAGAAAGTAGAAGAATGTAGATCATGAGTAAATGTGAGATTATGCAAGGTTTGCAGTTATTGGAAAAGTTATTGCAATATAAGACATTGGAGAAAAGAATGTCAAGAAATTAAATGACCATAATATTGGAATGATCAGATATGAACAGGTAATTCACATAAAAAAATATAAATAGCCTTTAGACATAAAGAAGATGTTCAATTTCATTTAGATTATATAAATTAAAATTAAAACTATAATGAGTATAAAGAGATACCATATTTTATCTACAAGACTGTCAAAAGCCAAAAGACTTATCACAGTCTTTGCTGGCAAGGCATATTCTCATATAATCCTTGTGGAAATGAAAATAATTTTCTATTAAAAAATTAAATAAAAATTATAAGGAGAGAGAGGCCTTTATGAGGCCTTTTTGAACCAATAGTGATAACGTGTCATGAACTAAGGAGAATGATTAACTCAGCAATGTACCTAAAGTTAAAAAAAAAAAATTACTGGACTATAAGAAGTGATAGTTCAATTTAAATATGAAATGACACCTAGCATCAAATTTCCCAGTACAAACAATTTTGACTGTTTATATGCCTTTAGCACAACATACAATATATGACATAGATTATTCACTCATCTATCAAACATTTCTTAATTTCACACTTCTAGAGACTGAGTTTGGATGCTCTGAATATATATATGAATCAAGTATACATCTTGCCTTCAAGCTGCTCATAATCTAGTGAATAGACAGAAACTGAGCACACAATTTCAATATAGAACATTATATGTTAGAATGATAGACTTGATGGTATGAGCAAATTTGGATCAGATAACCTTTCAGTTAGAATAGAGCTATTTTAAGCACTCTGGCTTACTTTTTATGGCCAAGTTCTTCCCTTACTGCCCAAGAAAAAGATTTCATCTCTTCTCACTTTTCAACCCTCCAACACTTCCTTCCCCATCCTTACTTTAAACTATAACCTTACTTCATCTTTCACTGAAAAGTTCAATAGCTCAAGACTATCACATCTACTTATCCACTGTGTCTGTGCCCAGTTACCCTCTTTCATACTGCTGGGAAAGATTTTGCCCATGTTCTCAACTATGGCTAAACTTTCCATTTTTCTAGTAGATCCTATCAGCTCTTTCATTCTCAAGACGTTGTTCCAGGAATGATCCTCTCTATTTTCTGCATTATCATTTTTTCTGTTATGCTGACCATTATAATCAGAATAAACATGCACCCACCAGGACACTAAAATTATTTTTGTCAAGATTGCCAATGACCTAAGTAGCTAAGTTTAACAGTTAATTTTTAGTTCTCATCTTACTGACTATAAGCAGCATTTAACACAGGTGATCACTTCTCTCTCCTTGAAACACTTTCTTTACTTGGATTCTAAAGCTCCTGACTCTCTTGGATTTCTTATTATCACTGGCTGTTCAATTCTTTTCCCAGTTCTTCACATCCTTAACCTCTTAATGTTGGACTATCAACAAGGCTTCTTTCTTTTTCATTCTCTTTTTTCTTAGCATTTACTTCTTGGTCATCTCATCCCTTCTCCTGGTTTTAATACAACTGATGTGTTTACAATTTCCTAATTTACATTTCCAACCCAAAACTTTCCCCTGACCCTGAACACTTCAGTCTGTCTGTCTGTCGCTCTCTCTCTCTCTCTCTCTCTCTCAGATACACACACACACACACAGACACAGGCCATACATAACTTCTCCACTTTGGTGTACAACTGAAATCCCATGAATTATAAAACTGAAAGTGAGTTTCAAATATAGTCTTCCCAAAGCAGAAGTGTTATCCCCCTTTATCACAGAAATCTACATTAGATTTTCAAAAAATAATAGGCATTTGATATTTCCAAACAAGATTCTGAGTCCTTTGTGGACTCCCTAATTCACAAATTCTGTAATAGCAAACACTTTCTTTCTTAAATTTAAAGAAAATGTGGCGAGGAGTTTAAGTCAGCCAGTCATTGCATATATTATTGCATATATGAAAATGTGTAGAAAACAACAATGCTTCTTTGAATATAGCTTTACTAAATTACTCTCCCAATGCCAGGGTATGTACACAGGGTATGAGATTCAGATTTGTGATGTACACATTACTACAACTCTTTATGAGCTTCCAGGGTTATTCACAAATAATGAGAATGTTAAATCCTCATATGCCACAAGCTCCTACAGTATTAATTAAACTCTGCGTGAAATTTTAACATGGATTATCAACTATAATGCTACCTGTGTATGTCTTGTAGGAGCAATTAAATCTTTAACCCATCCTTGATTACTCCAACCCACAGAAATATTCAGCTCTCTGAAATTTCAGAACAAGTAATACTTATTCCACATGTATGGAAGAGTTGGCAAGTACCTCAAAGGGTCCTGAGTCTAAGTTCCATTATTAACAGATACAGACCTGAACTTAGGAGCGATAAAGCAAATTGCCAAAGCAGAGTCGCACACTTTCTTTACATTCAATTTACTTTCATAATTTGACTGACCCTATTACAGTAACTATCAATAATAAATTATTAAAATAATTATAATACCTAAAATCAGACAACCAATCCCTAGTGAAATGTTCTAAGGTTTAGATACTGAGAACATAAGAATGATCTAATAAATATCTTTTGATTAGTGGATTATAAAACCTACAGAGTAGAGGGCAACACAGTGAAATTTAGTAGCCCTCACAAAATCACTATATACAAGGTCAAAATTTGAAGAATAAAGTTTTGTCTGAAGGTATTCTCATATACATTAGTCCTACTTACCACAAGAAATTGAAAATGACCATTCGTACTATAATTTTTCCACTTCAAAAAAACTCGTTTTTAAAGAAAAATCTCAAAAAATCTGAAGGTTTACCAAAGAACTTTCATCACTGAGATTGCTCTACAAAAGTATAGTTTAACAGTAAATTGGTAAAAATTAATTTCCAAAATGTAATTAAAGCAAAATGGTTCTTGAAATGAACATAAGGGATCTTTTATAAAGATAATTTAATAATATCACAGCACTAACAAGATGAATTTATCTGTATATTTCTTTTATTCCAGAAACCAAATTATATGTAACAATGAGAAAAAAATATTCAAAACTACCTAAGCACTGTTGGCAAAGAAAAAATACTACTCAGGATAAAATTTTAAATAGAAACTCACTGGCATAAAACCACACTACAGAACATAGATGTAAATGGACATTTTTTTTCTCAACAATCACAGGCAAGAGAAGAACTAATTGAAAACCAATAAATTAAGTACAGTGCAGCAAGCGGTCTCTAGCTAACTCGGCCTATACATCAATAGGTCATTCTCAGTTAATTAAGTGAAGGCATAATCAGCTTAATTTATGTAGTTCACGGAAGTTAATGATATCATAGTACAGTACCTGACGTTTGGCCTGTCCATATAACTTGTTTTATATGTTCAGTTCATTTCGTTCTTCCTCAGTATAGGCACTTTATTTCTGTAGCTTACCCCCAATGTTTGTCTTTCTGCAGAAAATAGGAAATATAACAATGAAAAACAATGAAGATTAAAAGATCACTTAATAAAAAGTTATTTTAAAAATGACCTGATCGCTTCTCGGCCTTTTGGCTCAGATCAAGTGTAAAAATGACCTGATGTTTCAGTGAATTATTTTGCATTATAGAAATGTAAACAGTAGCAATGAGCAGAAGCTTTCTGAAATAAAAGCAAATGTTAAAATAAGATCAATGTAAATGTATATAATATGCATATTTAGATATTAAAAAGATAAATCAGTGAAGAAACTTTTAAAGTATTGTGCAATCATAAAATAGAAGCATGAATTTAATAGATGTAATAATTATCTGGTATATTTGTAAATTGTGTTCATTTCAACACTGGATTATACACTTGGTAGTAAACTCTTCTTTCTCAGGGAGTTTCTTTCCACTGTCTCTGTAGATCATCTACTCTTTTCTGAAGCTGCAAGTTTACACACAAAGACAAACCACAATGTCAACCAATTGGACCTCACTTAAGGAACCTGGGAGATCGATTTGTAAAGCAAAGAATGAACAGGACCCTATTTCTGAAGTACGTTGCTCAAACTGCTCTTTCATTAAAAGATGCTCTTTCTTATTGATTTTGGCTTAAGTAATGAGAAAGCTTATCCAAAAATCTTTAGCATTTGGGCTCAAGTTAAGGAAATCAATACAGTCATTTCCCATTTGAACTGCATATGTGAGTTTTATGTACGAGAGACAAGACAAAGCCAAATTCAGATAAATCAATAGCATTGTCAATAGAACATGAAACTGACAAATGGCGTTTTTCAGCAATTAAAGTGAGCTGTAAACATACAAAGACTAATCAATTACAATGTTTTGTCATTAACAGTTTTTAATTGGTACAAAAGTTATGTGTGAATGTGACTCCCCAGGAATGAAGAATAGAGAACCTACTTCAGCATCACATGGGACCATTTCACTAATGTTTTTATGAACATACAGATAACTTTACAACTGACAAAGTAAGTTAAGACCTTCATTAGGCAGATTGTATTTGAATATCAATGAATCTATATAAGCCAGTGAAATATTTTGTAAACACAGGAAGTATAACATACAGTAGCTTTTCTTTTGGAATATACTATTTTTAAACACTGTTTTAAATATTCAAAGAGTTTATATTTTTGTAGCTATTAATTGAACAAAGTTAAAATAACTTGTATTTAAGTTGAAATTATTATTTCCTACATTGGAAAAGTAAAAGCCAAGTAAGCATTATATTTCTTTCATGGTTGTATTCTAAAACACAAAAAAAATTCTTTAAAATATATATTTTGGTTATACATAAAAGATTCTAGAATTTATTCAAGTAATTTTTAAAATGTTTTGTATCAATGATAACCTGCAATAAAATACTGAGCCATTATGGTTTGCCATTATCCTAAAGTAGTCAAGAAAATTGCAGTACAGATAGCCAAATATAATTCATAATATGCTAAGATAGGCATATCATTAAAATGCAGATAAAACCTTTGTTTTTAATAAAAAATGATATAACAAAAGTAAAAGGTTAATTGAAAAGCAAAATAAACTACCGAATTTAGTAAGGCACATTACCTAGATTAACAGAAATCAATGAAATCATTAAAACAATTAATAACTTAGAGCTCCATTCAGACTAAGATAAACTTTGTGGCTATTAGAATGCGGATACAAGGCTACAGAGACATATCTATTCTGACTGGGTAATTTCCTCTCCTCTGTAACAGTTCAGTAATATATGCAACTGGCATTATACGGCCACCCATTTCTTCTTGTGAGACAAGAGATCTTTCATGCTTTTTGCTATCTATGCTAAGTGAATCATAAGAACCACAGTCTTTACAGAAGGGAACGTATTTCCCCCCACTGTTCAGGACATAAAATGGGCCATTAAAGCATCAGTAGTATTAATCAAAGCCTCATAATTGTTCAGCCTCTTGCCTGGATAGAAAATGTGCAGAGTTCTACCCATCCTCCAATCATAAATAGGACCATTTATACATCAAAGCCAGGCTCAGATATCTTTTCAATAACTATGAGGGAACATCTAAAACCAGTATGTACTTCTCTGAAGATCATATTCTGAGAAGTGACTGAAAATAAGCAAACATAACCTCATGAGTTACAAAAACGGAACAAAAGTTGTAATTATAAATGCTTTTTGCCTGATGTATTTTTTTTTAAAAAAAGAAGTGAAATTTTAGAAGTGAAATTTGGCTTTGATCTAAAGGAAGTTCATATCTTAAGTCTTACAAAACAAAAAAATACAGATGACATTTTAACCTATTTCAGTTTTCATTGCCACCACCCTCAAATCCCAGTATACTTTTTAGGGCTTAATATATACTACATACTCTGGAAAGCACTTGATATAAATTATCTCACTTTATTCTCAAAAAGAACACTCTAAATATGATTGCTATTCCAATATTATAGGTGTGTAAACATATGAGAGATGGTTAACAGCCAAGATCACACAGATGGTAAATGCTGTACCTGAAGTTCCAAGTTCTCTCAATCATTGCATTAATTGTCTTGGTCTAGCTGACTTATCATTTTTACAGGTTTGGAAATTGTATATTATCAATTTTCCAAGATAGATCAGGTCCTGGTTTACTGACACAATGTAACTAATGTTTTAAGAGACCAAAGCATATGACAGAATACTAATTTATTACTTTCTAATACAGTATAAAAATGCTAACTAGGCCAAAATATTCTTTTCTGTTTCATTATCTCACCTTTAAAAGACTACATAAGCTATCAAATTTGTTCATCCTTTCAACAAATCTTATTGGTCACTTATTATATAGTAGGTGTTGAAGATAAAGCAATAAACTAGGTGGGGGAAAAAAGCCATGCTTTTAGAGTTTATATTCTAGCTAATTGTTATTTGATACTTTGTACCAGGCACCAAGCACTTTAGTTTATTAATGAACATAATCGTCATAACAACTCTATGAAATTGTTACTATTATTATCCCAATTTTGCAGACATGGACATGAAGTGAAAGAGGTTAAAGCTCAAAGTGAAAATTTTTAAGAGCTGCACTCACAGTTTGGACCAGACTTTCTGTTCAATGAACTTGCTGTCCAGCAAGGGAGCTGCGTGTTAGTGGATCACGTCGCTCAGCCTGATGGGATGCTAGGAACAATGCTACATTGCCCTGGCTGCCATGAACACCGAGCCCTGGCTCCTTTCCTTGGGGCCTCCTGTTCCCTGAGTAATGCTGCAGATGCACTGATACAGACCTACTTTCCAGTCGTCCTTTATGTTCATCCATCAAAAGCACCATTACCTCATGTCTCCTAGGTGTAATACAATTAAGTCAGTTACATTCCCTTCATATGAATTGCTGGTTGAAATTAAGAGACAGCTCATTTGTGCACATTTCCCGGAGTGGAAGATCTATTTTATGCTTTGTTTTTAAATTTAGATTGTTCTCAATTTTATACTTTAGGGGTGTAGGGGCTCTTAGTCTTTGATTACAGCTATTGCAAAACCTGGAGTCAGAAATAAGCTTTTCTGTTATTAAATCATTCTTGTATCAGGAGATTAACAGCACATTGTTAATACACAGTATCAGCAAGGATATAGAAATGTTTTCTTTAAGACTTTTGCTGATTAATATTTTAAATATAATATATATTATATGAATATTATTGTTGGTGAGCAAGTTTCTCTTTTAATTTTCCTATTTAGTTGGATAACAATTGTTTATATTTTATTATCTATAGTTGTTTATATTTTATTATCTATAATTGTTCTTTATATTTTATTATCTATAATATATTTAAATAGCATTTCACCAGGTAAATGCATGTTGCATCCTATAATGAAATAACACTGTCTTGTTTTTCAGTCCTCCCCAAAAGCATATTTCCTACATACTAGCAGTGACATTGTACCAGAATTGCAAGTTGAAATCGAAATTTTCAGTAGCATTCAAGATTGGCTGCAAACAAAAACTGATTGAAGATTTTTCCTTTGAAAAATTCCTTAAATATGTGATTATATTTCTCTTCTCTTCTGGTTGCTCTCTGTGTCTCTTTTCTCTTCTTTTTTTCTTAACATATGTTAGTCCCATTCAGTTTCCTTCTCGGTACTCTACTACCACTTCCTCTCAATTCTAACTTAATCTCCTATCTTCTTTCCCATTAACCTTTAATATACACACTTGCTATCTCCTCTTTACTTCCTATCTGGCCCATTCATCTCTCATTTCTTTCCTAATATAATAGATGTGAGAAAGGAAACTCAATACTCTATAACACAAATACAGAAATTAAGGTCTCAAAGATTAGAAAAGAGGATAACTCAACTGCACCACTTGAATACAAACATATTTACATATATTTTCCCCAAACGTTTTTTCATCTTGTTTTCCTAAACCAATATTTTCAGGGAGAAAAAAAGCATACCAATTTTTAATCCCTCTCTGCTCCATCAACTGCAATTTCTCTAAACGGCATTTGAAATAACCTGTTCAAAGAATTAGAGTACCTGGTATTTATCTTTGTATCTCCGCTACCTAGCAGAGTGACTGCCATAGAATAGGCCCTTCATGAGTGTTTGATGAACAGAACTGAAATAAGTAAGCTTCATACTTGATAGGAAAATAAATAGGAAAATTAAAAGAGAAACTTGCTCACCAATGGCCGCAGTGAAAACTGTGGAGGTGGAGGAGGCGGGCAGTCGGTACTCACAATTTTATCCCACTATTGAACCTCTCATTATTCTCCCTGATTGTCTTTTCCCTTCTCTCCTCGGCCATTTATTCAAAGGTTCAAGCAGCTGTTTGAGGGTTAGAGTTAGGGCCATACCTACAGGTTCAAAGACTCAAACAGCTGATGCCATAATAAGTTGCCTATATTTGATCCGTTAATTAAATGATGAACCAAATCTACCACTACGCTAAAAGAAAAATCTAAATGTAAACCTTCCTTTAATGATCTTGCTCTTCTTCCCTTCCTATCTCCCTATAATACTCAAATTTTAAGATACATTGGATTAAATCTTCATATAGTCTCAATATGACTCCTACTCATGGACTGTCACAAGTGCAAGTAACACCACATATCATGGGGAACAACAGTTTTCAAAATCAACTCTTCCAAAGGCTCCTTTCAGGGGGTGCAAGTTTTCCAGTCCACTCCCCAAACTTTAACCAGAGGGGATCTGGTTTACTTTGTACATTTCACTCCAGTGTACATCTTTGTTTGGAGAAAGGAGTCTGTTGCTATCTATATTCTGGCATCAGCAGACCTAACCCGATTCTATCATCTCAAAATGCACAAAATCAGGACTAGAAAAGTTAATAACCAACGTGTTCAAAAATAAGCTGGTGGCAAAACCAAGATTTGAACAACTAAAATTGCCATGTAGGTCTTTCACCTGTCAGGACTATTTTTTCCCCCTGGTCTACTCTATTTGAGAATGTAGAAATGGTTGATAGAAAAATTACATTGTGCTACATAGCGGACAATTGGTCTACTGTTAATTTTTGCTGTATTTAGAGTGAATCTCGCTCTGAAACTTAATTCAACCAATTCTGGAATTGATACACAGTGGAAAACAAGAAGAACGTGTAAAACAATAGTATGTTTTACTTAGTTAACAAATGAACTAATTTCATACTACAGAATGGGAACCTGTATGTGGAACAATGGAGGTCCATTGCAGGAGCAGACAATACTTCAAAAGGCAGCAAACTAAGATTGATATGAGTGAATGGCAAAAAGTCTGGTAAGAGTCAGGAATAAGCACCAGTTGAGGCAAGCAGCTTAACTCAGAGTTGACTCAAGTTTGAAATAGATTGGAGCATTCAAGTGGGAAATACTTAAAGCAAAGAGTCTTCATACTTTCCCACCAATAAAAAGTGCTCTGAACCAAAGATCTGTAGCATGGATAGGTCCTTGAGCACTAGAGGATTTGTGGCTTTCTAGCAGTCTTACATCTTCAAGATCTAATTGTCCTTAACCCTAAGTTATTTCACCTGACTTCTTAAGGAGCCTTTTTTATTAGCCACTATAACACTAATCATCTTCATTCTTTTTAGATCCCCTATCTGATAAAAAAGTTTTATCCCCCAAGTTTAGAATTTCTTTACTTGACAACATAGTCCCCATAGTTATTAAAGCTTGATGTTAAGTGTGAGAATTTAATCAATCAGTTATAAGAAACATTCTCTATTTATGTGTTTATATGTGTTCTTCCTATTTTTGCTTCTATGTTTTGTTCTTGCTATTCTATTCCTCTCCCCAGAGAAATCTCCATTTTCTGCAAGATCAAGACCTTCACACATGAATTATATATAAAGAAAAGTTCAAAATCCAGTGTAAGAGGCACTCATCTTACTCATAGTAAGGTTCACACTAATATTCCACAAAATATGTGGAGGATAAAGCAGTGTGGGCTGAAGCACACACTTTAGTTACATTAGAAAGGGTTATCGTCAATCTCTCAATGAGGAATTTATTCGGTATGATATATCATGTATGAATATTGTAGCAAACTCCAAGCAATTCTCAAAACAATGAAAATTCAATTATTCTCATAATAAATGTTTGTCACATTTATACAGTTTAAAAATAAAAACACATACTTCAGATATTGGTAAAGAGAGCTATCTAGCTAAGTCTCATTTTGATGCTCAAAAGGAAAATCAAGAAAAAGATATGAAATAGCATGTTTGTAAAGAAATTGTTGAATACTCTAGTAATAGGGCAGCATAAGATGAATGGTGAGGAAGTAGAAAAAAAAATTCATTGGTTCTTTTAAATCCTAATGAACTAGATTATCAGAATCTCTCTCAATTTCCAATTTAACCAATTCTGTGTTAACATCACCCATCCCAGGAAAATATTTTCACTATCAAATTATTTATTTTGTACACTCCTTTCCAAATGAAAGCTAGAGCCTACATTTATGTTTTTTTTTTTCTTGGTCTCAAACCTTCTTAACTCTTTCTTGTAACACCAACATAAGCCTACAAAAGAGATTAAGAAAATATGTTTTCTAAGGAAAAGTTCCAAGTAAAATTAAGGAATAATGACCATCAATTTCAAAACCACACTTATTAAAGGTAGAACTCCAATAACTTCCCTTTCTTACTTCTCCCAGCTCACTGAAGTGGAAGAAGGAATTCCAGAAATATTAAGGAAGATATAATTGATTAGATGTGGAGTCCAAAGAAAGAATTACTTAGGATGATTTTCAAATGTCTGCCTTAAATAACTGGATGAATGTAATTTCTGTCATGAATAAAGACCAATGACATTCTGATTAGATTTCCATTCTGGAAAAGTCAAAGCTATAGGGACACAGAACAGATCAGTGGTTGCTAAGGATTAGGGATGGGGAAGAGGTTTAATACAAAGGGCAGCATGAGGGAATTTTTAGGAATGATTAAGTATTCTATATATTGACTGTAGCGGTGTTTACATGTTTCCCTGGAATGGTCAAAACTCAAAGAACTACATCGAAGCAGCAAAGTTTACTATAAGTAAAATAAAAAGTAAATAAAAATAATCAGTGCTTACTAATGAATTATTTTAAATGAGGATATCTTAAGAATTAGAAATATGTCAGAATGATTACAGGGGAAAATATGTCAAAATTAATGGAACACTAAATTAGACATTAGAGTAGAGCAAGGAAAATAAGATCGTTGCAGACTAAGAATGAGAACTGAGTAACTATTAAAAATGCATGACAGGGATGCCTGGGTGGCTCAGTCGGTTAAGTGTCTGACTCTTGGTTTCAGCTCAGGTCATGATCTCAAGGTCCTGGGATGGAGCCCCACACAGGCTCCCCACTGATTCTCTCTCTTCTCCCTCTGCTCCTCCCCCCTGCTCCTGATCTCTCTCTCTCTAAAATAAATAAATCTTTTTTAAAAGGTGATAAAAAGTAAAGATGACACCACTTAGCACTTCCCCAGGTGTTTGAAAATTACTTCTAAGTTTCTAGTCATAACACTCTCAAAAAGTCATTTTCCAAACAGTGGTCACGTCAGTTGCTTTTGCTTTACTTATCTGATTAGCAGAGTTCTTGCTGTTGAATGTAGAAACAGATGAACAAGAAACCTAACCTAAGACAGACAACTGAGGCAAGTTTGATGGGTTATCATCACAGCCTTGCTATCATCCGACTTTGGAATGCCAGGGCGAATGGCATTACTCCACTTTATACCCCTACTGGCCCAGGACAAATCCTGAGACAGTTGTGGCCTGTGTCTCTTCTGACTGATTCTCCGAACCCTATCAATCTCGTAAGTTTTAATCTCCTGGATCTCAGGGTCAGTCATCAGCAAATAGCTTTTAAAGTTTATAACAAACTACTTTCAGGAAAAATCTCATTTCCTACTTGTCTCAACTGAAACTTGGCTCTCCCATGGCACTGCTTCTAAAACTGTTCAAATAATGGGTTCTTTTCCACACACCTTCTGCCTCTGGGCCTAGAAATGAAGTAGATGTTTTTTTGCTCCTCATTGCTGCTTCCAGACCAGTATCCCTACATTTGTAGTCATATAAGGCTCCCCAGTGAACTTTACCTCTTTTTTTGAAAAGTTAATCCCTGATTCACTGATTCCAATTCCACACCTATCCATCTTCTTGGCAATTTCAAGTCCCACATAGAAGTCCCAATACCTTGATCTCTTAAATTCTTGACCTCATCTAGCCAATGATCTTGTTCTCTACCCTATAGAAGCTATTCAGTACCAAGGTCGCACCCTTGACCTTGACATTTTCCATAACAACAAACTCTCCATCTCGATTTAACACACCTCCTTTCTACTATCCTTTTTCTCTTTCCAGCTCACTCCTGACACCCATCTCTAATAAACTTTGGACTTCATCCAAACTTTCAATCCATTTTTCCTAGCAATTTGTTACTGCTCCTTATTACCCTCCTGTCCTTTCCTCACTATCCACCTTAAATGTATGGTAAATTATTACAATAAGCCTTCCTCTTAATTCCACCCACTTGCTTGACAAAAACCACCCTGGTTAAGTCCAAAACTTCCCACCAACTCTACCCCAGTACCCCTGAAGCTGAAACTGGTTGGAAAACATACACAATAATGCTGACAGCTTTATTGTGATAACAAAACTTAAGTGGACTCTTAAATGTACTTACAAAAAATATTGTATTAATCTAATCTATTTTTCACCTACTATCTTAGATAATCACTCTCCCTACACCCCCAAAACCTATTCCAATTTCTTCACACCCAACTCATGACTTTGCTTCCTGCTTCAGTGAGAATGCAGAAGCAATAAAGCAGAACTTCCAAAAACTACCTCTAAGTATTCTCTATACTGTTAACTGTGGATGATTTAGAAATGCTCATAAGTAAGACCCTCCCACTTACATACCAGTAATTGACTCTAGCAATTTTCTTTTTCCTTTGCATTGTCCATTTTTCCCTTTCCAGTGGATCATTCATCAGGATACAACAAGCTTCCATTTCAACGTTAGTCATGTATTTATTTTTATTTTTAAAGATTTTATTTATTTGCCAGAGAATGAAAGAGCACCAGCAGATAGGGGGAGAAGGAGGCTCCCTGGCTGAGCAAGGAGCCCAATGTGGGACTCGATCCCAGGACCCTAGGGTCATGACCTGAGCCAAAGGCTGATGCTTAACTGACTGAACCACTCAGGCATCCCATTTCAACCATATTTAAAAATAATAAAAACAAAACCGCCTAGACCCAGTTCCTTCATCTAGCTCACCCATATCTTACCTCCAGTTTTATAACAAAACTCTTCTGAAAGAATCTATGCTTCCTGGTCTTCTATTTCTTCCTTCCCATTTGCTCTTGGTCCACTAAATTAGGCTCCACCATTGTCACTGCACAGAAACCATTACCAACGTCAGCAAAGACCTTCCCTTTGCTAAATCCGATAGTCATTCCTCAGACTTCATCTTATTTCATCAAGCAGCAGTATTTAACACAATTCATCATTCTCTCCTCAAAATTTTCTTTCTCTTGTTTTAACTTAGATTTTCTCCTACTTTTTTGGCCCCTCCTTCTAAAAGTCCTGCTTTTTTTTTTTTTTTCTTCATATGTGACTTCTAAATGTTAGAATGTTTCTGGCCTCAGTCCTTGAACTTATTCTATATTCAGTCATTATAGTGATGGTGTCATCCAGTTTATGGCTAAGAAAGCATGTATTTATGCTGACAACTCCCAAATTTATATTTTCTACCTGGACTCCCCCATGAATTATTGGCCCATATTTTCAAGAGCCTTGGCATCTCCACTTAGGTATTTAATTGACAACCCAAACTCAACACACCCAAACTGCTCTAAGACACTCCCCTAAAACTGCTCCTCCTGTGGTTTTCTCCATCTTAGTTAATGGCAACTGTCTTTTCCAGTCACACAAGTAATAATCATACTGTCATTCCTGACTCAACTTTCTCTCAACCCCATAGCTAGTCTGATAACAAATCCTATGATCTCTAATTCCAAAATATATTCAGAATCATACCACTTCTCCATTCCACCAGTCTTCCCACCTTGGTGAAAGCCACAAGCATCCCTCACCTGGATAATTTCCATTAGGCTTCTCTTGGTCTTCCTGTTTCAATGCTATCATTCTTCAGTCTATTCTCAACATAGCCTCTGAGTTCATCCTATTAAAATCTAATTCATATAACGTCACTCCCCTGATCAAAACCCTCCAATGTCCCTCCATCTCAGAATAAAAGTCAAAGTCCTTACAGTGATTTTCAAGGCTTTAAATGATCTGGGTCTCTGTTACCTCTCTGAATGTGTCAACTCCTGCTCTCTCCTCTCTCCACTCCCACTGCTTAAGCAGCACTGGCTTCCTTGTTGTTTCTCATATAGCTCAGGAATACCCCCACATTTACACATGCTACTTCCTCTGCCTGGAGCTTTTCCCTCAGTTATCCACAAGGCTAGTTCCCCCACTTCCTGTAGGTCTTTATTCAAAAGTCACTTTCTCAGTGACATCTGCTTTGGTCACTCATTCTAAAATTTAAGCCAACAATACCATCTCATCACTATTCTCTATTTTTTTCTCCTTAGCATATATATATTTGATGTAGTTATTTATTATCTATCTCTAACAGTAAAATTTAATATTCATGGGAATAGAATTTTTTTATCACTTTCATTTATTGCTATATTACCAGGACTCAAGATAGACAGTTTCTGGCAGATAGTAGACACACAACAAATCATTTCTTGAATTAATGAATAAATGTGTAAATGAACTTTAATCCGACTCTGTAAAATAAAATAGATAAGAGGGACATTTCATGCTAATAGTTATTTTAAACAAGTTTTCCAAAACCAAAATTCATTATTGTATACCTATTTGAAGCAGTTACTATATAGCAGATAAGAAACTGATCATTTAGATAGTTAGAAACTAGGGATAGAAAGCATATGTGAGCTGCCATGAAGAGAAATTGCTTAACACACTAGAGATTTATTTTTTATTACAAACCCAACATGGGTTGGTTGAGATTCTCCCATAGGTTCTCCCATATCCAGTGGCTCAAGAATTCAGGTCCCTTTTATTCTGAAGTGCAGTCATCTTAACATGAGACCTTCATGGTTTCTAGACCCAGGAAAGAGGTAACAGAGTTTCTAGCGAGTTCTTAAATTTCTCAACCCACAAGTGACAGATACCACTGTCATTTACATTTTGTTAGCTAGAAATAGTCATAGAGTCCTTGCCTTGCAGCAAGATTCGGGAAAGTTCACTAGTTACAATATGCTCATGAATAAAATGATATGTAAACTTCAAATGTATATGTTCAGGAAAGAATCTATATATAAAAAATAATTGAAAACTATACCAGGAAGCATAAGGAAGTTAACATTGAATTGAAAAGAGCATAATTACCGACGCAAATCAGTCAGGAGTAGGATTTTCAAATGGAACTTTAGGATGAAAGTAAGAATTTGCCAAAAGAAAAGAAAGTTAAAAAATTATTGCAAGCAGAATTACTTTAATATTCTACTTTATTTTGCTTGCCTGATAGCCAAGTTATATTTTTATCTTTTTGACAAGTGGTTAGAGACACTGAGCTTAACCAAAAGTGCAATAATTTTATCTGCATGTTCCCCCTGGATTAACATATTAACTGCTAATAAATTATGAGCATTGGTATTAAATACATGGCTGTAGATTTATAACTCTTATAATACATTATTCTGGACCATTATGGTATATCTAGCATGTAGATAGATCCAAATTTTTCTAATTTTTAGGAACTCTTCTTAAGAGATTCTTAAAAATATGCATAAAATCTGCAATTGTTGGCAATAATACTTTAAAAATACTTAGAAATTTGTATGAGGAAAACAATTTAACTATTATAATAAAAATACAAATAGTATTATATCAAATTTGGCTATTATATAATAATTTCATTCCCTATAAAAAGTTTATTGCCAAATTGTTATATAAAACCACTAAAGTTATTCAAATTGGGATCCAATTGGTAAATCCGAAGCTAGATTTTCTATTGTATTATTTGAGGCTAAACTTTCAATATACTATGTTATAGTGGATGAGGATCTATCACAGACCAAATACAGAGGAGTTCACTGTCAGGCTCACTTCTAACATGATTCTTTGGCAAATCAAAATAATGGATTTATAGAAAGTGTTCCATGTAGTTAAAAATGCAAAGAAAAACATAACCATTTCATCTCGTTTTATTTTTAATTTTGTTTCTCATAAGTGTGAAGATTTTTCAAGTATTAAGAAAAATTGCCTTCATGATTATGTAGTATCAATTAAAGTTTCTAATATAAGTATTGAAGTAGGGGCACTGATTTTCGACTCTATACCTTTTCACAAAAATGAGGTAACTTTTGCTTGACTTCCCAGGAATAAAAAATTATTGTAGAAACATTTCTAGTTCTTTCTTGGTCATCAGTTTGTTTTATCAACATTTAGACTTAGAGCTGAATTAAAGTGAAGGGTTAAGTATTTGTCAGGCTTCCATTTCTAAACATTGATGTTAGATTGTCTTTAAATCTTAATCATTCACAAATTCCTTAGGCTGGCACTTTATATACATATCATCAATGTAAAGCTATATTATTATTAATATGTGAATAAAGTAATGTTTTTCTTGCAATGGGGATGGAGGGAAAATGTGTTTTGGCACTGTACTTTTTTTCATTATCTCACTTAGTACCATAAAATATGTATCTTTTATTTTTTTAAGTTTTTATTTAAATTCCTGTTAACTAACATACAGTGTGATATTAGTTTCAGGTGTACAATACAGTGATTCAACACTTCCATACATCACCCAGTGCTCATCACAAGTGCCCTCCTTAATCCCCATAACCTCCACCCACTTCCCCTCTGGTAACCATCAGTTTGTTCTCTATAGTTAAAAGTCTGTTTCTTGGTTTCTCTCTCTCTCTTGTTCTTTCCATATGCTCATTTGTTTTGTTTCTTCAGTTCCACATATGAAGTGAAATCATATGGTATTTGTTTTTCTTTGACTGATTTTGCTTAGCAAAATACAGTCTAGCTCCATCCATATCATTGCAAATGGCAAGATTTCATTCCTTTTTATGACTCAGTAATATTCCATTGTGTGTATATACCACACATCCCCTTTATCCATTCATCAATCAATGGACACTTGGGCTTTTTCCATAGTTTGGCCATTGTAGATAATGCTGCTATAAACATGGGGGTGCATGTACCCTTTTGAATTAGTATTTTTGTATTCTTTGGGTAAATACCTAGTAGTGCAATTGTTGGGTCACAGGGTAGTTCTATTTTTAACTTTCTGAGGAACTTCCACACTATTTTCCAGAGTGGCTGCATGAGTTTACATTCCCACCAACAGTGCAAGAGGGTTCCCCTTTCTCCACATCCTCGCCAACACCTGTTGTTTCTTGTGTTGTTGATTTTAGCCGTTCTGACAGGTGTGAGGTGATAATCTCATTGTAGTTTTGATTTGTATTTCCCTAATGATCAATGATGCTGAGCATCTTTTCATGTGTCTATTGGCCATCTGTATGTCTTCTTTAGAAAAATGTTTATGTCTTCTGCCCATTTTTAATTGGATTATTTGTTTTTGGTTTTTTTTGTGTTGTTTTATAAGTTCTTTATATATTTTGGATACTAACCCTTTAGCAGATATGTCATTTGCAAATATCTTCCCCAATTCCTCAGGTTGCTTTTTAGTTTTGTTGATTATTTCCTTTGAAGTACCAATAGTTTACTTTTGCTTTTGTTTTCTTTGCCTCAGGAAACATATCTAGTAAGAAGTTGCTGTGGAAAATATGTATCTCTTAAATTGATTCTTTTCTTGCAGAGAACTTTACTATTTATCAGAAAGTATATTTTCTGCCTCAGAAAATGTAGAACATACCACATAAAACTTAGGCTAGACAGTTTTTTAACCTATTTGGTCAGCAGGTCACAATAGCTTTTTCTGAATATAATGTTTAAACAACCGGATTTCAGAGAAAATGTGAATGCCCTTAGTGTTCTTTTGACTCATCCGTATGTTATTTTCCCAATTGATGGGCATGCCTGTGCAATCTTTGAAAAAAAAGTATATTCAGTATAATAGATACTCTTTCAGTAAACTGTATAGTTAAAATGAAAAATAAATAATATTCTTTGCTTTGATGACTCAAGATTAAACTGGCCTCTGTTTCTCCCAATGACATCATATAATCGTTCCCAAAATTAGTTTAAAACCTCAGAGTAGTAGAATTATGGATTCATACAATTTATCTTCTACTGCTCTCTCTTCCCCCCAAGTGAAATTAGTCACAAAATTATCTCATTTTTTTCTTTAATAATATCTCTTAGATCCACTCCTTCTTTTTTATTTTTCTAGTTTAGGTACCAATCTCTTCTTACTTGGAAGACTCTATACTGCAAAATTAACCTCTGATACACTAGCTGTGATAATTTCCTAAACATCAGGAGCATCCCGTTACTTTTATGTTCAAAAGCCTTTAATGACTCCTCACTGCCTTCATTCCTGAAAGTAATAAGGCCTCTCAGTTTTCCAGATTGGCCTATTTTTGAATCTCTCATGACCCTCTGGAGAGCTAAGAGGACTCACAGTGAGTCCTTAAAGAAAGGAAGATTTTTGATGGTATAGGGCTTAGTCTATGCTCCAAACTCTAGATTTAAGAAATAAGGAAGAATAAAATTTATATTTTCTGTGTTACATAATTTAACTTGCCTGGTTTCAAAGTAGTTGGAATTCAGGGAAAATATTTTGTCTAAAAATAAAAATGCTTGTGTTTGACTTTTAGGACTAATGTGTAGTTCCTCTAGGCATAATATTTGGTGTAGTTTTAGGGAAAGAAAGAAAGCCCCCAAATCTCTAAATTCTCTTCCAAATCCTATGTTCTATAATATAGTAATTCTGTTAATGTTACATTCCTATATTTTAATGAGACCTCAAGTTTCTTTATTTTAAATACCTATGTTATAGAAAAAAACAATATAGAAGCATTCTATTCTCAAGAATTTTGCATTATTTTCTAATATATATGCATATAATTTTAATATATATGCAACAATTTATATTATATTATAAAATAGAATCAAGTCCTAGCCTTCGTGGAAAACTACCCTCAAAGCTGAGAGAGAGTGACCTCAGGCAGAATGGTGCAGAACTCCAGGAAGAAACAGAGCCTTAACTTGGTCCTTGAGGCGTACCTAGGTTATAGAATGTTGGAGAAAAATTGAATTGGGCTGTGGCATTTGGAAAGGATAGCAAGAGTAAAGGTGCAATGTTGTAATGATCTTTAGAACAGATTAATCAGAGAGGACTAGTCATATACAATATAGTAAGCAATAAACTTGACTGGAAAGGTAAAGCTAAGATTGGTAAGAATGATGGGAATGATAAGAATTATATAAGGATACAAATGATAGAACTGGAATGGGAAAGTTCACTTATGGAAGACTTTCAAAGAAAATCAAGAGGAGTTAGAAGCACATTGGTGGTAGCAAGAATCTTATTAAAGGTGAAATGTTACAAATAAAATCCTTAAAAAACAGTAGAGTTATCCATCTGAAAGATTTGTTTAATAGAGGTGGATGAACTGTGTGATGTTTCAACATCTTTTCCAAATCTATAGTTCTTTCAACACAGACATGCAATTAACTTATGTTTTGTGCAACCTGTTCTTGCCAATGTTCATTTTAGACTGTGAACCTAAAAGAGAATAAAGATTATACTATTTAACATATGGTGAGTATATAATGAGTACACCGAATATTTTCATTTGAATATGTGCCAATTCCGAAACATGGTGAAATTTTGAAATAATTCAGGGAATTCTCACGCATTCAAAGAGTTCCTACATTTCAAAAATGTTTACCAGATCAATTTTCCCCATAATCACTATTTTTCTACTAGAGTCAAAATACAATGGGGGGGTGGAGTGGGGCACCTGGGTAGCTCAGTTGGTTAAGCATCTGCCTTTGGCTCAGGTCATGATCTCAGCGTCCTGGGATCAAGCCCCTAGTCTCTAGTCAGGGCTCCTGCTCAGTGGGTAGTCTGCTTCTCCCTTTCCCTCCGACTCTCCCCCCTGCCCCCCCAACCCAGCTTATGCTCGCACTCTCTCTCTCTGTCAAATAAACAAATAAAATATTTAAAAAAATACAAGTTAGGAAGTAGCAAAGTGGTGAGACTCTAGAAATACAATCTAATCATAAGTCAGGACTGCGGTCTGGGTGAATAATTGGGCATGAGGATGACTAAGTAGCACATTGGTTAAACAACTTTATCTGTGTAGTTAACAGAAAGGCAATTAAAATATTATAAGTAGTTTGACCTAGTCTTACACATCATCATAATCTCATGACAACAAATTAATAAAAGCTTTAGGAAAAATAGGGTAAATGAATAACAATCAGAACTATAGTAGTACTACTAGAATATTTGGAAGTTAGTTTTAGAGTTTCTCTGCCTATGCTTCCAATTTCATTTCAGTTATCCAACAGAGATAAAGATCAAAGAACATTCTCTACTTCTCAGAGTCACAACAGATCATGTATTTGATCTTCAGATAAGTACACATTTATTTGCACTCTGTATATCTTATGGAGATATCTAATGCAGACACTGTAAGTAACTTAGTAATATGTCTCTCAGGGTATAAACATGACTTTATATATAATTACTATATTGATTATTTTAATTGGATATTTTTAAGGTAGGCTGCATTAATCTGTGCACACAAATTACAGTAGATAACTACACAATTAAACATTCTATTGTAAATCCTTAACAATAAACAAAACTCTTTGACATCAGGATCTTTATATTTATCTTTATTAGTTTCATTCATCAAGCATGTGTACAGTAGCAATCACATGCCAGCACTATCCAAAAATAAAATAAGACATTGTTTTATTGTGCTTGTCCAATATCTAACATTCCCTCTTCTAGTAATGGTAGCCCAAATGTCTTTAGGAATCCCCTTGCTCCTATTCTTGGTAATCTATTTTTGATAGCATTGTTTCCTCAAACTCTCTCATTAAATTTTAGTTATTAATTTATATTATTACTTTCTTTATTCACATAATTTTACTTCTATATATTTCTAATACCACCATTATGAAAAACTGTTATTATTCATCTATGTGCATTTAAAGGGAAGAACTATGCCTGAGTTTTTAATCATCAAAAAGATTCAAAAGATAATAATCTAAATTAATAATGGAGAGAACACCCTGACCTGGTAATATAGAGACTAGAGCAGACTAGGTAAAGACAACAAAAAAAGTGACCAAATATTGCCCATTTTGTTGAATGGAAACAAATTTAATTCATTAATTCTCATTAAACTCAAGAGTTTAAATGTTTTCAGTTTGGAATGAAAGAAAATGGAAGATTTTGTGAAGTGGAGAAAAACTGTCAACTACCATTTAAACTATAAATAGTGTCTCCATGTCTTTCACGCTCCTCAAGAAACATTTTGAAAAGTCCAAATTACTCAAAATCATTCTATCCATCTTGGAAATGATCAAGTAGAGGTCAATTTGCCCAGACCATGTAACAATCTAAAGAAGTTTGGAAGCTGTCTTTGTGCAACAGTAAAAGGGAATCAGAGAGAAAGCTGAAATAGAATAGCTATAATACAAGACACACGTAATGGAAGGAGAGCTGTTTCAGAAAAATTTAAAAAGTTATTACTATTTCCTTGCATTTTGTCTTTTGTGTGTGTGTGTGTGTATGTGTGTGTGTGTGATCTCTGATCTCTGTTCTACCCAACATACCTTTCCAGAGGGCCTAATAAATGAAGCCATCTGTTGAATGCTGGAAGAAGCAAAGACAAAAGATATAGATATCTTAAGAGAGTCTAAAATTGACAAAAATGGAGGGGGCTTCCATTCTATATATTCATTTATTCATTAATGAAATATCAAGGTGTTCAATATTCAGAAGTGAAGAAAGATCCACTGTCAGTTCCCTACCAAAAGAAATTTCTATTAGTAGGAGATATCCACAGGTAAAAACACATACATGACAATTTTAGACATAAGGAAGTATGCTAGTGGGTGACAATGGACAAAGCCAAACATTTTGTCTGGTAAGAAGAGTATGATCAATTAAGGTGTCAATTTAGTAAGATAGTTATGAAGAAACAAGGATGCTTATTAAGCAGCAACAATTTGTAGCTCCATGAGAATGTAACAATTATCAGCTGTCTTAAAACAGGAGTCAGTGAAAATAGAGATGGGTCTATTTTGGGGAAAGGGGAAAAATAATTCCATTGTGAATTTCAAAACTATAATTGTCACAAAATTTTCATTTTACTATTAGGGAAGATTTTTTTTTTGAAATAGACTTCTAGGATAGATAAATGTGTTTATTGACACATCCTCCAAAACCCCAATAATAAATATAGAAAAAGATAAAAGTAAATACATTACAGAAAAGAAATGGAGAGAAGCTCCAGACACACAATAAAGGGTTTAATTAGGATAATTTATGGAAGGACTATTTACACCTGTGAGAGAAGTGTTAAGGAGACGTATAGGATGCTGGGACCCAGGGACCAGTAACAGGGGAATGTCATCACTAGCCCTAGACCTGAAGAACAAGGGGGGGAAAAAACGGTGCTTCAGGAGCTTGGAAAGAACCAAAGATATGAAAGCCCAGCCTCTGGAGAACAGCTGTGGCCACTGTGGAATCCAGTCGCTGCAAGAATCACCATCAGACATGGATGAGTGTGAAATACCTACCCACCTTTCTCATTGCCTGCCCGTTCCTCATGCCAGCACTTCCCATGGACCAAACCCCAACCAGCAGCCAGAATGTAAGGGAGCCTATGTAATGCAGTTGATAGAGGTCAGCATCCAGTGTGTAGAGAAAGGCAGAGAACGGTGGAAATTTAATCTGGAAATGGAGAGGATGATGGAGATTAACCAATACACGAGAAATAAGAGTGGAGCTTCAGCTTTCTTGGATTTGCACTCTTCTTTACGAATTATTGCACATAAGTTAGCGTGAGGGTGGTGTCAGTTAAAACACAGGGAAGTCAGCATTTTGGGAGTGTGGGAAAGGCAATTTGGAATCTGCCAGTTTTCTTTTTTTGGATATTCACTATCTGTGCAAACCCCTTTCTCAAGAGAAGCAACTCCTAAATTCAACCCTATGGATGCACTCAGAACAAATCCCAGAATACCCGTGCAATATAAAATTCTCTCCTTTAAGTCTAGATAGAGCTTCCCATGATCCAATGGTCCATAAATAAAAAAGTCACCACGCTTCATGTTCATTACACAGGGTAAAGTAGAAACAAGATTACAGAAATTAAATCTCCTATTTGGAAAATGGAAGAATAGGTTATCTGTGGCATATTCAAATCCTGCAAACAGGAATCACAAAAGCACCACTTCCTGACAGTGGAGAAAGTTCTGTGATTGGTCGATCAAGCAGCAACTTGCGGACTGTAGCTGATGTTGCAGGAGGCTGCACTGCTTTGTTGGCACTCTTTCTGCTTGTGGAATTTGGGGATCTGGAGTTTGTTTTAGAAGTCAACTGATCATGCTTCTGTAAACCACGCTTCTGGTTTTTCTGGTAATCTATCTGCCTCAAAAACTTAGTGGGAATTCAATCTCTTTTCTTCTGATCAATTCTATATTGGAGTAAACACAGACCATATTCTCTCAAGACATAGTTTAATAATCTGATAATAGATCTTTTACGTACTGGCCTCTGAGATCTATCCATTGCCCTGTCTTATGAAACAAAGGCTTGAGTGAGAGCCCCACTCACATGATCTTTGAGCTGTGTTGGCAAGATTACTGGCTGAGCAAAATACTTGATTCAGTTAGTAAAACAGAATCAGTTGGCTGGGTGTTTGTTTGTTTTTAACATGTGAGATCCCTGGGGCGCCTGGGTGGCTCAGTTGTTAAGCATCTGCCTTTGGCTCAGGTCATGATCCCAGGGTCCTGGGATGGAGCCCCCACATCGGGCTCCGTGCTCCAAGGGGAGCCTACTTCTCCCTCTCCCACTCCCCCTGCTTGTGCACATGTTCTCTCTCTCTCTCTCTCTGTCAAATAAATAAATAAAAATCTTAAAAGAAAAAAAAATATTTGAGATCCCGAACTATCTAACTCTAATCGCATACGCATATGCAGTGAACTTTGCAAACACACTTACCTATATTCACCTTCTGTATATTAAAATACTAAGAAAACACTGTGGCGCCTGGGTGGCTCAGTCGTTAAGCGTCTGCCTTCGGCTCAGGTCATGATCCCAGGGTCCTGGGATCGAGTCCCACATCGGGCTCCCTGCTCGGCAGGAAGCCTGCTTCTCCCTCTCCCACTCCCCCTGCTTGTGTTCCTGCTCTCGCTATCTCTCTCTCTGTCAAATAAATAAATAAAATCTTTAAAAAAAAAAACTAAGAAAACACAACATTATCAATATTTCCTTGATCTTTTGTCCATTGTCCATCTGCCTTCCAATATATCACAGGCAACTGTTTTATTAAATATTATTCCCTGGCATAACAGAGGTGCGAGCTTTCCAGATCTAATATTTGTGTTGTCACTGCTCCACTCTTTCCAATAAACCAAAGCCATCAATTTTCAGTTCTAGTCCATGCAGCACCCCACTTCTGATTTGGGAGCAATGAAGAGAAATACCAAAAGAAACAGCTCCAAGAGTTTAAAGTTACATTTCAAATGGGATTCAAGAATAGAAAATTAAAAAAAAAAAAAAAAGAATAGAAAATTAAACTTTTTTTATTTCAAATAAAATATTATATAATAATAAAATATTACATAAAATTACACACTAATGTATATAAATTTAGCCCAAGAAAATAGGAGCTAACCTCACTCCAAAGAGGAAATTTAAATGTATTCCAAACATAAATCTTTCCCAAACACATTAAGACTAAATTAGAGATAGTAGAAGATGGTAGTACTTCCTATCTACCACAATGATTCCCAGCTGGGGCCAGTGTTCCCCGGGCGCCTCCCCAGAGTCATATGGTAATGTCCATAGACATTTTTGTTGTACATGACTGGGAGTGCAGAAGTGCTATGGCATCTAGTGAGACTCTCTTGAGAGTAAGAGATCACTAAACACCCTACAATGCAGAGTCCCCTGATTTCCATAGCCACAACAAAGTATTATCTAGTCCAAAACGTCAGTACTTCTGAGACTGAGAAACTCTAGTCCAGGCCATTGGATAAAAGAGACTAAACCTACGGGTAAGAGCTACAAAATCATAAACATGGTACCCCTACTTCCACATTGACCAACAGGTGACTGATACCTTAAGATACAGCAGAACACACAATTCCTGTCAATAGAGTTCTTAGCATGGGGATAGAGAGAGGTAAAAACCCTGCTACAGTGTTTGAAGGGAATCATATTGCTGGCTATCTAGAAGCCTTGTGGACATGACAACTGATACTGGTCCTGGAAGCTGCCAAAGTTTCCCTCAACATCAACATATTAATTGGATTGACTAGGTGAGGGACACTGAATTAGCATAAAACTGTATCAGTTTACTGTAGGAAAATAAAACGCTTCAAGTATGTTTCACTGATACAGTAGGTCAGTTACTTACTAAGAGACTGATTACCAAAGCAATAAAGAGGAAGGAAAACAATTATTTTGATGGATAGATGAACTCCAGAGTGTATATACTAATTTAGTTATTTAATTTTCATTACACTTATGAAAAACTAGAATTTAATACTAAGCATATTTCTTCGGGGAGTTTCATTTTTAATTAGATATGACTTGAGCTCACTCTTTTCCCACTGCTGAAATAATGTACAAACTCAGTATGTGTGTGCATACCATACAAGTAGGTCCTTGCAATTGTAAAAATAATTTCTATTTCTTCACACATAAACCCAGATGGATCTTCAGTGGACCACAAATAAGACAAAACAAAAGGCTGTAAGAAATTATTGCAAGTGAATTTATATATTAAATTAATCATTTCTCCCCTAACTTCTGGAGTTTGATTTCAATCTTGTTTACATGATTTTAAATACTCTTTTGCATGAAAAATAAACTTCATCTCAAGGTAGATTTTTAAGACACAGTACAGGTGATAATCCTAGATATATTCTTTTGTTCTCAAAGTACATTTTTAGGGATGAAGAAGAGTGTCTTAAAAGAGCAATTTGTTTATTTTAATAGAATCCTGTAGTGGTTAACTAAAGTCATCTTAATAAAATATTAATCATTTTTATTTTTATTTTTTATTTATTTTTTAAAAGATTTTATTTATTTGAGAGAGAGAGAGAGAGAGCATGAGGGAGGGCTGGGGGAGCAGAGAGAGAAGGAGAAGCAGGCTTTCCGCTGAGCAGGGAGCCCCAGGGGCTGCAGGGGCTCAATCCCAGGACCCTGGGATCATGACCTGAGTGGAAGGCAGACACTTAACTGACTGAGCCACCCAGGTGCCCCGATATTAAGCATTTTTAGACCTAGATATACTTTCCCAGATTTTAAAAAGAAAGTTTAAAAAAATAAATAAATGAAATGAAAATGAAAAAAAAAATAGGATATTATCAGTCATTCTCAAAAACATAGCTTGATTTAATGAAGCACATTGCAGAGTTTATATATTAGATATCATTTATATAGTTTTTTAAAAAACAAAGCCATACTGTTTGTGTCCTTGGTCTCACTCTCTCTCTCTCTCTCTCTCTCTCTCACACACACACACACACATACACACACACATATACACACATATTTAAAGAATTTTAAGTATACACATCAAATTAATATCATGGATGCACATAAATGGGGAAGGAAGGAGCAGGGAGATAGATCAGACTGGCATATGACTGGAAAAATGGAACATCATCTTTATCTGTAATGTCTTATTTCATTTGTTAAAGTAATATTTGAGCAGATTATGATGAACAATAGCTAATTTTGTGTGAAGTGTGCAAAGATGTTTGTTATATTGTTTTTTTTAATTTACTGTGCTTTTAAAAATTTCTCAAAAAATCATGATTAAAAATGAAACAGGGGAGGGCAATGTATCTGATATATAGATGTAAATATTGAGACCAAACAAAAAAGGATCATAGCATATTTGAATATCCACAAGTAATGGGACTTGCATAGATATCTTGGGGAGAAGATTGTGAAATGAAGCTAGAAAACGAGATGGTGAGCTTGTGGTAAGAATTTCAGGTGTATCCCAAGGATGATGGGAAACCACTGGAAGCTAATGTGTAAGCAAGTTATATGATCCAGTATGTAGTTGGAAAGATTGGCCTAATATAAACAGAAGCATGTTTTCCAGTAAACTTTTTCCATACATCCTTCATTGAAAAATATAATTATAAAAAAGATTACATATCTAGAAATCAGAAAAATTAAACTCAAATGTGCATTCTGGGTATCTCTGAATAAGAAAACATATACAATTTAAAATATACATTTAATAACATACCAGAATACATTTTCCCGAAATAAAGAAAAATTGAATCTGCACTGAGGAGTGAACCAATTTCAGGAAAAATGGATACAGAATAATCTCACCAAGGTATATCTTCTTGAAGTCATTGAAATTCAAGAATAAAGACTCATCTAGGCATACAGACAGTAAGAGGAAGTCATCCACAAGAGGGAAAGATGAATTGGGTGCCAAATGTCTCCACAGCAGCATTCAGGGAGTGCCACAAGGTAGAAGAGCAATGTCTACAACATCTGAGGACACCCACACTTCTGAGAGAAAGTGTGAACAAAGAATGTATGCCTTACTAAGTTGTCCTTTAAGTCTGAAGGCTATGGATAGATATTCTCAAATAGAAAATAACCTAGAGCCCAGTGAATAGAGCACATATGAATAAAAAAAAAAGCTAGTGGATAATATGAATCATAAACGTTTTTTTCAATAAAAAGATAAATCAAAAATTTCAAAACTCTGAAGTTGATAAATTATTGTGAAAAGAGACTATGTGCTGAACATGTAATCAATTAAATAGAAAGCTAAGCCTAAATAATTGTGGGGATTACGGTTACAAAACAAAATGTATATCAAAATTCTTGACCTTATAAAAATTACTTAAAGTTTTTTCAAAGAATAATCTTTGAATGATTTTTGCATCTACTGACTTTTTTAAAAAATGAGAAAATATGCACAAGTATACTTCCTTTCCCCATTCCTTGCCTTATTCTACCTTTCAATTACCTTACCTTACATTTATTGGGCATGTGTGCACACACACACACACGCACACATGCACACATGCACACATGCTCACACACTTCCAAAAACAGACCATGGTTTTTAGAGATAATAATAGACCATATACACATTAAGGAAGAGTGATACAGTCCTATACACATTATCGTCCACTCGGATTCCTTTGCCCAAATCATAGGTAATGCTTTACATTATTTTGAAGAGTGGTTTCAGTTTCTCCTGCTGGTAGAACACCCACTGATATGTGAATAATGAAATCCATAACAATTTTGTCAAATAATAGAACCATTTGCCTCAGTGGCTTCTTTTAGTTACACAGAAGAGAAACTGGGCACACCTTGCAGGTTAAAAATTCTTTCTTTACTTTGTATTGTCACCCTCCACTCACTGATTTCTATAATCTGAAGGAGGACATTTATTTTTCTTTTCTACAACAAAATCAAAACAGAGTTCTGTTCTTTAAACTACATACACAATGGTATTTAGTATTTTTGTTATAACTTATTTTAAAGTATTAATTTTCTACATGTACTGCCCTACAGACTATGAAAGTTTATTTCCCTAGACTCTGTTCTGTAAACAATCCAGAAATTTGATCAGACCTATTAACCAGTTGTGTTCCTTCTACTCCAGATGCAATAAATTACAATCGGAGCTTCAAATTCGCATGTAAAATGTGTGAGTTTAATTAACTTTGTTGCATTATGAGCAAAAGGTCATATTTTCAAGGAAAATTAGAAAGAAACACCTTTGAAGCAAAAATTAGAATTTCGTAACCTCAAATGAATCTTAGAAATTTCCTAATACAGACAATAATTTTTTTATATAGGAGATTTAGACTGTGATTTATTTTTTCTAAAGTCACTCCATTGCTCAGTACTCATGATCTGTGCAGTGTAAATCAAGTTGGTTATCTACTTCATTGTTTGCAAAACACAATTAAGTTGTTATCAAACTGATAACAATTAATGATGATGTTACTTATATTACTTATTTATAGGTTTTTTTTTATTATTATGCTGGATTCTTCTCTCCAGTCTGATAGTTTTCATTTGTACCTACAAGAAGACACTTTCAGAATGGAATAGTCTGAATAACACCAAAAAATATTTTCCCCTTAAGATTAAAAATATATCTACAATAGGGCGCCTGGGTGGCTCAGTTGGTTAAGCAACTGCCTTCGGCTCAGGTCATGATCCTGGAGTCCCGGGATCGAGTCCCACATCGGGCTCCCTGCTCGGCAGGGAGTCTGCTTCTCCCTCTGACCCTCCCCCCTCTCATGCTCTCTCTATCTCATTCTCTCTCTCAAATAAATAAAATCTTTTTAAAAAAAAAAATATATATATATATATCTACAATAAATTCTCCAACTAGAAAGCCAAACATTCTCATGCAGTATTTGGCAATTTCACATATTTTTTTATGTTTCTTGTGTCATCTAATAAATCAAGTGAAGTTTTTAAGAAGAATGGGCTTGCTGTACCAATGCTTCATGGCACAACCAGCATTCTGGCTGAGCATGTTTCCCTTTAAAAAAAAATGATCTTGATTTTTCAAAATATATTCAACTCAATAAAAAGACAGTACAATATATATTAAGAGAGAAAGACTTTCTATGAAATTTTAACTCCCAATATGTTGAGAATACAGACTCAATTATTGCCATATCCGCTCTTTCTATTTATTTTGCATGAAGAGTAGCATTTTTCAATCCAAACACTTCGCTGTCAACTCTCTTTTCACAGCTGCCCCATTCTGCCCTCAAAACATATATATAAGCATGCACGACATCCCTCATGCCTGCATTTCACGGGAGAATAATCTATTCCCAGGACTGAGTATGTGAAAAAAAAGTGCAGAATATAGAAATAGAAAATTTCCTAATTCCTCTTACACAAGGAAGATTCATTATTTCATTCAAACTGAATTTCCTAAGTTCAGTCCCCTAGTTCTTGGTTTATATCAGTTGTTCTACAATACTACTTATGTGAAACAATAAGTTATTAAAATAAATTCAGAGCCTGGCATATCCAATATTTAATTTTGTTAGGTAAGAATATTTTAAAAATTGCCATTTCATTAAAGATAGGATATTTAACTCCAAAAATGTAAGAAGGAGGGGCCCCTGGGTGGCTCAGTCAGTTAAGCCGCTGCCTTCGGCTGAGGTCATGATCCCAGAATCCTGGGATCAAGCCCCGCATCAGGCGCCCGGCTCAGCGGGAAGCCTGCTTCTCCCTCTCCCTCTGCGTGCCGCACCCCTGCTTCTGCTCTCTCTCTCTCTGGCAAATAAATTTTAAAAAAATCTTGGGGCGCCTGGGTGGCTCAGTCGTTAAGCATCTGCCTTTGGTTCAGGTCATGATCCCAGGGTCCTGGGATCAAGCCCCGCATCAGGCTCCCTGCTCCGCGGGAAGCCTGCTTCTCCCTCTCCCACTCCCCCTGCTTGTGTCCCCTCTCTCGCTGTGTCTCTCTCTGTCAAATAAATAAATAAAATCTTTAAAAAAATTTTTTATAAATATAATTTTATAATTTTACACCAACATGGAAACAGCATGATATTCAGTTTTACTGACTCCACTACAGACTCATGAAAGTTAGTCACAGGTGAAATCTACCCATGGCATGGTATTAGGATTCATCATTCCATTCCATACAGCATTTACCCCATACTGCCTCGTAAACTTACTCATTAAAAATCGGTTTTATTTATCATCTTTGTTCTGCTTTATATTACCAACAACACCTTGCCAAATGGTTCATTGATAGTGTGCACCCAATGTGAGTTTGTGGAATGAATGAATAAAACAATAGCACACATATTATATCTCTAATTTTTATTTATAATTGCACAAGAATCAAACAAATAGTGGATTATGTCAATTAGACTTTTGTCCATTCTGCTCTCTCTTAAAATGAATAATTAAGGTTCATTTTTCAAGAAGAATATTCTAAATAAAGCTAAAAGATTTTAGTACCTTATTTACCAAAAAAAATGATTTTTATAAAAAGAAATTATATCATATGCCACTAAAATCAGAGAATTCATACAAAAAAAAATTCTCACCAACTCAATCACTACTGAAGCTCAATAACAATGTCTAACAGAAGAATTTGCCTCCTTAAAGTAATTTCAATTATATTCTGTATGATCATTGACCTTTTCTTTTGGTTGCTGTATTTAAAAAAGGAGTTAACGACTAACTGTAACCCTGCTGTTTATTTTATTCCCTTACCATCTGTACTTCAGGTATTAACACCTGAAAAGGTGCCAGTTTTGTATGAAGTCACCTTTTAAAAATAAATTCATTCCATTTTTAAAGTAAATTTATACTACACTATAGCTTTAATCCCAATACTGATGCACTTATAGTATTTTTGTTTCTCACGCTTTTCATTTGCACTGGCACAACCTAAAATATTAAATATGTCACTACTAAATATTTTATATATTTCAATTTATATGTCAAATATTTTATATAATCCAGAAAACATTTGCCTAGAGTTGACGGCAGTTTCTTATCTCTGACATCTATTAGAAATTAAATTTGAAGGTCCAGTAGTTGTATTCTTATTATATCATTTTCAGGATAGTTGCAATTTTCCTAATTGCATGTTTGGACTTCTATAGAGGTTAGTTTCTTAAAGCAAAAATCAGTAAATCCAATGAGTTTTATGTTTATTATTAGGCATTTAGGTCAACTCAAGTTTTATCCAAGAATGTTTTTTAAGCATTCTTAAAGTTACAGAAAATCGAGCAAACTAGCCAAATGTTCTTGAAGTTTTACTGTTCTTCTAAATATCTTACCCATAAATTTAAATTCTTCCCACATTCCCATGTCATCACACACAAGTCATACAACTCTTTATTTACCATGACAAAGATTCATATTTTAAAATAACTACCTTTTTGCACATGCTTACACGTGAATTGTTTCTGTATCATTTCACCTTTATGTACCAAATTGGGTCAGGACTCTGTCACAGATTGTTGAAAAATATTTAAATTCAAATATTTAAATTTTATTTTCCAAATTTTCATGTTTTATCATTGCACTATCACATGAATTAGTGTAGCACAGATTATTGGTGATGCCCACGTAAGCCTCCTCCTTTCTCCTGATTATCAGGGCCTCATTTTGTCAAGGTTGCACGCTATCTTTGCACCCATGAACTCAGGGAAGAGGTCCTTTAATTAACCCAAGACAGAGATGGTATTTTTTTCCTCTTTGCCTGTGATTGGTATAATTCTGGACAATAAGATTTGAGGTGATATTACTAGAGTCTTCTAGGGAAGGTTTTCTTTTCTCTTTATAAAAGGTCAGAATACAGATGTGTCCTTTGCACATTGCTGTGTGAAGAAATCATGTTACCATAACCATCTGGCAACCAGGAATAAGAGATCTTGAGTCCAAAACTCAAAGAATCAAACAGAGAAGAAAGACAAAGATATCTGGGCTTTTGATGACATTGTTGGACTTCTGAAGCACCCGTGGAACTTTTCTGGACTTCTTGTTAGTAGCCCCTTGTGTTTGAGCCACCTTGGTTATGTTTCTGTCATGCATGATCCGAAGCTGTCTAACTGTGACATCTCCATAAAACAAATAAGGAAACCAAGACTCAGATAAATTACATGGATGGCCTAAAATGGTTCAGTGAGTGAACAGTAAGGGCCTGGCTAGAATATAAATTCTTAGTTCGGTCCTCTTTTGAGTACATTGTGAAGTCTCTTTCTTAAGAACTGGTTGCTTGCACAAACCATTGATTAACAATGTATTGTATAAAAGTGTAATATATACAGTAAAGTATTTTATGCAATAATGAGCACATATGCATGTTATCTTATGTTGAATTATATGAAACAACCATTCTTATGCATCAAAAATGTTCAAATATTGGAGGGGCGCCTGGGTCACTCAGTCGGTTAAACATCTGGGCTCACATCAGGATCTCTGGGTTCTGGATGGAGTCCCGCCTCAGGCTCCCTGCTCAGCTTCCCTGCTCAGCCAGGAACCTGCTTCTCTCTCTTGCTCTGCCCCTCCTCTCCCCCCCACTATCTTTCTCTCTTTCTCTCAAATAAATAAATAAAATCTTTAAAAATAGGTTCAAATATTGGAAATTTCAAGTGGTTCACACTATCAATTTTATTGAATTCCCATTGCTAATATAGAGCAAACATATCTAATTAGTGTACATTAAATGCTCTTTATTTTGATTCTTAAGTTTGCTACCTAAAGTTCAAAGTGGAATTTCCCACATTTTCCATTACTTACCTTTATCGGTCTTCTTTCAAAGGAGAAATTCTAGGTTGTTTAAACTAGTTTGAAAAGTTTATAAACATACCTACCAATGACAATGTTGTAAAACTTTAAGCATCTAAAATACATGCTCACTTTCTTTTTTTTAAGATTTTATTTATTTATTTGAGAGAGAGAGAGAGCATGAGCCGGGGGAGAAGCAGACTTCCCACTGAGCCAGGAGCCCACCTCGGGGTTCCACCTAAGACCCTGGGATCATGACCTGAGCAGAAGGCAGATACTTAACCAATTAAGCCACCCAGGCGCCCCCATGCTCACTTTCTTAAATGAATACCTACAGGGCTCAATCAGAAACTGTAGCATGCTTCAGATGATAAAGTTACATCTGACCTAAATAAGCCATTAAAATATGATGATGTAACAACCTGAATAAATATACCTCCCATTAGAAAATGCTGCATAATGGTGGGGTTTTTTTTGCAAAAGATGTATGTGCAGTGACTTTTGGGGATATATCGTTTACTGTCATTTAAAGTAGTATTTTATAACTTATTATTGTTTTAACTCAACCATTTGGGAATTTATTAAATCCTTTCTTCTCAGTGGGATTCCCATTGGTTTTAAGGAGTATTGATCAAGAAAGGATGCTATACTTTGTCAAATGCTTTTTCTGCGTCTATTGAGAGGATCATATGGTTCTTGTTCTTTCTTTTATTAATGTATTGTATCACATTGATTGATTTATGGATGTTGAACCAACCTTGCAGCCCAGGAATAAATCCCACTTGGTCGTGGTGAATATTCCTTTTAATGCACTGTTGGATCCTACTGGCTAGCATTTTGGTGAGAATTTTTGCATCCATGTTCATCAGGGATATTGGTCTGTAATTCTCCTTTTTGATGGGGTCTTTGTCTGGTTTGGGGATCAAGGTAATGGTGGCCTCATAAAATGACTTTGGAAGTTTTCCTTCCATTTCTATTTTTTGGAACAGTTTCAGAAGAATAGGTATTAATTCTTCTTTAAATGTTTGGTAGTATTACCCTGGGAAGCCATCTGGCCCTGGGCTCTTGTTTGCTGGGAGACTTTTGATGACTGCTTCAATTTCCTTAGTGGTTATAGGTCTGTTCAGATTTTCTATTTCTTCCTGGTTGAGTTTTGGTAGTTTATACATCTCTAGGAATGCATCCATTTCTTCCAGATTATCTATTTTGCTAACATATAGTTGCTCATAATATGTTCTTATATTTGTTTGTATTTCATTGGTGTTAGTTGTGATCTCTCTTCTTTCATTCATGATATTATTTATTTGGGTCATTTCTCTTTTCTTTTTGATAAGTCTGGTCAGGGGTTTATCAATCTTATTAATTCTTTCAAAGAACCAGCTCCTAGTATAGGGATAGAGGGTACATATCTCAATATCATAAAAGCCATCTATGAAAAACCCACATCAACTGTCATTCTCAATGGGGAAAAACTAAGAGCTTTCCCCCTAAGGTCAGGAACACAGCAGGGATGTCCACTATCACCACTGCTATTCAACATAGTACTAGAAGTCCTAGCCACAGCAATCATACTACAAAAAGAAATAAAACGGGTCCTAATCGGCAAAGAAGAAGTCAAACTCTCACTCTTTGCAGATGATATGATACTTTATGTGGACAACCCAAAAGACTCCACCCCAAAACTGCTAGAACTCATACAGGAATTCAGTAAAGTGGCAGGATATAAAATCAATGCATAGAAATCAGTGGCATTCCTATACACCAACAGCAAGACAGAAGAAAGAGAAATGAAGGAGTCGATCCCA
>NC_138372.1:120042041-120148866 GCF_054177405.1 Leptonychotes weddellii | reverse complement strand
ACTGAGGGTTGCTGGAGTGGTGGGGGGTGGGAGGGATGGGGTGGCTGCGTGATAGACATTGGGGAGGGTATGTGCTATGGTGAGCACTGTGAATTGTGTAAGACTGTTGAATCACAGACCTGTACCTCTGAAACAAATAATACATTATATGTTAAAAAAAAAAAAAAAGAAGAAGATAGCAGGAAGGGAAAATTGAAGGGGGGGAATTGGAGAAGGAGATGAACCATGAGAGACTATGGACTCTTGAGAAACAAACTGAGGGTTCTAGAGGGGAGGAGGTGGAGGGATGGGTTAGCCTGTGATGGGTATTAAAGAGGGCATGTATTGAATAAAAAAAAAAAAAGAGAGAGAGAGTAACATATAGAACTCAAGAGTTGATTGGATTAGCTTTCAATGTTATTTTAATTGACAATAGAATATAGTACTGAGAGGAGGAATTCAACCTTTTTGCTAAGTTCTTCACAGTACTTTCTATTTACTTATAAAAGTATTATTTTCTATAAACTGTACATTAACATGTCCCACAAAAACTAAGATTATTTACTTTCAAAAAGTTTAAACACTGCTTTAAATGCATAGAGTTCTCCACAAAAATGAGATTAGCAGCTTCAGTATTGCAGTGTAGCCATATTATAAAAATTATTACAATAATCAATATTGCTTTCATTTCCAGAACTAATCTGATGGTAAGATCTTGTTTATATAGATATTAAACAAATGCATTATTCACATTTTGTAATGATTTTCTAGAGAAAAAAAAGACTTTTTTAATTATCATATGGAAGTGGTGTAATAAATGAGTATAATCTTTATTAACAGGTTAATTTACATAAAACAAATGCTCATTGAATTATTGAATATGATAATATCTACATGCCTACTCCTGTTTGTCATATTTTGTGCCTTTTGGCGACATCAGAATTATAACAATCTGATTTATGCATTAAATTTAATGCATAATACGACAACGTACAGATATGTATGCCTTATAATGTATAATTTAAACATGATTGCTATATATTTCACCCATTCTTTCATGGCTTTACCGATTTTCTCATGCAGCCAGAAATCGCGATTAAAATGCAGGTTGCCAGATATGAATGTCTGTTTGAATTAATGAATATTTTCATAAAAATACTCCAACTATGAATGTTTTAAAAACCTTGTCATAACATTCACCAAACTTACACATGACAGCAAGCATGTGTTACTGCATTTTCATCTTAAATATTTGATGATTGCCTCTTTAAATCCAAGATTCATAACCCAAAGGCTTTCATTTTCTTACACCATGTGTAATTCAAAAGACATTTATTAGTACAGTCCTCGTTTTATGCATCAACAAAACATACATGAAAAAAAGCAATATATGAACTTCCCAGAATTTTGGACATATTTTAAGGTATTAATTATACATAACAATATTCTATAATTTGTATACACTATTTATACTTTTTCTCTCCCTCCCAGTAGAATAAAGATAGGATTTACAATAAAGATGATTCTGGCTAAACATTAAAAACTACAATACCACTGGAATCTTTTTCAACCTACATTAAAAACATGTAAACATTTCCTAATCTACCCACATTTTCAGGAAATGATTGCAGTGCACAGCTGCAATTTATGAGATTCTGAAAAACACCAGTGTTCTCCTAACAATTTCTTAACAATAATGTCAGTTTTTAAATTGCAGATTTAAATTTAGCATAGGTAAATAACCGTAACAGGTCTGTTACAGTCATCCTAATTACTTAAGAAGGAAACCAACTAACAATTGTAAGAGCAATTCCATACCAGGTTTCAACTGAAGGTTGCCCATTGATGGGTCACTCTCACTTGACCTTGAGTCTGCAGAAAGGTAGTTCACCATGGTAACCTTAGTCTTGATGCTTTCCATACAGTAAATCATTTCAGTCTCTTCATGTAATTCTTTTATTGGCTGTGCAACTGAAATGTCATGCTTCATGAACAAAGAAGCTAGTAATTTCTTATGGGTGATTAAACCACCTTTCTAATGTCTGAGCATGGATAAAGTTGTATGCAACATTTTAAGACACACTTAGTTCATGTTAATGTTTTCTCTGTTTTTTAAAAAAATATTCTGGTAGACATATTTTACCCTAATATATTTTCTTAATCTTTAAATGCATGCAGTCTATCAGTATACTATCAAATATCTGGTATCATCTGATAAGTTATATGGTGGTGTTTCTACCTACAGAAAGAATGTGTATGTGTGTGTGTGTGTGTGTGTATTTATGTTTATAAATAAAACAAAGCTCTTTAAATAATACTGAAGTTTCCAAAAGCAGACAAGTTTCAAAAGGACATTTTAGGCCCTATGCCAAAACTGACATTCCACCTTAAATTATGTGAAAATTTAAAAAAAAAAGTATTTTAATGACAAATTAGGAGAAAATCATGAAAACCATGATTTCTTTAAAAAGTTACAAAATTGCTTTTTCCTTTATGAACTGTTCATATTCATATCTCTAGACAATCATTCCCTTATGCTTTTATAATAAAACTCTGCTTTTTTGAAGCTCATTCCAATCTACTATATTGCTCTCATAATCACATCTGTCAAGATCCCAGCCCCACCCCCATCCCCACCCAGTCCTCCCATTTGTTGAAATCTTGGCATTTAACTCAGTTTCTCTACTCATGACAATTTCTGCTATTACCCTGGGAGATTTTAAAAGTCACATGGGCAACTTATTCCAAAACCTGGCCTCTTAGTTCCTTCAAATCCTCATCACCAATGACTCTCTTTGGTCACCCACTTTCCTGGACAGACATTAAAACTGGTCATCCCTAAAACTCTCCTAATTTTAATATTGGCATTTTAAGAATTCTCTCCTACACTACCAGTTTTTGTTTTATTTTTTAAAAATTATTATTTAACTACACTAACTGCAACCCTAAAAACTCATTACGACTGAAAACTTCAATTTGTCAGTCCCTCTAATATCTCCCTATCAATAGTCCCTTTATGACATCACCTACCTCCATACTAAGCTAAAATCTTGTGGAACATGATTCTAACCATTACATTTATAATACCTAATTCCTCTATTCCTCTGTCTCTGCATTTTACTTATTTGAAAGACCTCAAATTTTGGTGACCCCAATAGTGTTCTTTCTTCGGTCTAACCTCAGGCATGTGAGCCCTGCTAGAGAAAACCAAACAACAGGGAATGTTGACTCCTTTCCATAAATTAATAAATCACCAATCTTAACTGAACACTCAAGACTTCCTGGTAACTGTACCACATTCATTGATCAAGCCACTTTCCTGTTCTCCACACAAAGATTTCAGACCTTCTGCATTATCCTCAAACTACCAGTACTCTCACAAAAACCTCATTCTCAGCAGAGAGCGTCACCTTCTACCACACAGAGTAAATAGATGCAATGAGAAGAAAACTCCCTGCCATGAAACCTATGAACTTGCCTGCATTTGTCCCAGTTTCTTATTATTTTCTTGTTTATTTATTTTTATTTTTTATTTTTTAAGATTTTATTTATTTATTTGACACAGCAAGAGAGGGAACACAAGCTGGGGGAATCAGAGAGGGAGAAGCAGGCTTCCTGCCGAGCAGGGAGCCCGAAGTGGGGCTCAATCCCTGGACCCTGGGACCATGACCTGAGCCGAAGGCAGACACATAAGGACTGAGCCACCCAGGCGCCCTATTTTCTTGCTTAAATAGGTGCTTTTCTTCTGCTGCTATTAGACTCACTTCCCTTCCATTCTCATACTTTAGTATCAATGATCCCTTCTCTAATTTTGTCAAGTTTTTTTCTAGAACACTCTTCCCACTCCTAAATCAATGAACTCTCATAATCCTTTAGATCTCCATTCAAATGTTTCTTCTTCACTGAAGACTTACATTCCCTCCAAAATAAATCAGATTCCCTTGTTTTTCGGTCTTATTTTCCACCAACTATATTTCCTACTTTCCTGCATTTTAATTGACATTTTTATCACAATTTGAAATTCTATTTAAGTGATCATTGAATTAATATTTGCCCTTCAATATTTTTTAGCATTACAAGATCACCATTAAGGCACATAGTAAGAGCTCAAGAAATCTTTCATAATGAATGAATAACAATAGAAGAAAACACTGTCATAGCATGTACTATGTGCCAAGCCCTAAATTTATAAACTCATTTAATATGGCAACCCTATCTTCATGTTATAAATGAGAAATCTCAGGTACAGGCAGGACTTGACAGACACAGAAGAGTTTGGCTCCAGAGTTTATGACTTAAAACGTACTCAACTGCTCATGAATGAATGAAATAAAATTATTACAGTATGCCTACACAAAAAGGCAAAAATAATATAACTGTGATGAGATTTAGTCCATATTTTTATGATATGCAGTGTAACTATGAAGTGGCAAAGTTGAAGTGTAAGTTAGGATTTTTCCAATCCTTTGACATTTTGAATTGAAGAGTATGGAAAAAGTATTCATGTTTTCATATACATCTTTGGTGCTTTAATTACATCCTATTTTTTCTTAGTAAATTAACAACATTCTAAGGTCAAGTTAATAGTAATAGTGACTAAAAAAATGGAAGAAAAAATAAAAATCTACAATATAGGACATTGGTCTGTTTGGGAATAACAGCAAACTACCTTTGGTCACATGAATCCTCTGGATTGGAGCAAATGGGTCTACTCAAAATGTATATACTAAGGGCTGTCTATGGCTGTTGAGATACAAAGAAAATGCTAGACATGAAGAGTATCATAATGGTGGAGCAGGGATGTGAGGGGAGCGGTTACAGAGAAAGAGAAAAGTCAGTTAAATAATATCCCTCTTCCAATACAGGCTTCACCCCACTAAATTCTTTAGAGCTGAATCTACATAGCCTTCAAAATATAGGGAAGAATCACACTCATTATATTTCATTTTTCACCAACATTCTATAAAGTATTGGAGAACTGAATATAATATCTGATTCAATAATCAAGAGAAGAGGGAGCAATTTTCAACAAAGCCATCCTCCATGAGAAAAGAAACACACTTGAGAGAATATAAGAAGGCTTTCAACTCAGTGGGAAGGGAATGTGAAAGCACTTCATTGAAGCTCATTGTAGCTTGTGCACAGTTTGCCTGCCAAGAAATGCTCATTCGATATGGGGAAATACATTCCCATTCACTAATAAACACAGTCAAATGCAAAGTTGCTTTACAAAGTCAAAGTCTATAAATATCTCATAACTGGTTTATGCCTTAACATAGTTCCCTCAAATTATATTTTATCACCAGGCTTTTTTTTAGTTATTCTATTCTTTGCTTTGACTTCAATTGTTCATGGCACAATCATATGTTCCTTAAAATTATTCATATTTCCATGGGAGAAGATCATAATTCTCCAAATACTGGAATCATGCAGTGTGGGGATATTTAATTTTTCAGGCTTGTACATATGAATAAACAGGAAGCAAGAAGATCAATGACTAGTAGTGTTAACCATCAGCACCCAAACCCCCTGTCAGCCAAGGCTCAAGTGTTATCTCTTGATGTGAACATTGACCCAGGAGTCAGGAAAATAGCCCAGGGGTTGTATTTTCCAATAATGTACTGGAGACCTATGACAAGCTCACAGCCAAGTAGTAAAGCACTTCTTAACTCACAAGACCATCAAACTGGATTAAGTGCTTTGAAATCCATGGATAACAGGTGCTCTAAGGACTGAAGAGCTCACCAGGTCACCTCTTTCCCTCTGGGTCATTCACCTCCTTGTGCCTCATGTTAGGAGAATATTGATGAGAAGAGTGACAGAAGATGCCCATGGCAGCAGAAAGTAATGTAAGGGAAACCCATTAATTTCTCATATACAGATTTTATGCTGCAGTGCTAAAAATTCTATAATGATCTTTAAAAACATTGATGCAATTTCCAGAATCCTTAGAAAAGTCTCATCAAATGATTAAAACTTGGTTTTACAGACAGTTACAGATTTGCTTTCATATTAAAATTGTTCCTAATAACATATTATTAGCCAATTTTAGGAAGATTTTTTGAAAAAAAGTTTAATGAAGCATAATCATCCAACAAGATAGCAGTACATCCAAATAAGGATTTAAAAATACTGAAGATGATCTAAAAATAGTATCTCAATGAGGAAATCAATTTATAACTCAGAAAATGGTTTAACATTAGTCAGTAAAAGTTCACCGATTTACAAAACTTAATTACTTGAAAAGCCATAAAAAGTTTTTATGAAAAAATCTATTCTTTAATTTTAAGAAAAAGACTATCAAAGACTTCCTTGAAACGAAATATGGAAGGAAAATATAATTCAATTTGAAAAAATTACTTCACTAATTTTAGAAATTCATACATATTTGGTTTACGCCCAGCCGAGATGACCTGAAGTCCATGGCACTGTGGTGATAAGGAAACTGTGGCACAGACAGTTTAAGTGACTTGCCCAAGGTCACACAGCTTTTTTTCTTATAAGGCTAATTATGACAAGGCACATGTCAGTGAATCAGCAAGATCTAGATCCAGACAGTACTACAGATATGGAAGATGTTACAAATGCTGAAGAAGAACTTATTAAAGAATGTGAAGAAATGTGGAAAGATATGGAAGAACTGTCATTATTAATTATGCAAGTGAAATGTTTGACTGCTGAACTCAATCAGTGGCAGAAAGAACGTCCTGGAATAATTCCACTGAATGAAGAAGTTCTAGTAACATTAGGAAAAGAAGAGTTCCAAAAATTGAGACATGATCGTGAATTGGTACTCTCTACTATTCAGTCAAAGAATGAAAAGCTAAAGGAAGACTTGGAAAGGGAGCAACAGTGGTTGGATGAACAGCAACAGCTACTGGAATCTCTTAATGTACTACACAATGATTGAAGCATCAGGTTGTGACATTTTCTGAATCAAGAATCTTTGATGAGCTGAAAACTAAAATGCATGATGTAAAAGAATATAAGGAGAAACTCTTGATTACCTTGGGTGAGTTTCCGGAAGATCATTTTCCTCTGCCTGGTAGAAATGTTAAAAAGAAAAGGAAAAAAAAAAAAAAAAAAAACATTCAAGAATCAACTGCACAGCTGATAACACTGCATGAAATGTTAGAGATTCTTTTAAATAGATTATTTGATGTTCCACATGATCCATATGTCAAAATTAGTGATTCTTTTTGGCCACCTTATACTGAGCTGCTCCTTTGTAATGGAATTGCCTTGAGACATCCAGAAGATCCAACGGAATAAGATTAGAAGCCTTCCATCAGTAAAAGGATGGTCTCTTTTTTCACGCAGTACTTAATGGATCTTGTCATTCAAAGATAATAGAAATACTGAGGATTTACTTGGATAAAGAACGTTATTTGCAAATCAAAGTACATAGTCCCTCTTCCTTTTATCCATAAAATGACCTGTGCCATCTTCTATTCATTTATAAAAGGTTTCTTTCAGTTCATTCAGTGCTTTGGTGTGTTCAACTGGATGGAAAAGAATGCAAGTAAAAATATTCTAGACTTAATCATTATAAAAGTTTTGATATACCTTCTGCAGTATTCTTTGGAAAATTCTTTGTTAATTTATAATATCGCTTATGTAATTTTTTCCTTTTGAAATTTATGACAGTTTATTTTATGCATTTTGAGTTCCATTTGGTGCTTATGTCTTTACATTTAGGAATTATAATGGAAAGGCCATTTAATTTGCAGGTGGTCTTTAAATTAACAGTATCTGATGTAGATGGAATACACAATTTGAAATTTAAAATCTGTTCCATGTATACTGCCTTATTTCTAGATTTGTTAAAAATTGGAACAGAAACTAATGGATAAGGGTAGCATGAAAACTATATTTTAGTATGTATTATATACCAAGTGATATTATATATTAATTCTTGATTGTTAGTTATTGTTAACAAAATTGTGTTCATAAAATTTTGTTAATTCTCCATGACCTTTCGGTAAATAAAATTCTCTTATCTAAAAAAAAAGAAAGAAAGAAAGAAAGAAATTCACACGTATTTGGCATTGTAAAACAAGGTATCCCTGCACTGTAGTCTATTCATCCCCTAGGTATACAGTCTACTAAATCAATGACCTCCAAATTGTATATTTAATCTTTTAAAATTTTAAAAGAATTGTAGAATTCTTTTGCAATGGATTTAGACTCCTCTCTTTCTCCATGAAAATCTGAAGAGGTCTCTAAAGCTCGATTTCAGACTCTGTTGGACTATCCAGCACTCCAACTGACTTGGATTTTGGTGAAATAATGGTTCATTGGATATTCATTTTCCTCATCGCTATTATAAGAAAAAAGGAAAAAAATGAAAAGATTGTGATATAGTAAAATAGTTTTTGTACTGTTAGCTCATTTTTCCTTAAAACAAAATATAAAAATAATGTGGTATAGTAAAATAGTTTGCACATTGTTGGATTTTTTTTTTTTGAGCACTTCAAAAGGCATAACAAGCCTTTGCAAAAAAAGACATATGACCTTTCCATCTCATTATAAAATTAATATGTATTGTTTATAGGAAGGGAAAATACAGGGCAGAAATCACCTAAGAAAAATATCTAAATGTAGGAAAATAAATGTCTTTTAATGTTAGCCCAACTAATTTACATATTTTTCTCTAAATTTAGCTGAAAGGAAAGTATATAATTCCAACTTGGCCTTGAAGCACAAATATAACGTGCGATAGATGGCAAAAACAACTGAGAAATTCTGACCTAAAAGGAATGGAAAGGCTATACCACCCAGCCAGAGTGATGGAGAATGCTGTGGGAACTGCCTGGTCCTGACAGCACAAATCTGTATGTTGCTGGCATTCCTTCTCTCCGGATACCACCTGGATTCTAGGCAGCATCCAGGGCGGGTCAAACATTGTCATCAATCTCCACTCCTCAAGTTGTAGAAGAGAAAGATGAAAGCTCAGGTTTATTTCGCATCTCCATCAAATCTCTGTTTACGGTATGATAATTGAAGACTTTTGGAGATACAGTTTATAAAACAAACAATATTTTTATTGCAATCAATGAGTGTTTGAAAAAATGTAAAGTACATTGATAAGCTAATATTTAACTGTGGAAATCAATTTTTTTAATGTTTGCCAAACTGATTTACATATTTTTCTCAGAATGTATCTTAAAAAAATGTGTATTCATTCATCTTGGCTATAAAACTCAGATATTGTACAATGGGTAGAAAGAATAAATTGAGAATCTGGCGGCAAGTAATCAAAAGGAAAAAAAGGTCTATGAAATGTTCAGATATTTGCTAACAGGTAAGAAAAATAAAGATATCTTTGCTTTACTTTGACCAGAATTATTTACTTTATACTCAGATTTTGTTATCCTGATAAACAAAACTCTTGAATTTTTTTGTAGCTATCTTCTGTTTGTTTACTATATATTTAAATAACTTATATTGCTTTATTATATTTTAATAGATCTTGTACATGACTAGGAGAATGAACTCATCTTTACCAAACATTTATTAAGAATGCCCTCAGTGGTACCCATTACAGTACACCCCACAGGTATATTTTGTTTTGTGCAATGAAGCCTTCCTGGAAAGCACCGTGTCAGGTCATAAATTTCTTCCTCCAATCCTTTCCCACCTACTGCCAGCCAAAAACATTGCAGCCAAATGTATCCATCTAAGGTATACTTCTGGTCCTGTTCTTCCCTGCCTCAATGTCATTTACTGACTCCTCATTGCCTGTTTACCAAATGCTAGGTATTATGCTTATTACTTTGAATATATGTTTCTTTAATCTTTATAACAACTGCAGCTGGTTATACTAATATTATCTCCACTTTATAGGAGAATATAAATAATTTGCCTAAAGTCATAGAGCCAGTAAGAGGCAGATAGATTCCTAGACAAGACTAGCAGACTCCAATGACCATGTATTTAATTATCATTACAACACTTTTTCAACATGCCAGAAAGTACTCTAAATTTATCTCCCAAGATGCCTTTACATAAGTCCTATGATCCAGCAAGAATGATTTGTCTGTTGTATAACTCATAGCCCAGGACTACACTAGATGCCCCTCAATTAATGTTGCTAGCATTCATAGAATAACATTTGTGACTAGAAAATGCCATCATGCTAAAGCTTTAAAAACTTGTCATTCATGCGTGAAACTTGAACCAAGAAACAAAATGAACCAAGGCAAGAGACAAACAAACAAACAAAAAACAGACTTAAATACAGAGAACAAACTGGTGGTTGCCAGAGGGGAGGTGGGGAGGGGCGGAGGGGTGAAATGGAGAGAGGATTAAGAGTATGCTTATCATGATGAGAACTGAGTACCGTATAGAAATGTTGAATCACTATATTGTACACCTGATATTACTATAACACTGTATGTTAATTATACTTCAATTAAAAAAGATTTTTTAAAAACTCCAAAATTTCTTATTACAATGTGCCAGTTAAACGAGAAAAGAAAATTTTCTTCTTGGTAATACTTTCATTGCTTCTTGTAACATTCTTAAAGATTATCTTAAAATCATAGACCTCCCTAAAAATGGAAAAGCTATTCTTTTGCTCAATATTATAGAGCTCCCTCAAGAAATAGTTATTTTTTGGAATACTTATTTAGCATTTTTCTGTTCCCTACAATGTTATGTTATACATTCAACAGAATAAGAGGATATTAATCAGAAAATTAAATATTTTAGAGATTTTCCTTAAAAGCTAGCCCATCACTGGGGTACCTGGGTGGCTCAGTCGTTAAGCGTCTACCTTCGGCTCAGATCATGATCCCAGTATCCTGAGATCGAGCCCCACATCAGGCTCCTTGCTTAGCAGGGAGCCTGCTTCTCCCTCTCCTTCTGCGTGCAGCTCCCCCTGCTCGTGCTCTCTCTCTCTGTCAAATAAATAAATAAAATCTTTAAAACAAAAAAAGTTAGCCCATCATAGGTTTTGATCTGAATTTATCTCTAGATAAGAAAACATGGCATTTTTATATCAAAATGGTTCAAGTTAAACATTATAAATTTAGACAAATTGTGACCTGATATCATCTTTGTAAGTGTTATCATTATCTTTTGTTGAAGAATTCAAGGAATTCTTTAGGAAAAAGTGACTCCAAACACCATAGTACAAAATATTTAAATACTGAGTGATATTCCTTTTAACAAGCAATTAACAAACTGAATGCAAATGAAGGCATATGGTTGAGGGAGTGCAATCTGAGAAAACAATGTTCAGCCTCTACATGTTGGGACTCTATACTGATATTAGCTAACGTTTACCATGCACTTACAATGCACTCAGTTTATATGGATTATTTCAACTCTAATCCTCGTAACACCTTCTACAAGAGATGTTATTGCAACTATTACTGTATTGCATGGGTGTACCTGTTATTATCTCCATTTTATATATGAATACAGTAAGATAGAAGGAGTTAAATAGCCTACCCTAAGTGACAAAACTCCTAGATATCCTGAACACAGAGCCATTGCCCTTAACAACCATGCTCAGTTGACTGCCCTATCCTGCATGTGCTTTTAATTATATGGCTGCATTCAAAGATATTAGGCATGAAATGAAGACAATCTCTATTTGCTATCTAAATTTGAAGAAAGGCAGTCAGGTTAACTCCCTGCATTAGTCTTTTGTGGCTGCTGGAAAAAATTACCACAGATTTGGTGGCTGAAAAGAAGACATTTATTATCTCATGGTTCTGGAGGCTTGGAAATCCAAAACCGGTATCACTGGTCTGAAATCAAGGTGTCACCAAGGCCATGGAGGTTCTAGGGGAAGAGTCTATTCTCGCCTCCTCAGCTTCTGGTGGTTACCAGCATTTCTTGGCTTGCGGCTGCATCACTTCAATCTTCAAGGCCAGCATCCTCACATCTCTCTCCGCTCCATCTTCACAACAGCTTCTCCTCTGTCTCTGTCAAATCTCCCTCTGCTTCTCTCTTATCAAGGTACTTGTGATTGAATTCAGGACCCAGCCAGTAATTCAGGATAACCTTCTCATCTCAAGGTCTTTTCCAAATAGGATAGCATTTACAGGTTTCAGGGGTTAGGACCTGATGTCTTTGGGACCATTATTCAGCCTACTATACTACGCATCTATAAATGTCATGCCACCTGTATGAGAGAAATATGTGGCTGAAAGCAAAATATCAAGACATTTTTTCAAGTAAGAAAGTTTGAAGAATTTTTGTAAGGTCAGTGCTCCTTGAGCAGTTTTTCCCATGCCTTCTACATCTGCATTCTTATCTCCTATAAGTAGACCTGAAGCTCATTACAATAACATGCCCATTTGGGTGGCCAAATCGAACAGTAATCACTTTTTCCATGATACTATGTAAGTAAAGAGTAATACTTCTAGGTAAAATTGTGCCATAAAAAAACAGGTCACTTATTGCCTTTTTCAACAATATGGGTGGACCTGAGGCCATCATACTTAGTGAAATAAATCAGAAAGAGAAAGACAAACAGTATATGATCTCACTTCTATGTAGAATCTAAAAAGCAAAGCAAAGCAAAACAAAACAAAAATGCAAGTTCATAGATACAGAGAATAGATTGGTGGTTGCCAGGGGTGGGAACTGGAGGGTTGGGCAAAACAGGTGAAAGGAGTCACAATGTATAAACTTTCAGTTATAAAATAAAATGTCATGGGAATATAATATATAGCACAGTGACCATAGTTAATAATACTGCACTACGTATTTGAAAATTGCTAAAAGAATAGATCTTAAAAGTTCTCATCACAATAAAAATTTTTTTTTGCTTACTACGGTGGCAGATATTAACTAGACTTAATTTTAATTAATTAATATAATGTATGTCAATTATACTTCAATTTTTAAAATTATCCAAAAAAAAAGACATTCAAAAGATGAACAATAAGCATGCCAACACATTTGGCTGGAAAAAAAACAGGTCACTTAGTACATGACTTCCTACTCAATCTATGCCAGGTTACTGGGGCAGAGGCCTTGTCAATATAATAAGTTTGGCATTTAGATAGAGTGGCCACATGGTGAAAAGGAAGAAAACTTAGGATCCTGACAAATATGGAGTTGGGATATATTAAGCTTGGACTCTGAGCATACCACATCGTCACTGAAGAAGTAATCTAGAAAAAAATTACCTAATAACACAAGAATATAACAAAGAAAATTAATCTTAATAATTCTAATCATAAGCTTGCAACTTAAATGACTTTGGGATTTAAATTCACGTGAATGGCATGGCATGGGAATTCCCACTCAGGCTACTGTTACTTCTGGGATGTATGACAGAAACAAAACCAGCCATACCACAGAAATACATGCTCAGGATAACTACACACACACACACACACACACACACACACACACTCACAGTCTCGCTGAAGATAAGGAAGCTAAAATAACAAAACACAATAGGAAATAATAACAAAAAATAGTTAGATGCAATCAACAGTAGGATTAGACTCTAAGAATTGCAGAAAATAAACCAGTATGATAGAGATTGAATAAAATGAAAAACTTTAAAGTGATTAAAATATAAAGAGTAAACATTGTATGACATGTAAAGAACAAGTGTATTTTAAAAGGAATGAAACACAATTGTACTGTTTTTCAAACACTGAAACATGCAGTTGTTTGAATTTAAAAAATTATGGTCAATTAGAAGCAATTAGAAGCAGCTGAAGTGAAAGTTAGTTACCTGGAAAATAAATCTGTGAAAATTACCTGGAATGAACAAAGATAGCAAAAGAAATTTTAAAAAAGAGAACAGTGAAGTTAAAAGGCCTAGAGAATAGAATTATTAGTTCTAACATATCTTTAATATTAGAGTTTCAGTATAAAAGAATAAGGAAAATGGAAAGAAGCATATTAAAGTAATAAAGAATAAAGCCTTGAATTTTTGCATCTAACTCCAAAAGCAAAGGGAACAAAAGCAAAAATAAACAAGTGTGACTACATCAAACTAAAAAGCATCTGCACAGCAGAGGAAACCATCAACAAACTAAAAAGGCAACCTACTGAATGGAAGAAAATATTTACATATCATATATCTGATAAGGGTTTAATATCCAAAATACATAAAGAACTCAACTCAACAGCAATCATCAACATCATCATCATCTGATTAAAAATGGGCAGAGGATCTAAATAGACATTTTTCCAAAGAAGACATACAGATGGCCAAAAGGTACATGAAAGAAGGCTCAACATCACTAATTATTAGGGAAATGCAAATCAAAACCACAATGATACATCATCTCACACCTGTTAGGTTAGTCATTATCAAAAAGACAAAAATTAGCAAGTCTGGAGAGGGTATGGAGAAAAGGGAATATTCACTCACAGTTAATGGGAATGTTAATTGATACAGTCACTATGGAAAATAGTATGGAGGCTCCTCAAATGCTACTCAGTCATAAAAAAGAAAATCTTGCTATTTGTGGCATGAATGACCTTGAGGGCACTATGCTAAGTCAGACAGAGAAAGACAAATGCTGTATGATTTTGCTTATATTTGGAATCTAAAAAATATCCACAAACAAACAAAGCAAAACACATAGATACAGAGAACAGATTAGTGACTATTAGAGGGGAAGGGAGTTAGGGTGGACAAAATGTGTGAAGTGGGTCAATTATATGGTGACAGATGGTAACGAGACTTACTGTGGCATTTGTTTTGCAGTGTATACAAATATAAAATTATTATGTTTTTCACCTTTAACTATTATAATGTTATATACAATTTCACCCCAAATTAAAAAAAGATAAGTCAAAGAAAGTGAAAGAAATAAAAACATAAGACATAAACACTGATGAAATGAAAAGAGAAAAAATAGAGAAGTTAAAATCTATGGGCAGTTCTTTAAGGAAAAACCCCATATTTAACTGGAAGAAGGTATTTGCAATTCATATCAATGACAACAAATCAGAATCTGAGTATGTTCTAAATATACTGCAAATCAATAAGAAAATGAACAAAACATATGTACAGACAAATCACAAAGGAGAAATCTAGACCAACTAACAAAATACACACATGGCTAAAAAAAAAAGAAGAAGAAGAAGAAAAATTTGTTCACACCTCATTTATAATTTAAAAAGAAATTCTAAAAATAAGAGAATCAAAATGCCACATTTAGCAAAGAGATCCAGGAAGACCGGGCTAAAAAAGATTAACCATTGGATCTGAGAATCTAGAAGTCAAGGATGATCTTTATCAGAGTATCAACAAGAGTGAAATCAGTTTGCAATACCTTGAGAAACAAATGTAAAGAAAGGAAATGGAAACAGAATAATAACTTTCTTTAAAAAGTTAGATGATCCAGGAGCACCTGGGTGGCTCAGTCACTTAAGCATCTGCCTTTGGCTCAGGTCGTGATCCTGGTGTCCTGGGGTCCTGGGGTCCTGGAGTGGAGCCGTGCTCGGTGGGGAGTCTGCTTCTTCCTCTCCCTCTGCCCCTCTCCCTCTGTGCTCAGTGGGGAGTCTGCTCCATGCTCAGTTGGGAGTCTGCTTCTCCCTTTCCCTCTGCCCCTCTTCCTCCGTCCCACTCCCTATCCCTACCCCCACTCGTGCTCACTTTCTCTCTCTCTCAAATTAATGAATAAAATCCTTAAAAAGAAATTTAGATGATCCAGGAAGAGGAGAGATGTAGTAATAGATGAAGCTAAGACACCTGCTCAAAGTAGTCAGATATATTAATTTTTTCACTTGATTGTTTCATTATGGCTGCACCACAAGCTTATTATTAAGCTCAAAAGTAGCCACAAGAGAGGGAAAAGTCCTTAAAGTAAGAGAGAAAATAAATGATAGAGCAATGTTCTGGAGAAAACAATCAATTGCACCAATGCAAAGTTTAGCCTTGAGCAAAAGAGTAAAAAGAATGCCTTAATTTTTAAATTGATGTGTATAGGAGATGGACCTGCATGAGGTTGAGGATATTCAGTAATATAAGAGAGCAAAGTAAGAGGAAGTGAGTCTAACATTAGGTGAAGTAGAAATTATTTAGATATGACATTGTAGAGATCTAAGCAGATGTCAGCCCACAGCCATATTTTATTCATGAAAAAAATATATTATACAAAGCTAAATTAAACATGGGCCATCATGCCCTTAAGGAACTCAGTCTACCAGGAAAAGTGAGACCTGTTCAAACAAAACCAAGATAACTAAAATGCCATTCATTCCTCCTTTCTCACTGTATACATATTATTTTGTTCTTTTCTCTTTCATTTTATAAGATCACATAGCATTCTGTGTTCCTTTTTCTTCCCAATTCTCTAAAGGGATATATGAAAGGGGAAATGTTTACTATAGTGCCAACATTAAGCTCAAGCTCCCTTCCACAGCTTAGCACTGTGGTCTCTATATTAACTCATCCAGAGCACTGGAATGATTTGTGCTAAATGCATGAAAGAGATGAGGAGTAAGAGAAGTCATTAAAATTATTCTATTTCTTCTCCTCCCATACCCAAATAGACTTCACCTTAGGAAAAGCATTACCCGCACTTCCTAATATGAAACTGACTTTTGTCACACAGTCAAAATATTTTAAAGATAGACAAAATCAATCTTATTGACCATTTCTCAAAATTCTGTCCTCGAATATTAAAAGTTATGTTTCAGGAAAGTAAAAGTTTCAAATTTATGTTCTTGAACTTCATTGAGGATCACTTTGATACGGATTAAAATTTTCATCTTTTAGGTTTATTTGAAAATATTGTACCAAACAAGAAAAGACTATCAACATTCATTTTATTTTTTTCAACATTCATTTTAATGAAATTTATACTAGCCTTTGGTTTTCAGCAATAAATGTAAAGACAAATGAAATTATTACCATTATGAGAATACTATGTGTTTTTTAAGACAGCAATGTTTTTCCATGCACGTTACTAAAGAAAGCAAATTTATCATGTCTTTTAATTTCTCAGAATTAAAATCATTTACTCAAACTCCAAAGAAATTGTAATATATCTAAAGTTAATTACAACTTTCTTTTCTATATTCAATTATGTTTTCTTCTAAAGAATAAGCACCATTCATCAATTAACTTCATTTTATGGTTGGCATATTACATGGAAGCACTGAAGCAGAAGAAAATGTATAGAGAGGAGAAAAAAAAAAAAACTCAGAGCATGCAGTCCTCAGACATGCCAACTCATTTGCTCCTTTTTACTTTTAAAAATCTCTTCAACATTTCATTAGTATTCTTCTTTTTAAGCACTGTAGAAAATACAAAGTGATTATCTGATACACTATTTCTGTACTATACAGTAACAAAGTGTATAAATTCACTTGGCTACTCAGAGTGACAACTTGAATTTCCTTAATATATAGTTACTTTCTCTGAAATTAAACAATTAATAAGCCAGCAGCTATGTGAATCATAAATTATTCATACTTAGTCTACCAATGAACATTAATCAATTATAAAGAGACACAGAAATTAAGACCAAGAGAAAGAGTCAACCATAGCCTTTTAATATTGAGACTCTGTTAACCCAGTCTCTTTAAACATATTTGATTTGTATAATAGCATCAATATGCACAGCTATGCTTGCTGCTCAAGTTTCCAACAAAATAACCAATTTATGAGTATACATATGCTGTCAACCAGGAACAAGAAATACTCATCACAATTCTGTAGTCTTTGACTAAAAGGGCTTATTAGAGTTCTTTCGAATTATTGTACCTCATCAAATATTTAGTTTTAACTCTCCTGGCTTCCCAAAGAATTTGAAGCATACTGAGAAACATCTTTAGAATTCTTTCATAGTTTGAATACCAATAACTTTATACCAATACATATAAAATTATAATGATCACAAAAGCAAAACATCCACCTGGACAATGGCCCAAGTCAGTCAGTTGTGAAGCATTACATCATTAATGGACATGGGTTCAGCAGCAAACTTATGACTTATGATCATCTAATGAGAAGTTTCAACATGCTTATCCCCAACACATATGATTTCTAGATTATGCAAGTACCCATTCTAATTAATTTATTTAAAATCAGTCAAGGAAAGAGTTATAGTTCCTAATGTTCATTTTACCAAGAGTAAAGCATTAAAATAATGAGAGTATATAGATGGTGAATAGGGATTTAAATGGAGAAACAGAATTAATCAGGATAAAAAAATTGGAATAGCCATTTAGTTAGAACTATCAATCAAATGTTAATGCCAAATATTACCTAGAAACAGGCTTGAAACTACTCTTTGGTTGATGCTCTGTAGACAAAATGTGTTTGCTTCTCACCAAAAACAGGAATGGGCCATTGACAGGTATCGCTGGATGTATTGTTTCACTGTTCTTTGGAAGCTAGAGGAAATAGAGAAGCTAGGTTTACAATATGGGAAATTAAGAACATCTGAGTCTTTAGTTGCATTTTTTTTAAATTTTCTGTGCCCTTGAGCATTTGTAAAGACATGGCAACTTTTTTCCTGATCTGATGTGATGGTCAGCTTGGGGTGGGGAGGAGCAGAATTAGGATAGCTTTACAGGTCCTCAGAAAAAGTCATTGCCAGTAGTCCTCATTCAGCAGGCGTAACATTACAAAACCCTGAACACTCACGTGCTCAGCTTGAAAAATCATTAACTACCTGTTAGTCCTTTCTTTCAAAATCAATCAACAGATATATAGAGTCCTTAATAAACACTAGCACTATGCTAAGTGCTGTGAGAAATACATATGTATCAGATGCAATTGCTATGACATAAATTAACTTATACTAATGCAAAATAAAAACACTCTAAAAAAAAAGGATAAGTTATATGCAATAAAAGATGCTATAGATAAAAGTACTACTAAAGTACAGACAAGGTAGATTTCTTCAGTGACTACCAGCATGGTTACTTTGTCAGAAATGCAGACCCAGACTCTACTCCAGACCTACTGAATCAGAATCTGCATTTAGCAGATGCCCAGAGCTTGTGATTTTTAAGTGCATTCAAGTTTGAGAAGCCTATCTTAGGTGTCTTCATAAGCAAAATGGTACTTAAATCAATTGTTAAACTAATGAGTTGGCCAAAAAAGGTGAAGAAAAGCAGTCCAGGAAATTTCAGGCAAGTGGTCAGAAGAGAACAAAAGCATAGCAGGAGAGGGTGTGAGACATGCTCCAGGAAGATTTTAGCTTGCCAATTTTGCTAGGGCAAAAGATTTTATTCAGAGAGCACCAAAAGATAAGTCTTGAAACGTGGAATGGGTCTGTGTAAGAGATGATCTGAAAGTTAGATTAAGGGAAACATTTAGTATTTTTAAACTGGTCTGTGTTTTTGGAATAAATGTGATTCACTATTCAGAATTCACCCTTCAAAATGAAGAATTCACTCTGATAGCTGCCTTGAGTATTGGCTGCTGGAGTCGCAAAGTTGAGACCTCCCTTGAGAGTTGTCCTTAGCCAAAGGGGGTTGCTTTACCCATGTTTACACCCTCTTCCTAGAGGCAGCTCACCATCCAGTACTGGCTGATGGAGGGGAACTAAGGCTTGTCCCGGCCTCAGTTGGGGACATCATTGAAGGACTGTCTTAACATCAGAGTTCCCTGTGGAGTGAGATGAGTTATCTGGTACGAATGAATCTCATTATGATAACTCCCTCTGCTCAGTCCTGCTTTTCTCATTCCCTCACAGATATTGTTCCCAAGAGAGCTTCTCAATAAATCTCCTGAACACAATTCTCCATATCAAAAAAACCTGATCACTTTTCTCAAAAATTTATATCATCACTAAAAAATGTACAATTAGGTCCATATAATTTTATCTCAGTATTATCCTTTTTGTTATTTTATTAATATGCTTTAACAATCCATCTAAAATGTACATTTCTTAAAGGCAGGAAATGTTTTATATCCCCTTAAAAAATAATTTCACTAAGATAAATACAGATTTGGGTACACAATAAACATTTAACTGTCATTTTATTAATTTTTAAAAAAATTTCTTCGGGTTATTTTATGTTAAAATTTCTGTGTTATGCCTAAAATAAACAAATAAATAATTTTAGAAAAGTATTTATGAACTGAGAAGAATCTACTTCCAAGACTGATTTCAACCCTGCACATCATCCACGTCAGCTCTTTTGCGTATCCCTATTACCACACTTGGAACATAATAGGTACTCAGTGAATATTGGTTAACTTAATGAATAAATGAGTAACATTTATACAGTGCATTGCAGTCTACCTAAGTGTCTTTATTTAACCCTCTGGGTAACTTTTAGGTAATGGGCTCAGTTACAGCAGGGAGCTAAACAGACATAGAAACATTCAACTTTAAAAAAAAAAAAATTCCCAGACTCAACTCAGACTTTCTGTATTAGACTCTCTATGGGTTTCCATTACTTCTCAAACTTAAATGTGTATGAATTCCTAGCAAGTTCCCAAGTGATGCTGATGGTCAGTGCCTCAAAACTAGGATTAAGTTCAAGTTAAACCAGGGATGGTATAGGCTGAGCTGTAGTTATTCAGACTTTTTTTTCAAGTCATGCTCAAGCTCTTCTCCTGGAGATTCTGTTTTAATTGGTCCAGGATGGAGTCTGGGTACTGACATTTTCTCCTAATATGCAGCCAAAGTTGAGAACCACAGCTGTAGCTTTTGCTCAAGAATACTTATTTTCTAGGATGTGGTAGAAGCAGGACTACAGCTGGGTCTCAATCTACACTACCTCCTTGGACACTAAATAAAATTTCTGAATTGCCCCATTCACTATCCAAATTAGGTCTGACTCTGAAATATATTTCAGAAATATAATTATATATCTGAAATGTAAAATAACCACTATTACGTAAGTTTCTAAAAATCACAAAGGACAAATACATGATCAGAAAACTAAAGTGGGGGGCGCCTGGGTGGCTCAGTTGGTTAAGCAACTGCCTTCGGCTCAGGTCATGATCCTGGAGTCCCAGGATCGAGTTCCGCATTGGACTCCCTGCCCAGCAGGGAGTCTGCTTCTCTCTCTGACCCTCCGCCTTCTCATGTGCTCTCTCTCATTCTCTCTCTCAAATAAATAAATAAAATCTTTAAAAAAAAAAAAAAAGAAAACTAAAGTGGGTAAACATGATTTAATTACTCTCAGAATTCATTAATAAACTCTTTGAATCTTTAACATATCTAAGGGTCTCAGAGAGTAGTCCTATACATTCTCTGAGCAGTCATTTCATGATCTCAGGACACTGTACCTTTCCAACTTCCTTCTATATTTGGATTCAGAATGCACAATGCCTCTACATTCCCCAATTCCCCCACAAAATTCTTTACAATAGGAGTATCAGTAAAAATAATTTCCTTTTGCTTACATTTTCAACCTTCTTTGTAGGCAACCCACAAATGTTTCTCTGAAAAATTCTAGTCACCCATCATGATGAATGAAAAGTAAAAGCATGGTCAGCCACATGCCATCAGGTTTTCAGTGTGACATAGCAAGCGCAAGCATTTCAGCTGAGGTCTCAGCCACTAGATGCCGCTGATGTGTCTGGAGGTCTAGGAAGTGAATTCTACAGAACTATAAAGGCTTACATCTTGGAAAATAAAATGCTGTTACTATGGTGACCAGCTGAGATTATGGATAATGAGAGTACCATGTTTTCCACTCTCTAAGGAGCTATTGTTCTCCGCATACTGCTCTATGCTGAACATTACTGACCTTCAAAATGTATCAAAATCATTGGTACTTTCCTTTCTTAAAAAAAGAGGTATTTCATTCAGTACTTTTGTGTGAGTGAGAGCTATACACATCAGTTATTCACACACACACACACACGCTCACACACACACACACACGGAAAGGAACCATTATTCATTATTTTCTTATTTACGTACAGAAGAGAGATCAATGGTCTTATAGTACGTGATGTCATAGTTTCTACAACTTACGTATTTCCAAATTCTTTAAAATTCTCTATCTACAAAGATAGAGGAATTGAAGAAACTAGCTCAATATTTATCATCTCTGTAACAGCATCAAATATCAAGCTAGAGATAATTGTAGGCAAGAACATGTTTTCAGAAGAACAAGGATATACAAAATTTCCAGTTTTGTCTGAGAAAACCTTGAAATACAGTTATTTTTCTTCTAAAACTAGCAATGGACAGGAAGAGAGAGTCATGGAGGAAACAGAAATCTTTTATATGAAACAGTTTGAAACAGATATTAAAAGATGTTAAAGGGATAAATGACATTTATTATTTACTAACTCATTGTTGATTGATGAGTCTTTAATAATACTCTCCAATAGGAAATTTGTGAAATTAAGGTTCATGTCCATATATTTCTAGAAAAATAAAATGTAAGGGGAATGTTCAGTGGATATTGGGATTGGCTATAAGAATATCATACAAAAAAAAATTTCCCCAAAATAATTATTTAACGTGCATAGCCCAAGGAAATCAAAATTAATTAATATATCTCAAAATTCAAGAAAGGGAAGTATTAATGACCAAATTTTTCATGTCAAAAGATTTTACATAATAACTAATGAGTATGAAAAGTAATAAATATGTCATTTTTCATAATATATGATGGATTCTCATTATCGCAGAAAACTCCACCCAATCATTCCTTTCAAAAACTATTGCCAAGCTGCTTAAACCTAAAATGAATTTGATATGCCATCTCCTTAGGCCTAGTCTCCAATGGCATTAAATGATTCATAGGAAATAACTTGGTACGTAGTTCTTAACAGCAGCTGCACCTTTCAAAAACAAATAGAAGACAGAGTTGACAAGAAATATCTGGAAATAAATGTCAAGGGACATTGTTAGAATACTAACCTGGTATTTGGGTCATAGTTTCCCAAAATACAGGAAATTCTGAAAGTACAAGTTTGTGGCCACCCATATGCAGCTGTCACTTCCATGAAAACGTAATATAGACATTCAAGTCACTAAAAACAATGACGTGATATACCCCACAATGTCTTTTACTCTTTATATTAGTTTCCTGGGGCTTCCATAACAAAGCACCATAAACCAGGTACCTTAAAACACAGACTTGTATTGTCTTCCAGTTCTGGAGGCTAGAAGTCCAAGATCAAGGTGTGAGCAAAGCCACACTCTCTCGGAAACCTGCAAGGGAAACTTTTCTTGCCACATACGAGCTTCTGCTGGTTTGCCAGCAATCTTTGGCATTCCTTGGCTTTCAGCTGCACATCCCCAATCTCTGCTTTTATCATCACATGACATTCTTCTTGTGTGCCTCTGTCTTCATACAGCTTTCTTCTTATAAGGACACCAGTCCTACTGGATTAGGAGTCCTCCCTATTCCAGTGTCTCCTCATTTTAACTAATTACATCTGCAGTGACCTTACTTCCCAATAAGGCCACATTCTGACATACTGGGGGTTAGGAATTCAGCATAACCTTTTATGTGGGAGGAGGGAGGACACAATTCAACCCATAATACTCTCACAATTCTAGATAGTATTTTGGTACAGCATCAGACCTTATAAATTACTACCATTTCTGTCTCTTGACTTGCAACTGCTTTGTAGGAGATCATGAGATTTACTATCAGCTCTATGATGCCATACTCAAGCATTAAAAATGGACTCCAATGACTGCAAAGCAGGATGGACTGGAGACCCAAAAAATATAAAGGACTCACTACAGTCTCTTCTGACTTCTTCCCGAAATCAGGCAGAAATGTATATAAATCATACACTCTTAAAAAACATATTGACTTTTTTTTCCAGTTGTCATTGGTAACTAAATAATTACCTACATAAATGACATTGGCAATTATTCTGGGGAAATGTTTAATTCTAAAATAATTATGGCTTCATATTTTATTAAAGAATATATAACTTATACTCTTCATTCCCTTTATATTTTATATAGTTATGTAAATAAAGAAATGAAAAAACACTGCAGCTTCATAAATCTGTGGATCAACCTTAAATGCCTTCTGTGCTTCAATCTGCCTAACCAAGGGTATTCTAGTTATATTTAAGCAATGTAAATTTTTTTCAAACTTTCATCATTTATTCCCATCAGATTCTCTTCTAACACTACACCAAAAGAGGAAACACAAACGACTTCCAAAGATCTAAAAAATCAAAAATGTGCTCATTGACCCATTGATCCTTTCATCCTTACCCATGAGGACCTACCATATTCCAGGCATTGTGGTTGGTCCTGGATTTAAGTAGTCCCCCGGCCTGGCAATGGAACTAAGTTGTGGTGGTATATATGCTGGATCCCAACTAACCCCTCGAGCTTACCCGAATGCTTATTGAATATACAGTGAGTCCCTTATATTAGAATTTCATGAAGAATGCAAGGTGTACTGTAAAATGCATATTTTGTAAATGACATTTTGATTGGGTTTCCCAACAGTGATGCTAAGATAATTTACTCTTAGATTTTAAGAGAAGCTTTGGATTGCTTTTGCAAGTGTTCACTTGAAGAAACAAATATGCAGTCACATTTTCAACAGCTTAATGGCAATTACCTGTACATCCTGCCAATATCACAAATTAAACTTGTTTAACGCTGAGCCCATCATCTTCATTCTCTAACTATACTTATTTGTGTGCTACTGATTTCTCTTGTTGACACCATCACCTTCCCATTACCCCGGCTCAAAAATCAATCTTTTTCCTTTTTAAATATTCTCTTTATGAAGCCTCTCATTCACGTTCTCATTTTAACACCACAATATTTTTCTATCTATCCTCTCTTCTTTATTTCCACAAACACCCCTCTCTTTACCTCTCATAGAACGCTGGTTTTCTAAATGGTCTCTTAACTTCCTTTTCCAACATATTTATCTCATTGAATAACAAATTTGATCATGATATCCTCTTAAACAAAAAACCTTTTATTCTCCCCTTCGTCCATGGAATAAAGGCCAAAGCCCCTTGTCTAACATTCAAGGTCTTCCATAATCAGTCTCCTATCTCTGATTCTTATCTTCCTATTGCTCATCATATCAAGAACACTATTTTCAAACTAAAATAACTGCTGTTAACTTGAGCATTCCAAATTCAGGACATTAATCACACTATTTCCTATAAGAACAACTTCATATCATATCCAAATTCTGTTAGTCAATCCTAATAATTACTATTTTTATTTAACTGTATGAAATGAAGGACTGAGCCAGCTTATTGCAACCAAATGATATACTTCCAAATCCTTCAAAACCTATAGCTCCAATATGTATCAGAAATATAATATTTTTAAAAATCCACAAACTGAATGATTATTTGAAAATTCTGTTTCCACTATTAATAGGAGAAAAGCACGAATGTGGGTTTTACTATTAAAAACTAGTATGTTCCTCTTTGTATAACATAATTATTCAAATTCATAATCACTTTACTCTTAAGTATTCCATAACAAAATTCTTCAAGTATAGCAAAGGGTAAAGCACAATTTGTTAACCATTAGATTTCTCACTATTATTTTGTTCAGGTGATTCTATGTTCATTAGTCCACATACTTTCATATTTAATATGCTTAATATGATCATAGAAGAAATGCATGCTTATGTGAAGTAAGAGAAGTTAAATTTCTAATTATATGCTGGTAAGAAAATTTATAATTTAGCTTTGCAACAATCAGAATTATTGTTATTCCAAAAAAATTTTTTTACAATGCAAACTAAATATATGAATGAAAATGGTCAAAGTGAAATTTATTTCCATTTTAGTATAATTCTTTCAAATTAATAATGTTTTTCTAAAAATTTTATTTCATTTTTTAAAGACATTAGAACCTCTAAGTAATTTTTGTTAATTAAAGGTGATTTGGTAAGTAATTTGGTGATGAACTTATATTAATTTATAAAAGAGATGTTTTATTCTTTGGCATTTTTGATATTACAGAATGTAAAAAAAATAAGGATTTTTGCTGAAAAAGAATCTCTAAGAGTTCTACTCAAGATGGCAAATAAATGTACTTTGACACTTGCACTATGCCCCAAATACATAACAGTGATTGATAAAATATAAAAAGAGAAAATCAAAAATTCACCTGGGATCAAAACCAAGATAGACATGTCCATAAAACCAGAGTCCCAACAGGAACCAGGACAGAAGCTCCTGGACTGAACACACACAGTATCAGCTTGTTTGGGCCATCAGCTCAGGCAACAGTCCGGAAGGGAATGTGAAGATCAGAAACAAAGCCATGCATATAGAGGAACTCAATATATGATGTGTTGATCAGACATGCCAGTTTGGTCAGGAATTAAAGTCCCAGCTTACACTTATTATCCTGGTGCTTGTCTGCTTTAGGAAGTATCTTTTTTGTTTCAGGTTTTTCAATGATTTCCAATAGTTGCATTAAATTAAATACAATATCTCTCATACTTCCAGAAACTTCCATGGTCTGTCCAGTGTTATGTGAGATGCATATGCAATGAATTTAGTTATATTAGCTTTGCCTGACCCTTCCCAGATTCAATGTAACTAATAATACACATTCTAGGAAAACATGCAGGGTATTTACTGATAAACATGCTCTGAGGGGAGTAGCTGAAGGCTCTTTCAAGGGTCCATGGGTGAAGAGAGAAGTATTTGATGCTGGGTTCTTTTGCACACCATTTACATACCAGCCCAGTTTTGCTTTGTCTCATGTTTTGGCCTACAAGATATACCACATTGCCAGGCCACCAGTTGGCGGACCATGCCTGGCCTGAAATTTGTGCAAAGCTGCCAGTTGACGTGGTCTTTGGATACTGAAGGAAATCATGGGATGTGTTTGTAAGATATAGAGGCAGAGTACTATAGTACATATATTATACATACATATATATATACTATGTGTATACACACTATATATTATACTACAGACTCTATAGACATTGGTTGGAATGCACCTACTTCAATAATTCTGTCATTTATTGTATGGTAGAAATGCATAACTTTTATTTTTTGCAAATAAACCCTTTTGACAATGAAATAAAAAACATGAATGCTTATGCTTAATGAAGAGTTAAATACAGAATTTATGTGTCTCAAAAGGTTGATGATGGGCATATAACTTTCACGAAATGTTTATGGATACATGCTATTCACTATAGCGTCCTAAGGTTATCATGACTACATGAAAACCAAAACACACAAATTTACCAAACAACCATTAGCATCTTGTTCCAAGTTGAAAGAAAATCTACAGCAATGGAATATAAAAAAATGCTGAAAACCATAACTCAAGAAAAATTCCCAGAAATGAAAGACCTAAAACTACTTACCTGGAAATTGACCTAAAAAGCCCAACACCAAGATATATTCTCATAAAACTATTACACTTCAAAGATCTTTTTTGTTTCCCAGCAAAAAGATCATCTCTTAAAAGGAAAGGAAATCAGACTGCTATTAGACTTTTCAAAAGCAATACTTTATGCTAGAAGTCAATGGAGTAACACATTTTAAATACTAAAGAAAATAAAATAGGATCCACAAATTTTATATTCAAGCCAAACCCATCTTTAAACATGAAAACCTCAGATGACCTGTTTTGAAATGCAAGGATTTGTGGGATATTGTTCCCATGAGTCCTTCCAGGGAATACAAAGAGAATGAGCTTCAGATAACCAGAAAGTCTGGAGATCATGATGAAGATTATTGGAGCATTGGGGCTTCGTCCTACCATTAACATGGTCAGCATCTGGGAGAGGTTCAAACTTCATCATCAAACTTATGACCTCAAACCAGACCAAACTGAGCACTCACTTGTTCCTAGTTTTGAGCTTTAAAATCTTGAGCGGCTGGAAACCAATCCTTGTGGAGGTTCTGATCAAACTTACTCATTCAGTGCCTACTATCCTTTATATTCAGTGGCTCTCATGGAAAAGTTCTGGAAGCTGTGTGGTGGATCTTAATTTTGTCCCCTGGCCCTTTGCAGAAAGTAACTGTGTTATAAACATTTATGCCACCGTACTTACATCTCAAAAAATATCAAATCGCTTTCTGTCTTTTTCAATACATTTATTTTTTATAGTTGACATGACTTCCTGATTGTATCCTTTCTCTTTCCCTCATTAAGACCAGTTTTCAAAAAGAGAAATGAAAGTGAGGAGAAGGAAGAGAAGAATAAAGAAATTGGGGGGTGGGGGGGTAGGGAGGTGGGGGGAGGTGGAGGAAGTAGGAAGGGTAGGGAGGGAGATTAAGAGGGAGTGAAGGAGGGGGAGGCAGAGGAGGAGAAAAAGAAAATGGGTAGGAGGGAGGACAGCAGGAAAGAGGGAGGATGTGAGGGAAAGGAAGGAGAAGGAGGAGGAAGTAGAAGAGAAAAAAAGAGGAGGAGGAAGGGTAAGAGGAAGAGAAAGGAAGACAAGAAGGAGAAGGAGGAAGAAGAGGAGAAGGAGGGGCAGAAGAGCTAATTGCAGGAGGAACTATGAATTCAAAGGGAGTAACTTGGACAGTGACAGCGAGGTCAGCCCCAAGGGCAACGCTGCAGTCAGACACCCGCAGTGTAAGTGACAGGGACAACAAGATTGCAGATTAGAGTGACCAGGTTACAAAGCAAAGATCAACATCAAGGTAATTTTTGCATCCACCAGGAGGCTTTGTGAATCTACTGGGATTCTGTCAGGGGAACAACAGAGACTTGGAAGGCCCGGAATCTCAATGTTTCAGCCTGTTGGGGCTCAAAAATGATTATTTTTGCAATTATGTCTGTCTCTTCCATGTTCCTTCAGGTTGATTGGGCTTTGAGAACTAGGGATTACCTTAGATTGAAAACCACAGCAACAAAAATGTTGTTTATACTATACCATGAAAAAGTTAACTGAAGATATTAATAATGTGCTAAATAAATAGCTTCATGCATGGGGTCACTAAATTTAATCCTATTTTTGGAATTGTAAGGAATATCTTTGTGAATTAACATTTAATTGGTACAGACAGAACTTACTCTGGTAATCTCTTTGCTTGTTTGTAGAGTACAGGGTACTTAAAATTAACAAATAGCATTTTAGTGATGTCATGAGTCTTGTGAAACGCATTTCCTTCCATACTTCCACACCATAGGCACAATTCCCATCTGCTTAAATTTGCCTTTCCATGTACCAAACATGAATTAAGGCACTGTTTGATAGAAAGAATTCTGTCTTTTTAGAATGTCATTAGATAGTCAAAATCTTTTGAAAGCTCAAGTGAAGCCACAAAAAAAAAGCATGCAATTACTCTAAAACTGAAAATAACTAAGTAAAATATGCACTCACAATAAGACTCACCTGTATGTATGTTTATTACCAACTGAAAGTATCATTATAAACATAACTAACATATACATAAAAGTAATCATAAATTCTTGATAACACTTCCTTTTTCCTGGAACTAAAATACTTACAATAAGAAACACATTTAGTGAGCATTAGATATTATCTGTTAAATTAACTTGGCAGAAAAAAAAATTTGCTAAATTCAGAAAATACTTGAGAACTGAGAGGTATATGCTCTAATTTTTCATTTTAAATACATATAAATGTCTTCTACAAGGAGAACATGTCTCCTTGTAGAATTAGATAGGCTTAAATTTCCATATATAGAAACTAGAAATTTAAGCATAGTTTCTCAAAGACAACAGAAATGTTTGACTAATATACAAATAAGAATGATTGTATGCGTATATGTATCTGTATATATAATATACTTTGTTCAAAGATATTTTCTAAACTCTTGAAATTTTAGAATGAAAGGAAATAATCACACAATGATGCCCTTTCTGAAGGCCAGATATCACTCCAAACTGACACATGTAAGTGCCATTTATTGAATGCCTTATTTATATTTGTGAGTGCTTTTTTACCCAGCTTACCTCAAATCCAAATAGGACTTCTCATTCCAATTTTTTAGATAGAGCAATTAAGGTCATATCTTTAAATAACATGTCCATGTTCACATAGAACTGGAATTCCAGTGAAAATCTATCAAAGAATAACCCACTCTTGGGATGCCTGGGTGGCTCAGTTGGTTAAGCGTCTGCCTTCAGCTCAGGTCATGATCTCAGTCTGCTGGGATCAAGCTCAGCATCAGGCTCCCTGCTCAGCAGGGAGTCTGCTTCTCCCTCTCCCTCTGCCCCACTCTCTCTCATGCTCTCTCTTTAATAAATAAATAAATCTTAAGAAAAAAAAAAGAATAACTCACTCTTCTGTTACACATCTGTCATGATGTACTTCTTAATAAAATTTGATTTTTAAAATTAAAAAAAAGAAAAATCAATCAATCAATAAAAATTCCAGTTACTTTTGCCTATCAGAGGCTGTCCTATCAATTTTTTAGATAGAACTTATAGAGTTAATCCCAGATAAATTTAGCTGGAAAATTGTTGAAGACAAAGACAATACTTGTTATGGAAATGAAGCAGTCAAGACAATGATGATAGAATGACGTTTGGTTTCCCAGAAAGAGATTTCTGTATAAGAGCACTATCATTATCAATGGCCCTTATCAATGAACATATCAGCTATTTTGTCAGTTATTTACCTTTCACTGTAAAAGAGCATTTCTACCTTGGGTTGGATAGTAATCATATTATTAATCATTGATTTAAGCTGTTTTACTTGTCTGTTATATAGTGTCCTGATCTTAGCAATGAGGGTTGTAGAATCAGACTTAGATTCGACCCTGGTTCCTTTCCTTACCAGGTGGAACACAGGACATCAGAGCTATTATTGATTCATTCCCTTCTTCACCTCATCATTTAAAATGGGGAAATTGATAGTTACCACATAGAGTTATGGTGAGGATTAAAATGGCTAATATATGAAAAGGGTTTAGCCAATTCTGGACTCATAACAGGCACTCAGTAAAATTTAGTCACCTCAATTTCTGTCTTTCTGTTTGTTAACCTCATAATGCTTACCAAAGTATATGTATATGCATATGTGTATATATAATATGTATATATAGAGGCTACATATACAATAATGTGTGTGTGTGTGTGTCTGTGTGTGTATATATGTGAAGGCAAGAATACTGAAATGAATTTGCTAATGGATACAAAACTTGTTAATATAAAATGAAAAAAATGTGATGTTTCTAATGTTTGACAATAAAATGTAACACTTGGAGTTATATTTTGTGGGGCAAAAAACAATTGTCTCTCTACTGGAAAAAATATGCGTTGCTATGGACAAAAATCATGTGCATCCCTATTGGCTTTCTACAGCTCACCAAATGTGCACACCCTTTTACAATAAAATAATCCCCATAGGTACCGTTAGGCAATGCTTACTCCTCCACTGAAAGCACACCCAGTTATCTCTTTTGTGAAATTCCCAAATCTGGACATGCTACAAAGTATAAAGCTTTGGTTTATGTCCTCTGAACAATTTCTGAATTTCCATTCTCTCTACAATAAACCTGCTTTTAACATTTTAAGTAAACTATATACGTTTCTGAAAGTGTTCCTCATGTATTTATACTTTCCTCTTTCTATGCCTTACCTACCTGTTTAGATAGTGTATCTATTGCAGTGATTCAGAAAACTTGTTCCAAAGGTAGTTGTGACTCCTCACTAACTACCTGTCTGATTCTGGGCAAGTCATTACTGCTCTCCAAGTTTGCTTTCTTCTCTGAAAAGTGGCAAAAGCAAAAGTACCTATGTTATTGTGTTGTTGTCAGGCTTAAATGGAAAAACACAAAATTTTAGAATCACTTCTGGCACATGGTAGTCATTCAGTAAATGTTGCTTTTATTCCATTGTTATTTCCTAGAGAGAAGGGGGGAACATTCATTGAGACTTCAGTTATACAGTAGCCACCAGAAGAAAATGAGAACAGAAACAAGTAATAAAAACTTCTGGACATTGATAATAATGATAAATGTGACAATGAGGTAAACTTTAGGAACTGGATCAAGATTGTGGTTCAAAAAGCAAAATAAGGCACATTTATTGGTTTTAGGGTGACCGTTTTCTTTATTCTGTTAAATGGCTCCATGCATTTGCACTCAGAAAATTTAATTTTAAAACAGAGGTAAAGAGGGCGCCTGAGTGGCTCAGTCAGTCAAGCATCTGCCTTTGGCTCAGGTCATGATCTCAGGGTCCTGGGATTGAGCCCCACGTCGGGCTCTCTGCCGCTTCAGGGTCCTGGGATTGAGCCCCACGTCGGGCTCTCTGCCCAGCAGCGAGTCTGCTTGTCCCTCTCATTATCCCTCTATGCTCTCCCTTCTTCCTCCCTCTCTCTCGCTCTCTCTCTCAAATAAATAAATAAAATCTTTTAAAAAAGCAGAGATAAAAATACACAAAGTGAAGACTTTGCTTCACAAATAATACTCCTCAAATATTATTGGCTATGTTATATTGTTGATTTGAAAATTTAACTATATAGGTTATGTTTGAAGTTTACTAATTTATGGAATGAAAAATAATTCTAATTCAAGTACCTTCCTTTTACTTTTAGAGTAAAACATATTAAATATCTCATTCCCTTATAGTTAAGGATGTCCAAACATGAAATAGTCTAATAGTCTAATTTGGAAGGTATGAGCCTCCAGTCCCTTAGGTGAGAATGGTGCAGAAAAAATATGCTAAAATACTACAAGGTTACTTCTATTTCTGTGATCATGAAACATCATCTGCTGTAGTATAGAACCCCTGCTTCATACAAGTCAAACTCTGGGGGTGGGGGTTGGGGGGAGTTGTTTTTATTTTTATTTTTGTTTTATTTGATAATGTTCTGCTTTTCATCCTTCAAAAGTTAGGTAGAAAAAAAAAAACAGTCTGATGCAACATGATGTCTTTGGGGCAACAGTTAGACTTATATTCTATGAAATCTTATTAGGCTTAGATTTCAACTGAAATGTTCTATAATTGCCCAAATTTAGATGATATATTAGAATAAGATTCTAAAATGATACATTAGCTTTCACTTTTTTAAAAAGTATTTATAAAACTGACAAAAACACACTGAGGGTAAAGAGTATATTCTTGGCTGAGAGATGACTCATGTATTTAGAAAAGTTTCTATTTACCCTCGAACTCAGAAATGTACAAATATAGAACACATCTTATGTGGGGGACTAAATTTCTATGTCCAAAGCCATAAAAGCACCAACCAATAGCCAAAATTTAGGGCCTCATAGATTAACTAAGCCATATCATATACTGTTTGAATTACAGTCCTCTAATATTTTACTACATAATTAAGCTGCAAATATGTAGTATTTATAAAATTCCATGGTTTGAAATTTAAATACAAGTTAGGACAGATTTTATACTATATATTATCTAACTAACCACATATATTCTGGAAAATAGTTGTGTTTTCAGTAAACACATACACACACACAGCAAACTAACAAGTGGCAAAGTTTTGACTTACTTTGAACACTCCATACAATACAAGTTTAGAATAAATTATGAACTAATTATGTTAGAAGTTGAAAAAGTAGAAATTATAAGAAAAGAATTTAAACCTTTTCGTGTACTATAATTTAGCCAGAAAAGCTACTGAAACTTTTTTCTCAATTCATTAACTTGATCTAAAACTTTTTTGGACTCTTAGAGCGGGCAATACAAATGACAGCTGGCTTATCATTTGAAATGAATGGATATTCGAATATCAGATTGGGGCAACTTGGGGATACAAGTATGGTCTTACAAATCTAAAAGAATTAAAATTAGAATGAAGATAGATCTTACCAGTTTTTAAATGTAGATTTCTAAAGCTACATTTTCCAATTCTTTGTCTTCTCTGAGTTTCCATAAAAAGATTTCAAAAGGCATTGTGGGCTAACATAAAAAATGTACTACTGTGCTTGAGATTTCTTAAGAATATCTGCTTAGAAGACAGAATCAGATACTAAGTTCAGTGAATCTGTACATAGTCACTTTTCTAAAACAGCAGACTTTTGGCTGGCTCTGTACCACCTGACAATTTCTTTGTCCAAGCCACACTAAAAATAGGTCTTTATAAAATGGAAATGTTGAGACATTAACTATAGCAATGTGAATGAGCACCACTATAATAAGGATTTCTCATCAACTCTTGGTTTATGTTGTATTAACATATGAAAAAGCTATTTAAACATTAAAATTAATACATCATAAAACAATGGTAATGCTTCATACAAAATATAGTTTTATTTGAATCACAACTACTCACAATAGCTATGAATATCCCCATTCAAATTGCTATCATGAATATTGTATAAAATGAGAAGAATAAACTAAAAGTAAAATTAGAATACCACTTTATAAATTATAATATGTCAAGCTAACAAATGGTAGACTTGTCATATTGAGCAACTAAATGTCTAAATGATCATTCAGCACTCATAGTGTAGGAAGAAAAAAACATTGGCTTTGTTGCCTCTAAAGCAGTTGCTCGATTTTTCATACTGTCATTCTGCTCTATTAGCAAAGCCTAACACAATTAGGTATGAATATGCAGTAATAACATGCAAATTGTTCCCTCACAATTGCCCTAAGGCAGCAGCCTCAGCCTTTCTAAGCTTGATTCCTTCTACATCATTACAGGCTTGGCATAATTCATCAGAATAAAAAACACCTCCACCTTATTGCATGTGGCCAGCTAGTAAAATCATCGGTAGCTGCTAACCACTCTCCCTCGACGGGTTTGTTCGCGATGCCGTCCCCAGCTCCCTGCCACTCCCGCGCTTGTACCTGTTTCCCTTGGGTGATGTTAGACACTGCATTTGAGCCTGCCAGAACAATTAACCCTACTGTTAATTAGAATGAAATGTCAGGCGCGCAGATGGTACGAGCTGGCACCCTGCCATCTCGCCAACTGCTGCTCAAAGCGGATGCCCCACTGCTGACAGCTGCTCGGCCGTGTCCCCAACCAGCAGATGTCAAAACTTCCCAGCTGAGGAAGGTTAAAAAAAGCAAAGAGGAGGGGTTTCTCATCCCAGCAGCGATGATGACTGTTTTACTGCCGTTGTGTCTATTACCTGTTGTCACACTGTACCAGTCAAGAGGAAGTCTGCAAGCAGTGAGGCACAAATTTAAAGTAATGATACTAGTAATCATAACATAAATAAACACAATATGGCTATAATTCGAGAGAAGTATGGGGATGGCACAGGCAACAAACGAAGTCACTGAACTTTCCACGAAGTTCTCCTTAAGGTGAGAGGCCTATTTTAACCCGTGCTTTCAAAAAGGGGAAAAAAAAAAAAAATCTTTTAGCATTCCCAAATCAGGTAATTTAAAAGGCCACCAGATCTGGCCTAATTTTCAGGCAAAAGTACACGTCGTTTTCAGAATTCATACCTAGTGACGAAATGGTTCCTTTTTTTCCCCTGGTATCTTTTCTGTTCACAATTCATTAGCATAATTTGTGAGACGATAATTTTTGTTTCCCTTTATCCTCATATACACACAGAATAGAATACAAATAGAATAGAACGTTATCCATGAAAAATATCAAAAACTAAAATACACTCTAACTAGACAATGAAATCCCAACTGGATACCATTTTGATCAGAAAACAGCTTCAGAATTCTGACCTAAATACTGTGTTAATTTTGTGGCCTAAAAAAAGTTAAAAAATAGTGATGTTACTTCTTGGAAATTTAAGTTATTTCTGAACTCAAGAGGACTGGATCGTAAACCTCTAATACTTATTTTGACTTTAGGAAACCATAATTTTGTGTCTGATTGTTATTAAACATGGAAAGTGTGGAAGTGTGAAAGTAATTTCCTCTCAATTATGCTACTTTGAGTCATTCTCTTTAACAGCGTGAATGCAGGTGGATATTATAATTTAAATGCCACAGGAAATATGCCATAAAACTTAAAGTTCATGTTCCTGCTATTTCTACTTCAATCAGTCATCATTTATTGATAAATTATGCATTCAGCATTACATAAGTACACATATATACAAAAGAAAACACAATGGGAAAGCATTTTGAGTATTCAAAAGGAGTTAAAAATTACACTCCTGCCAACCATTCCCTCTAATTAGGGAAAAATAATCATAATACTAACAGATACACGGACCTAGTATCAGTTAGGGATTTCGCTCATTTATAACAAAAATTAACATATCAAGAGGAGGTTTATCAGAAAAGGTATGGAGTGGTTCCCAGTACGTTAAAAAGATTTTTAAAAAGCTACAGAACTGAATTAGAAAGCACACAGTTTAGGGAACTAGGTGGCAGGAACAATGGCCAATCTAAGACACTAAGGTGAATCAGCTCAAATCATTTCTTCTAAGAAGAAATGGCCTACTTTGGTTCACATGCCCAAGCGAGGTATGTGCAGTGCAACTTAGCAATTCCTACAACACTGAAACAAACGTTTAGGTTGTTACTATCAGAAAAAGGGCAAACATGGATTCTATGGGTCAAACACAATAGTGACAAAGATGACCCATACCCTGTGAAGTCAGTGCTAACAAATTCCATAAAGGGATTTTAGGCAAACTTCATTAAAACTACAAAGATCAGTATAAGCAAGGGAATGAGTGGGTATTCCAGATATGAAACTGAGAATAAATATGATTTTGCACTTGATGATAAGAAGCCTGGCTGATTTGAGCACTGAGCATCTCACTAGAATAAACCAATAATAATAACGACAGTGATAACTCACTGATATTACTTCTACTAATTTCTTCTATTATGTACTACATGTCTATAGCATTTTACAGATTATAAAATTCTTTCTCAGCTAAATTTTTCTTCAATTCTTACAATAACCCTGGGAAATATATGTTACACATATTCAGTGACTTTTATATATAAAAAGTCAGGTGGCATGTTATATTATAGAGTCAATACATGAAAAGACTTCGTTGCTAGCACACATGAAGAATTTGGTATTTGTTAGACACAGGCTTTTACACATAGCATTTTATGTCATCCCTACAATGCTACAGCATAGAAGATGCTATCATCCTTACTTTTCAATGAACTTCTCTGGATCACACAACTAATCATTAGCAGAGCCAAGACCAACCCAAGGTCACGACCTAAGTGCAATGGTCTATCCAGTTTAACATCTACACGCAGCCTGCCTCTGGCCTGCCACAGGACAAGGAATGGATGCAAAAGTCAATCAGCATACAGTGACAGTATTACTGCTGTTTTGTTAATTAAGCCTATTTTCATTTATTGGAATCAAATAACAGAGACTGGCCCTGAAGCAAAATACCCAGCCACTCTATTTTTCTCAGCAACCACAATTAAAGTCAAAGACCTCTGGGATAGCCTGGAAAAACAAACCAGGGACATTTAGTAAACAACTGTGAAAAAATCCTATCACAGATATTAAGTAGTTAAACACACAAAAAAATGTAGCTTCTGTTCCTTGAAGACTTAATAGTGCAAATAAGTGATAAATTCTCTATCAGAATAAATACATTTAGATTGAAAGGTATGCCTATTTAGAAACACTTTTTTAAAGTATTGTCAGATGAAGTAAAGCATCTTGCTTACACAATCTTTCCTCTCCAGCCAAGGGATCTGTTGAGAGGCAGGAGAAGGGCAAGAGACAAACAGATACAGAGAAACAGATATATAGACACACAGGAACAGGAGGAGAGGCAATTTAGGGAACTGGTGCAGGTTATTAATTAACATTAAAAAACCAAGAATGCAGTAAGAACATTAGTTCTGACTGTAAGAAGAAAGATTCTAGGCAGACCTTGTCTATGTAGCAGTCTCCCTACCCAAAACATTATTACCCCAAAATATCCAAATTTCATTTATATTTTATCTTACGAATACATTGTTTTAATATATCACATTCTTTTAATTCAACTAGAGGATTATTCTCTAAAAAAATGGTGTTTTTAAAAAATTCGATTATCTCCATAAGAATTAAAATACTATGATCACTAGTGGAATCGTAGAACAATATAAATGGGAAGAAAAATCTCTCAGCTATTGCTTAGCTCAAAACCTCCATTTTAAACATGTTGCTGAGACTTTGAAAGTTGAAGCTATTTGCTTAAATCACAAAAGCCAACAATGTCACAACTGAGTATTCAAAGTCTTCTCCTAGGCCCCCATGTAAAGATAACAGCAACAACAATCATCATAAACATTTTTGAGTGGTCACCTGGAGCTGCCAGTGCTCTGCGCTAATTCCACGTATCATAACATTAAACAGTACAACCTGTACACGTTTTTTCCTCCTGTGTTGAGCAGAAGAGTAAGTAGCCTTTAGAATCTGTTTCTGGAAATGAGAAGCAAGACAAGAGAATGGATTGGTTCTAGTTTCAATGAGAGGAGATCCATGCTTGCCTATGTTAGATATTGAAGATTTGCCTAAGATTTAAGAGCATCCCTTACAAGTCTCCTTTTAATGTATTGCCGATACCATTTATCCCTAACTTCCACCACCAAGGAAATCTAGTGAACTGCACTTTTCTTATGTGATAAAATATTATCAGAATCCATGGCTTGAAATCAGTGTTCCATAAGATTCTCATTATATTTTAGAACTTCTCAACAACCTATAATATTACTTACACTTACACTTCATTTTTAAAAAAATTACTTAGAATCTCAATTGGATATCAATTTATGAAATTCACAATTATTCAAATATTCAAAAGCAATAGAAAGGAATAATCTATAATTCATATTTGTGCTAATTTAAACTACTGCCTCCATCTATCTAGGTAGTCTGGATTCTAACAGTTCACCTCATTTTGGAATAGGCAGATTGTTATGCTTTTCATTCTCTCTAGCACAGTCACTTCCTATCCCAACCTGACAAAATTCTTTCCAGTCATCAAAGTTCAGTTTGAATGCTACCTCCATTACAAAGCCTTCCCAAATAACCTGCTAGAAGTCATTGGCCCCTCTTTGAGTTTTACTTGCAATTTATTTGAGACTCTCAAAGATTTATTATGTATCATTTTAGATTAGAACTATGTATGTACATATCTTTCTTCCTAGATGAGAAATAGTTTTGGACCGGTAGCCCCATATTCTTTATCAGAGAACCAAGATAGTACCTTGGATGAAGTCTCAATAAATATGTGGGGGTTTTTTTTGAATGAATGAATGAATGAATGAATGAATAAATAAATGATTAGTGAAAGCCATTGGAAATGTGTAGAAAAAAGAAATAGGAGAAGCAGGTTCTGAATGGGCTGGAGAAAATGCCTTGAGATTCTCTTTTATGTTGCCTCACAGTCAAATCACTAAAGATTATTCCCAACGTGAAACTTCACGTGAAGTGCCTACATAATTTAGATCATCAGAGGCACAGGTAAAACAAACCTAGCAAGAAAGGCTTTAAAGAAAATATCCAAAGATATTACATACTGATTCCACTTACTGGTGATAGCTATAAACCCTTATGTCAAGTAAAAGGGAAAAAGTGAGTAACTATTGATCTGGCATAGAATGAATAAGCCCAAAGTTTCACATTCCAATTCAGCGTCCTTTTGTATTTTCAACTTCTACCGGCCATCAAAGGAAACAAACATGGAAGGCATGTGCCAGGCTCTGGGGAGAAAGTGTGGCTATCTGATCTAAAAAAAAGAAAAAAAAATTGCAAGTACCTATTGAATAATGGGGTATGATATTTAGCTTCCATTAAAATAATCTAAAATTTACTCGAATTTAGAAGTAGCAAATAAATTTATGGATTTTTAAAAGAAAATTAAAGAAACAGATTTTGCTTTTCATGAGTAAGGCACAGTGTTAGACCTACTTAGAGAAGATTCAGAAATATGGTCCCATCCTTATGAAGTTTACAGTCCAGAAGTTTAACTATTATTAATCAATCAATCATAAAGTTAAAAATTTGGTAAATAAAGAAAAAAGAAGAAGAAACATTCTGGTTAGCATTTAAGTGAGGGACATATTATAATGTTGAGAATCAGGAAAGAATTCCTCAAAGAAATGACATAGGAGCTTAATTTTGAAGAATTTATCTATAGGTTCTCTAAAGTTATCATTTACAATTTCTATAGATTTCTGAATGAATAATAGATGATTTAAGGTTGTAGAGTTACACATTGATTTTTATTTAACCTCTGCTTTAGAATGCACATCTTTCACTCTGACAGAAAATAAATCAATTGTTGAAAAACATATTTCAAACTAAATATGTATATTTTCATTAGGTATTTTACTAATTACCTAATCGGGATGCTTGTATTTTTGCAATGTTATTTATGAACAAGTGCAGAGTAATCGTACTGGCATTTAAACTAAATAATTTTGCTGAAATGTTCTGATATATTAAGATGAGGTTTAAGGTGCCATATAACTACATGTGTAAGTACACCCTTATTGCTGACCTTACAATGCACTTAGTATCTTATACTTCACTAATGTTGTCTCTACTACCACAAGCAATTTATTCTGCCTCATGTTCCTCAAGTGCTCATAAATCAGCATTAGATCCTTTTTACTGAGTTGCTGATTTTAAGCCAGCACAGTAAGAAAGAGCACTTGGATTCAAAGTATAATATTGGCACACATATTGATTTTAATTAGTCTAATTAGTTCATTACACTAAAAATCACACAGATCATTTATTACATCAAACCTAATGGCATATGATCAAGGATTTAATATGATAATGAAGTAGATCAATTATCACTCATAAAGGAAGTCATTAACAAGTGTAAACATTGTCAAGCTGAATACCATTACAAGTTCTGAAGTCATAGCTAAGAGAATTTGCATATACACATTAATATTATTTTATAGTCAATCTTCCTCTCTAAAAATGAATACATCTTTGCTTTTAAATTCACTTTCACATATCTATTATTACTGTTTTAAACTACGCACAAACTGGTTAACATAGGTTGGAGATTTAAATACTTCAGACTCTGGAGAGTTCCAAAGGCAAAAATGTTGCAAAAAATTACTATCATTGGCTGAAAGTCAAGTTCATTTGAATTTCTCTTCTCTCGTCGACTTGAAAACTAAAAATTTGTTCACTTTGGCAGTTGAATGGTCCTGGCTTGTATAACAATAAACAGACAACCAATGATAGTTCTTGAGATATTTGTGATACTTTAGATATCATGTAGGTTAATTGATGTAATTTTTTATCTTTAATTAAATAATAATAGCAATATATAATTACATTGAGCAAGAACCAAGATATCTGCAAAAAAATTTCAGATTGCAGTGCTACATACTCATTTATTAATGCTTTTTGCAGCTTTAACATTACCAAGACATCTTAAATAAAAGCAGCCAACTGTGCACCCTGATCCTAACCCAATGCATTGCCATCTATCATTATTATTGCTATCATTACCCTTTGCTTAGGGTCCCTTCACTGTTTTAAATCCACTTGACAGTAGTGCACATTCAAGCCATTCAGAATTTATTTTTCTGGTGAGAACTCGTAAGGTAGTGTATAAGATATTTCCTTGATATCCAGATACAATATGATCTAATTGTCATTCTTCAAATGTTAAACTTCTCCCTAAAAATGCAGTTTACAGAATTCTATACCTCTTCAGAGAGTTCCCAGACAAAATATGACATCTTGTTGACAATGAGAGATATACAATCTAAATTCGCATTATATTACTGGGTAGTAAACTAAAGTAGTTAATGAATAAAATGAAATAAAGTAAAAGATCTATCTGAAATACTACCTTATTCTGTTGTCAAAACAGCAAATCTGGAAGCCCTCTATGAAGTCATCACGTGTACTCCCACTTCCTTTTGTCTACCTCACAGGCTTCCTGTGAAGACTAAGTGAACAAACACCTATAAAGAACTTGCGTCTGGCATGCACTAGTCACTCCGATGCTAGCTATTATTATCATTATGAGGCAATAATAATATTGTAGGTCCAGATGTCTGACATTTTCTTGGTCGAGCAGCTTCCCAGAGCAGATCCTAGTGTGATGAGTGTACATTGCTCACCTTGTGCTTTGCTTTCTGCACCCAGTAAGGAGTATACCTCAATGGTACAACTTCTGAATGGTATTCTCTTACCAGACACTCTCACTTTAATGCATCCTCCTTATTGCCATTATCTTCTAAAAACTAAACTGATTGTGTCTTTCCACCAGTTCCTCTTTGTAAGGAGAATAAAGTCAAGTTCACACTCCTTATCATGCCATGTCTCAATACTCCCACATCCCACCTCCCTACTCAAGATACGTGTGCTGCAGCTGCAAGGTTTTATTGTTTCCTAACAGCCATTGTTCCTGTAAGGCTCTGGGTTGGCCACATCCCTGGTTTGTTTCCTCATGGCTTCTCCTTCTCCTCTAATAAATCCCTAATGTGTCTTCAATATTTATTTTCTCTAAATGAATTACATTCTTCATTGCGAGCTACATAACTTCGGGCAAGTTATTTACTCCCTCTAAACTTTAACTTCTATGAATTGGATTAATAAAGAGATTATGAGATTATGTACATAATGTATTTAAAATCCTGCACATAATAGGTGCTCAATTAATTGTAATTATTATTGTAGTTGTTGTTAACATTGGTATTATTCCATTAAAAAAAATAAATGGAAGCCTGAAATTTTCATCCAAAATACAATGGAGTATACTCTAGGATCAAAGCATTTGAGTCCCTGGGGAATAGGTCCCCAAGTCCTGAACAATGTGTTAACAGATAGGACACTACTAGAGAGCAACATGGGGGCAGTAGCTTAAGACTCTGTAGCTGAAAGATACACAGATAACCTTGAGAGAAGGAGCTTAACCAATAATAAAGAGGCAACTCTTGTGGGGAGGAGGGGGACAGTTCTAGAGGCCCCAACAGTGTTATCAACGAAGTCATCCTGCAAAAACACATGCCCCCAAAAATGTTTATAGGAAACCTTTAAATACTTCAAAATCCTATTATCTTATGAGCTAAGAATATCATAACAGGTCACTGGGTTATGAAGCATAAGCAATGCACCTATAGCTTAGTCTACTCCGCAAAAGTAAGGAGGAAAAGAACACCTCCACCTCCTTTTGTGATCTGTCAAATCAGTGCTGTTCTTTCTCTGTCAAGATCACGAGCTTTGATGAATTAGTCATGGGGCTCTTTGTTTTTAATTCAAATAAGCTGATTGTTTGCTTTTGACGTGGAGTGTACAGACCTGTTGGCAAGGAGAGAGGAAGCCCCCAAGGAATACACTGAAGACTACCATAGAACCCCAGCCAAAAGCAGTGCACGAACTGCTCACCAGATTCCATTGCATGCACACACACACCGCCTTAATTAATCCATCATTAACATCATAGCACAGCGCTGAGCCTACCACACCTGGTTTGACAGCTGGATTGAAAGCACCGTTGACAGCTGGTGCTTATGCACTTGCTTGAAGTGCGGGGGCTGATAATGGGCATGCCTAGGGAGCTAGAGCCCTGCCGAGAGGTTACATGTTTGATGAAGGTAATAGCAGTTAATGAGAATATTTTTTGCTAGAGTTTGGGGACTGGTGTAACAACATTACAATAAAATCTACGTATTTGGCAATTCAAAACCTAACTCTGCTGAACATTGTAAAGTCATGTAAACATTTGAAAAAAAAATTCCCATGTGTTAAGAAATAAGCTCCCACAGAGCAGTATTTTTAACATTATTAAATGGCAAAATAGAACTAATGCAGGTCCTCATGACCTGGTGAGGGGTGGGTGGGCGGGTGGATGGATGGGTAAAATTTCCCATACATCAAAGCAGTTCTCTTCTTTTTTTTTTTATCTTTTAAATCCCCAAATTTATTGTTTCTTTCTGACTATGTAAGCAATATATGTTCATTGCTAAAAATGTGAAAAAGAAGTAAAGAAGAAATTACAAGTCACCTATATTCCTACCACTGGCAATGACTACAATTTGCATTTTTTGAAAAGATGTTATTTATTTATTTATTTATTTATTTATTTATTTATTTGAGAGAAAGAGAGAGTGAGCAGGAGGGAGAGGGAGAGAGAATCTGAAACAGACTCCATGCTGAGTGCAGAGCCTGGTGCGGGGCTCAATCCTACAACCATGAGATCATGACCTGAGCTGAAACCAAGAATTAGATGCTTAACCAACTGAGCTACTCAGATGACCCTACAATTTGCATTTTGATCTCTGAGACTGATGACCAGAGACTGGAAAAGACATCAAAAGCAGTTCTCTTCTAATCCTTGGCCACACCCTCTATGCTCACCACTGAGCTCCTGAAGGATAGCGTATGAGTTTAACCCCCAGTACTTGTCTTTTCCCAACTCAATGGTCAGCATTTATGTTTGAGAGCTTATTCAGGTACTTAAAGCCCATGACTACTGAAGATGATGATGGGGCTTGGTGTGAGCTAGTGCTTATTAAGTTCAGAGCACTTCCTTTTACTTGCTAATATAATACAATACAAAATGGTTGGGTTGGTTTTGTCTCCAGGATCATCAGGCTGAGAATGTGACTTTTCTCTAAGTATCCTGTTCTTGCCCTAGTTTTGCTCTGCAGCAGGAACAGGAAGATCATTAATAGCTTCACAAGGCCTGTGGAATTAAGGCTAACCCTTCAATGCAGTCAGATCCTTCACCACATGGCTTCCACGGAATCAATCCAACCTGTCCCGCAGACTCTAAGTGGGCCACACTGAACTTTTTAAGTGTTCTCTCAGAACACACTGCATTTGTTTTGTTTTGTTTTGTTTTGTTTGTCTCTGTACCTTTGTTCACATTGTCCTGATTCCTCTTCCATGGCTCAGGTCAAATGTGACCTCCTGATCACCTTTGCTTCCTCCAGGATACATAAAAGAAAACAAGTGGCTTGAGCCACTATTGTGAGTTTTTTAAAAACAAGGCACTCTGTCATATTTATTGCCAAACACTGTCAGTCAATATATTTTGTGAATAAGTTAATTAATAACAGGTCTCAACTTCTATAATGTTGCTTTCTCTCCTCCCCACCCCCACCCTGCACCTGCTGCATTATTCTACCAGCTGTGAATCAGAAGAAATTTAAAGGGTAGAAAGAAAAAAGCCAGATCTATCCCTTGAATTATATGTAGTAATATCCCTTTATTAATAGCAGCTACCAGGTTTAAGTCTTCATTAAGCATATTCATATATTTTTAATTTATGACTCAAGAGTCCACTAATTAGATATTATCACTCCTGTTTTATAAGTGAGAAAAATATGACTCAGAAAGCAAGTTAAGTAATTTTTTTAGGATTACAATGATAAAAAATGATAGAAGTTAGATTTTACAGAGCTAACATATTTTGAACTGACAGCATGTTTTAGAAACTGTTCTGGCTCTTCCCCATAGTAAGTCATTTAATCTCCCCAACTACCCTATGAGGTAGGTACTAATATAAATTTTACCAATGAAGAAACTGAAGAGAAGGGTGGGTAAATACTGCATGCAAGAGGGTAATGGTGGGACTTAAGTTTAAACTCAAGCAGTTCAGCCTCAAACCTTACCTACTATGCTATAGTGATTCCAGCATCTCTGACATCAAGCTCCAACTTTTTAAGTTCTATTGTGAATTGCCCCAGACGGAGCACTTACACGACAACAGAAAGCCATCGAGAGAAAATTCACCATGAGTATTTCATGTTTCTGCACTTCTTTAAGAAACACTGACTAGTACTTATTACAGACACTCTTTTTGTATGTGTTTGTGTAGCAAAAAGCCTTGAAAGACAAAGATAGTATCTTTCTCTGGAGTAAAGTGGCAGTGTGCTTTCAGTCCTAGAGGTTAGAGGTAGTGTCTCCTCCAGAGCAAAGAACAGGTCTGTGTACTGCCCATTATAAAACCAGGTTCCCTCTCCTGTAATACAACCCATTGCTTATGCAAACATCCATCTGGGCCCTTTGTGGGTCCTGGGGATAAGAACTCATACAAATAGTCTCATGCTACTTGCTAGCCATAAGTAATAAAGTTTTTTGTCTCTAATGGAGGAATCTGGGGTCTTCTGCCAGCATCCTAGCAACTGTGTCAGGTGACTTATTTTGCTTGCAAGTAGGGTAAGATCTCAGACTTTTCACAGTTCTTGACAAAAACAGCCAAGGTCATGAAAACAACTTTCCATTGGTCTCCATGAGTAATCAACAAGTTATTTCTAAAGTGGAAATTCAAAATTTTGAAAAAATGAAATTGTTGATTCACATGTATTTATCCCTAGTGAAGAAATATACTCCCCAAAAAGTCTGTATAATGTTTATCTTAAAAGACCTTATGAACTTCTAGGATATCATTGATAAATCATAATTTAGTAAAACTGGGAAAACAGAAGTTCAATTATAATTGATTAGTCACTATAGCTAATGTTTTAGCCATATCATGATATATCTCGAAGGCTATGATTCAGTTGATAAATGTTTGTCTGAATTCCCTGTTTTGTTTCTTCAAACAGAGAAAACTCTGGCTTTCTTCTTTCTTGCTCATAGGAACAGTGACATAATATCAAAAGACTTAGGTTAATAACAAATCAGTAGTAGAACCATGCCTCTTCATTTATTTGTTCATTCATTTAACAAATAGAGTGCCAGGTACTGTACCAGGCTCTAGGACTCTGAAAATGAGTAAGACTTCATTTAGGAGAGAAGTCATTATGCATGTCTTCAGCCAAGACTTCTAAATTTTATGAAAGTTAAATTCCTTATCTATAAAAGTATTTAGTTATGTTTTATAGTCTTCCCACCTTTAAAATCATACAACTTTTTTAAAAAAGAAGATAGAAGTTTACTGAATATACTACAAGGGAGCAGCAGGTAGGACAGCAGAAGAGAGACTTTCTGCCTAAATCATACAATTTGGGGGGGGGAGGGGTAAAGGGAGGGGGAGAGAGAGAATCTTAAGCAGGCTTTATGCCCAGAGTAGGCCCAAGTGGGCTCGATCTCACAACCCTGAGATCATGGCCTGAGACGAAATCAAGAGTCAAACACTTAACTGACTGAGCCACCCAAGCACCCCAATCATGCAATTTTTTAATAAAAATGTGAAAGATAACATTTGAACAATGGACCCAAAACCATGTAGCACAACTGTAGATACCCCCAAATTAGGAGTGTTTAAATATACCGACAGTTTTCAAATAAAAATCCATTATACGTTACTTCAAGAACATGCAGACGGTGAATGGATATCCTGTGTGATGGTGTTAGAAGGAATTATTTTTCCCCTCTTCCTCAAGTTTTTTCAGAAGATAGAGCTATTTTACTTCCTTTCTAACAGAGCAGGGGCTACTTCACTAATTAGTGGATTTAGAAGGAACAGAGTTGGGGCACCTGGGTGGCTCAGTTGGTTAAGCGACTGCCTTCGGCTCAGGTCATGATCCTGGAGTCCCGGGATCGAGTCCCGCATCGGGCTCCCTGCTCGGCAGGGAGTCTGCTTCTCCCTCTGACCCTCCCCCCTCTCATGTGCTCTCTCATTCTCTCTCTGTCAAATAAATAAATAAAATCTTAAAAAAAAAAAAAAGAAGAAGGAACAGAGTTGCCTGATTCTGTCCCTTCTACATTTTTCCCCTTCTGAGAACCTGTCCTCAGGAAGCTCTCATATCTGTTTCTTCATTGTAGTAGGTCTACAATGGCACAATTTACCCCTAGGGGACTTGTAATGGAACCAGAGGGGCCAAAGGTTCTGGGTGACTACGTGCAAATGGGGAAATGTTAGGAAACATAATTGACTGCAGATTTAAGCCATATTCTTTTTTTTTTAAGATTTTATTTATTTATTTGACAGAAAGAGACACAGCGAGAGAGGGAACACAAGCAGGGGGAGTGGGAGAGGGAGAAGCAGGCTTCTTGCCGAGCAGGGAGCTTGATGTGGGGCTTGATCCCAGGACCCTGGGATCATGACCTGAGCCAAAGGCAGATGCTTAATGACTGAGCCACCCAGGCACCCCAGATTTAAGCCATATTCGCCCAACAACTTTTGAATAATAAAGTTGATATACTGATCTTCATCTATATGATTCTTATGTCTTATTTTTCAATTGCATGACAACTCATTCAAAAGTAAAGGGTGAGTTTTATCAGTCTCAAACCGCAACAGAAATGTTTTTGAAAAGTGTACATAATTTTGTCTTATACTGTGAAAAAAAAAAAATGAGAGTTCAGAAACAATTGTTACCAATTGTCTAAGTGGAATGTCTCTACTGCAAATTTACCAGAAAGGCATTTATTGCATTTTATCTTAATGCTCGTATTTCCATAACTATTGTTTTATAATTGCTTACCTGTAGTAAAAAGCATATTTTAGACAAAAGTACTGAACTTAAGCCCTCAAGGGCATGACAGACAAATGCTGAATGAGAAAAGGTGACTGGTGAATTAATGATTCAAACAACTAACGAATGATGAGTAATTTATGGGATTGCACATTTCCGGAAGATGAGAACCCACCTGTTTAAGAAGATCTCATATTCTACACATCACTCAGTACAGAATACTTTATGCAAAATGATAAGTGTTCAATAAATGTTTGCTGAATATGCATTGAAGTAGGTAAAATACTGCGTAAACTCATTCTGTCATTGTTTTCCCCAATGAGTCACTTTTTTTTAATTATGTTATGTTAATCACCATACATTACATCATTAGTTTTTGATGTAGTGTTCCATGATTCATTGTTTGCGTATAATGAGTCACTTTTTAATGGAACTTACTGTAAGTTTTGGACTACATGTCCTCAAGTCTATAAATTCTCAATTTAATTTTTAAAAATATATGTTAGAAGAACACAAATGTGTACCTATGAATTCATTAGGAATAACAAGCTACAATTTGGTAATACTACTGTAATGGGCACAATAAAAATAAAAAAGATTAAATTGCATAGTATTTCACTGTTAAAAACATCGTATTTAAATAAGCTGTGAAATGTCTATTTCACAGATGAAAAAACTGAGGTTCAGATAGATTAAATGTGCACTAGAATCTGGCAAGTTGATTCTTAAGTCTAGTTCATTTGATGTCAAATTCTCATTATTCAACACTGTGACTGCCTAGAAATAGGTTTGTAATTAAGAAACTTCTATAACTGCAAATTATCTATCACTTGCCTGTCATCTCTTAGATTTTGCATTTGTTGAACTTTTATGCTAGAGTGGGAGAACAAGGGTCACTGAAGGTGACGTCTGCTGTGCAGTGCAAATTAAAAGGACCAGGAAGAATCCTGCTGACAAAAAGTCAGTAAGAATAAAATGGGACCAATTCAGAAAAATAAAAGAATCATTTTCAACAATGTTTTAAAAAAATAATAAACCACCCTTCAGGATGTTGTTTGATCTTTAGAACTAAAGTTCTCAATTGTGGAAACTATTTTTAGAATGCAATTAACATGTCGTCAGGATGTTTAGATTATGCACATGAGTTCATTGTATACAGAGAACAGACAAGAGAAATTTGGATCTTTCTTTTTTCCTTCAACAAAAAACATAGATCATCTATTTGATTAAAAGTTTTAAGAAAGAAAAAAACATTAGCAAATAAATAGAACACATCCTGAATCATTTAAAACAATGCCTCACCTAGTTTACCATCTGAGTGGTTTCCATCAGTACAATAACATCTCATTCCCTGGACACTTAAGTATATGATAAATTAATTAAGAATGTTCATTGCAAACTATGCCCAAATTACATACTATTCTCAATATTTGGATACATTTATTCTATATTTTTTAATGTTGAAATTTTAATGAAAATTTTCATACACAGAAACAAATTAATGTAATTCTATCCAATAAGAAAAGAAAAAAGTTACACAAGGTTGGGCAAGATGAATTGATCTTTTCTTTGCAGGGAGGAATTTACCATCTATCACAAATGTATTTACTTACAATTGGATAGTCTTTTTGCAATTTACATTTCTTTCCACTTTCCTTTATTTACTCATATCAAACCGGCACTTACTGAAGATCTACTAGTGAATAGTAATGAATAAAAGGGAAGAGGCAATGTAGAAAAAGAAGAGATAGTTTGAGACCCTCAAAAATGTAACATGCTAGAGGAGGGAAAAAGACCTAAGTAAATAATGGAGATTAGAAAAGCGGCCTTACTAATATTATTTTAAAACTTGAGAAAGTACCTGACTACTCAGGACATTTGAACTACGTCTTTATGACTAGGCATGACTTAACCAGACAGGGAATAGGGATAGATAAACCACAGTCAGAGAAAGACCACATATAAGGCACCACGCAAGTTTAGGGAAGGAGAAGTAAATCAATGTTGCCACGGGTATATATTGTGTGAAGTCCAAGTTAGGGAGCGTGAAAGTAGGTAAAGATGGAAAAGGACATCTATACATAGAGCCTCATATTGATTGCATACTCTATCAAGCTGAAAATCACTGGAAGTTTTTGGAGTAAAGAAACCATAGAATGAAACTGGGTGGGTGGAGATTATAGCAGAGACCAGTTGGGAAGTTATCTGTTCCTATAAAATGAGAGAGGATGTTGACCCAAATTAAGATACTGGCCTAGAGGTGGAGACAGACTTTGAGATAAATTTAAAAGGAGAATAGAGTTGGGGTGTGATGGATAAGGTAATGGAGGAATAGAGAGGGATCTGAGATAATGCCAAGCTTCTGAATTTACATGATTATGTGGTACCATTATCAACATTAGGAAATATAGAATGCCAAAGAACAGTGTTAAACTGGTAATGAGTTTCATTTGAAGTATGTTAAGTTTAACATGCCCATGGAATATGCAGAAAGATATATGAAGAAGGCAGGTAGGAATATGGGAGAGTTGAGCTAGAACTATGTACCTCCAGGGCATCTTATATGAGTGGAATTGATGGTAGTCTCTGAGATCACAGAGAGCAAGTATCCAGAAAGATGATTACTTAATCCAGCAGCACCTCAATTTTTAAGGCATGTATGGAAGAAGAGCCGGTGAGAGAAACAGAAGGAACCTCAGAAGGAAGCAGAATCCAAGGAAGGAGAGAAGTTCAAACAAGTAATGATCAAGAGTGTCCAATGATGGGCGCCTGGGTGGCTCAGTCGTTAAGCGTCTGCCTTCGGCTCAGGTCATGATCCCAGGGTCTTGGGATCGAGTCCCACATCGGGTTCCCTCCTCGGCGGGAAGCCTGCTCTCCCTCTCCCTCTCCCACTCCCACTGCTTGTGTTCCTGCTCTCGCTATCTCTGTCTCTGTCAAATAAATAAATAAAATCTTTAAAAAAAAAAAAAAGAGTGTCCAATGTTGCAAAACAGTGAAGAAGAAAAGAACTGAAGAACATCCATTTAATTTCCATTCCAAAAAAATGCCATTGATGGAAATTTGGGAGTAGGAGGAAAAAAAAAAACTTGCTTAAAATTAAAATAGGCCACAGATAATGAAACAGAATAGGTAATTAACATATATTTTTACTCTATTAAAATATTCAGAACTGCCAAAAGAAGTATTTTCTCTTAATGTATTCTTAAGCAGAGCAAGGTTTTATGAGTCATAAAAGATTCTACTGTAAGTGAAATCTTCTGTCATCATTTAAGCATATAGATCCCAAAGTGGCCCTGAAAATATAGACAGGCCATAGAACATCTTTTGAAATACAAATAGAAACTCTTCCAACATTTTAGTTTCTTTTACATTCATTGACTTTTAAGCACAGTTCCTGATGAGGGAAATAAATAAGAACCACATTTTTATTTTCCACGTTTGTGTTGACACCCCGAGCTGTTTTCTCCCAAGTCCCAACATGATATTTTTATGTCATTTCCTAATAAAAGTGATATTGCTTATCCTAAAATCAATTTTAAAAACTTTTTTTCTAAGGGCGCCTAGGTGGCTCAGATGGCTAAGCGTCTGCCTTCGGCTCAGGTCATGATCCCAGGGTCCTGGGATTGAGCCCCGTATTGGGCTCCCTGCTTGGCGGGGAGCCTGCTTCTCCCTCACCCTCTACTGTTCCCCCAGCTTGTGCTCTCTTGCTCTCTCTGTCAAATAAATAAATAGAATCTTAAAAAAAAGAAAAGGACTTTCTTTCTAAAAAAAAAAAAAAAAACTTTTTTACAAATCAACAGGAATATGTAATTTTTTTCTAATGGCATAAAAAATATTAGTAATAATACAAACTTACATTTTATATGGTATCACAATTTATAAAATTTTCATGAGCCATCTCATCTGATATCCTCAATAACTTATGAAAGTCAATACAGCAGATACATTTATCTTGCAGGTAAAAAGTCTGACTTCAATGTTTACGTTACTTGTCAAAAATCACATAGCTGAGAAGAACCTGGACTTTTTCTCTATAACACTGCCTCATAGTTATCTTTAGCCCAGAAAATAAAACTCTACAGCAAATGATAACTTTTGGATTTTTATTAAAAAATACTCTTAATTTTATGTTTTCAAAGAGCAAACACACTGGCTGTTCTTCTTTTTAATTGTTAATATGTTAAACTATGCTAATAGATGTTAGGTATATGAAAAGTGTAAAACTTCTTTACATAAGCAAATTTATTTTATTGTGAAAAACACATGGCAGTGAATTAAGACTTTGGACTCAGAGCCACACTAGGCTTAGATCCTAGCTGTGCTCTTTATTAACTGTATAATTTTGGTCATGTCCCTTAATCCCTATATGCCTCAGTGTTCTCATTTGTAAAATACATATGATAACAATAAGAACAGTACCTACTTCATAAGTTTGTTGCATGAGTTATTACATCTAAAACACTATGTAGATGTTAGCTATTGCTGTTACGTTCTATAACGTAGTCACACCTTTCTTAATGAAGCAAAAGGAATTAACAAAAAGAATATTTTTTTTGCCTTGTGGCAATTTTAGGCTCTAACATGTCTCTACACATCTATTGAGCAGACCTAAGGAAATGGAACTATTAGAACAAGTTTCTACTATCATAATCACCATATTCAAAAGGATTTGAAAGTAATGGTGGTGGATGACTAGGAGATATAAACCTAAATCCCCAATTTTTGTTTGCTTCTGTTCTTACAAATTATATGCATGTTTAAAGGCAAACATAATTTTACATGAGCAAAGAATATGAATAAACATTGTGCAGAAGAATAAAAAGAAAAGAATATAAACAACTATCGAAATAATGTTGAACCATGCTTTGGTGACCATGGGAACCCAGGCAGGCCTTGGGGTCTTGTTGGAAGGATCCCAAGGACCTTTCTATTTAGTGTTGCTTTTTTTTTTTTCTTAAGATTTTATTTATTTATTTGAGAGAGAGAGAATGAGAGACAGAAGGGTCAGAGGGAGAAGCAGACTCCCTGCCGAGCAGGGAGCCCGATGCGGGACTCGATCCAGGGACTCCAGGATCATGACCTGAGCCGAAGGCAGTCGCTTAACCAACTGAGCCACCCAGGCGCCCCTATTTAGTGTTGCTTTTAATACAATTCTGCTGCCAACCGTGCCAGCTACCACTCCTTTCAATAGTGCAAATCCTTGGGAAATCTCTGAGCCAGTGTTCACTAGATGTCCACCTTGGGCAACTAAGCTACATAGTAGAGGCAAGGTGGTGTAGACATTTTCAGGATGCTAAAAACTCCCCTATGGGCAGTTGATGAATGCTCACTACTAAATGAAGAGAGGCAGAATGGACAGGGCTAGACAGACAACTCTCCCAAAAAATTCACTATAATTTGTTATACAGAAATATTTGAGTCCATCTATCTCCTTCCATAGAGTAGACAAATAACACAAAATTACTTGGTCAAAGAATGTTATTGTTGAAATCTTTTCCAAGTATTGCCAATTTGCTTTACAGAAAACCTGTTTTATTAGCACCCCTCCCCCACCCCAACACTGGCTGAGGTTGTCTCTTTCATCACACCCTTGCCAACATTAAATATTATAATTTAGGAGAAGAAGCGATTTCAACTAGACAGGTTAAAAAATGATAGCCATTATTTTAACTTTAATTTTGTGAATGTGAGATACCACACAATCTTCCAATAAATTCTTCTACTACCATTCTCCCTCCCTCTTTGTCCTGAGGCAAACTCAAGTTGGTTTCTCAGACTTGCAGACAAAATTTCAAAAAGGAAGCTAAAAATGTAAAGACATCAATCTCAGTGTTATTTTAAACAGTGAAAATTTGGAAACAATAAGTATGCATCAATAGGAAAATGGCTAAACATGTTTTGTTAAATGCATACAAAGAAATAATCTATTTAAAAAATACATTTTCAGGGGTGCCTGAGTGGCTCAGTCGGTTAAGCATCCGACTCTTGATTTTAGCTCAGGTCATGATGTCAGAGTCCTGGGGTGGAGGCCCACATCAGGCTCTACACTCAGTGGGGAGTCTGCTTGTCCCTTTTCCTCTCCCTCTGCCCATCCCCCTGCTCATACTCTCTCTCTCTCTCAAATAAATAAAATCTTTTTTAAAATGCATTTTCAAATAGTATTTAATGATATGAAATATGCTCATAGTGCAATACTAGTTGTGAATAATTTATTTCAAAAGACTTTCTATGCATCACCATATAAAATGTATGAAACAAATAGAAAAAACTGAGAAGGTAATTGATTAAAATGCTAACAATATTCCTTTCTACATAGTGGGATAAGTGACTTTGTTTATTTTCTTCTTTTTACTTGTCTTTCATATTTTCTAAGCATGTATTATGGATATATTACACCAAGAACCCAAAGCTTGCCTGATTCCCAGGTCCGCAGAGCTTAACTGAGGTTCAACATCGTTTCATTAGCGTTTACATTCTTTTCTTTTTATTCTTCTGCCCAATGTTTATGCATGACCTTTGCTCATTTAAAAACAATGTATCTTCCTTCAGGGGTGCCTGGGTGGCTCAGTCAGTTAAGCCTTGGACTCTTGATTTCAGCTCAGGTCATGATCTCAGGGTCATGAGATTGAGCCCCAGGTTGGGCTCTACTCAGCCTGGAGTCCGCTTGGTATTCTCTCTCTTCCTCTCCTTCTGCCCCGCCACCCCCACCCTGCCCCCTGCTCACTCACTCTCTCTTGCTCTCTCTCTCTCTCTAAAATAAATAAATCTTTAAAAAGCATGTATCTGCCTTCAAAACACATGTATTTAATTTGTTAGAACAGAAGCAAACAAATAATTTGAGGTTTAGGTTTATATCTCCAAGCCATCTGCAGCCATGTACTTTCAAATCCTTTTGAATATGGTCATTATAATGGTTGACACTTGTTATCCTGACTCTTTCATTTCCTTACATCTGCTCCATAGATGTGTAGAGTTCTGTTGGAATAAAAAACTGTCACAAGCTAAAAAAAAAAAAAGTGTTCTTTTTATTAATTCTTTTTGCTTCATTAAGAAAGGTGTGACTACATTATAGAAAATAACAGCAACAGCTAATGCCTACATAGTGCTTTACATGTAGTAACTCAGACAACAAACTTTTGAAGAATGTACTATTCTTACAATTATCACATCCATTCACAAATGAGAACACTGAGGCACAGAGGGATTAAGGGATATGACTAAAGTCACACAGTTAATAAGTAGCACAGCTAGGATTTGAGCCTAGTCAGTGTGGCTCCAGAGTCCAAATATAGCACCCTAATATGTAACTGTCTCTCCACTCACTACTCTAACCTGTTGCCTCCCTCAGCCAAAGCCAAAGGGCTGCTAGAATCCTTATGGTCACTGATGGAGCACATGGAGAGTTCCAGATGCAGTTCTCTGTGCAGAGATCTGGACAAGTGCAGGACAGGCAGTGCTAAAATTTGGAAGGCAATTCTGGGAGTAACAGATCCTGGAGACAGTTTGGCTCTTGGAGATCTGTGGATGCCTGGAACAAGGTGACAGAGGCCCCATGCTAAGTAACCCAGAACACAAAAGTTGATTGAGAACTGAATGGATGTACTGACATTTCCTTTCCTCTGAGACTCGGAGACAAACGGGTGCCTTGGCAGGAGACAGACGGACAAGCTAATGTTACCAACAACACAGACATATCTACCACATGTGGTATACTGTAACAGCTAGATCTATTTTAAAATATCATGTATCAATAGCAAATTTGAGGTATAGTAAGGCCAACAGAGCAAGAAATTATTGCTACTTCCCAAAAGGAAAAGGCATACCCTGAGGAGTTCCCAAGAGGAGGAGATCACACAAGGAAGCACTGGGGTCAGGAGGCAGAAAGAGAGGGGGTACAGTGGGCAAGCACCTTTATTATAGTTTCCTTGGGAAGGAATGGATGAGGCAGGGTGAGCAGGCTTAAGATTGGATAGTTTGAATGATTTCAGTGGGCTCTGGGGCATAGGGCTCTCCCTAGTTGTCAGGTACCAGGGTTTGGGGTGGTTAAGACATGTGTATAGAGGTACAAGTATGAGACCCTAATAAAGAAGTAGAACGCTGGACTGGGTGGTTTGTATGGGAAAAGCATGCCTGGGAGTGGGACTCCTCCCAAGTGGGAGGGGTGACAAAGCAGGCAGGAAGCCAAGGAACAGTGACTCAGGCATATTACTGGGTTGTCCAGAGCAGGCATGTCTGGCACATGCACTTAGGGCAGATGTTAAAACATCAAGTTCACAGAAGCTAGAAGCATGGTTAATACAACCTGAGCATTGGTAAGCCAAAAAATAAAAATAGCAATTCATCTAAGGGGCACCAACAACTGAAGAGAGGGAAAACAATCAGAACAAACATCCAGTGAAACAGATGATGGAGGATTTAATGAAAATATGAATAAAAGTAATGAAATCATTTAAATTAACTCAACAAATGACTTGAAAAAAATGATCATTTATGAGTTCTCCTCCATGTGATAAACCTCCCAATGCTCAGAGAAAAATTATAAAAGGATAAAAATCATGAGAGAAAAGGTAAGAGATTTGAAAGATCCCGGAAGCCTGTAATATAAGTGACTGACATTAAGCTTTTTGACTGTAGAGGCATCCATTTCAAAGACATCCATGTTGGATAAACATATCACCAACTGTATGACAGAGCTACTAGCTACATAATTATATAAGAAGCCAGGCCTGGGTGCCTAGGTGGCTCACTCAGCTGGTTAAGTGACTGACTTCAGCTCAGGTCATGATCCTGGGGTCCTGGGATCGAGTCTGCTCCTACTTTGCGGAGAGCCTTCTTCTCCCTCTCCTCCACTCCCCCATCCCACCTGTGTTCTCTCTCTCTCTCAAATAAATAAATAAATAAATAAATAAATAAATAAATAAAATCTTAAAAAAAAAAAAAAAAAGGAAGCCAGGCCTCCCTCTTCCATGAAGTTCCTCCCTTAGGAAGCCCTGGGTGACCCAGATAACTGACTCCTTGGGTGAGCCCCCCTTCCCTTGCCCTAATTCCCATTATTATATTTTAAATTCATCAGTATAGAGTGAGACTTTAAATCCCTAGGCACCCACCCATCCAATAAAGGCACAGCCCCAGTGTCCACACCCTCTTTCTACCTGAAACCCCCCTGTGTAGCCCTTGAGTGTGCTGTATTATCCTCCAGAACCTGTGACTAATAAGTCTTTTTTTCTCTCTCTTTTTTTTTTTTTTTCAAACTTCCCTTGTGTTTGTTGCTGAGGTGCATCCCGCAATCATAGTAAGAAGCACAAGGGCAGCCCAGCCACATTGACTCAGGGCTCGCCACAAGTTGTAGGGGCCCAGATGAGTGCCCTAGGCAATCCTAGACCTACACAAAAGAAGACCATACACTAGAACAACAGGAATTCAGAGAGAAAAAAGAAGAAAAGATAATGAAAAAAAAAGAGAGAGAGAGAGAGATAATGAAAAACTTAGAATAGTTTCTGAAGACAGTTTTCCTCAGATGAAGAATGTCCTTGAGTCTTCAGATTGATGGGCTCACTAACTTCTAGATTGTATTAAGGAGAACAGGTAATCTCACAGGCATATAGTAGACAATAGTCCCAAACTCTAAGGATAGAGAGAGAATCATACAAGCTGCCAAGAAGAAAATCTAGATGCATACGACATATATATATATAATTATTTCTATATTATTATATATTATTTATATATTATTTATATATTATATATTTATTATTTGTAATAATAAATAATTATTTATATATTATTTATATAAGTATACAGGGAGAAGGCTATGTGAAGAGGAAGGCAGACACTGGAGTGATGCATCTACAAGTCAAGGAATGCCAAAGACTGCCGGCAACCTGCAGAAGGTAGCCCTAAGGAATGGAATAGATTCTCCCTCACAACCACAACTCTGCTGACATCTTGATTTCAGGATTTTAGCCTCCAAAACTGTGGGTTAATAAATTTCTGTTGTTTAAGTAATCCAGTTTGTGACACTTTGTTACAGCAGCTCTGGCAAACTAATACAGCAGGACCAACTCTGTGGACAAACAAGTTGGTATCTTTTTCCAGATATCAGCAGAAAAACATGTTTCTGATTATATATAAAAACAGAGAAAGGAAAAAAAGATTTATGAAATGTGAAGAAACAAAAGAAAGGAAAAAGGAACAAAAGTAAGTAAAAAAAAAAGGCAACTTGATCAAGAAGAAATAAGGAAAATGGAACACAAATGTATATAAAATCAAGCATATCATTCACTTTACTAAGTGTGAAGAAAATGAACTTTCATGAAAGATATTCTATTCAACTTTTTTTTTTAAAAATAGCTGTATTTTATCTGTAAGAAACACATTGTGATAGACATTAAAAGTATTCAGCATTATTAGATTCTTCTCTTTTTGGGGGGGTGTCTGGAAGACTACATTTCCAGGTCTCTTGCTGTTCAGTGGGTCACATAACTAGTTTCAGCCAATGGGCTGTGGGCCAAATGATTTAAGAGGAAAGCACGGGCACTAACTTTTTCTCCTCCTGCCACAGTGAATACTGACTCCTCAAGTTGAGAGGTAGAACCACAGGATTGAAACAGCCTGGATTATTGAGTTGACAGATGGAAAGCAACTGAGTGGGAAAGTAAAATAAATAAATAAATAAAAATCTTTATTGAGTGTAGTGAAAGCCAAAAATATACTTTCCTTTTTTTTAGTCTCTGAAATGTCAGGATTAATTTGTTACTGAAACACAGTTTATTTGTTTTTTTCTATCTAGACTGATACACATAAATAAAATTCAGCAATTAAAAAAAGATTACAAATAAAAGGATGGAAAAAGTGATATCAGACAAATGCAAGTAAAAGAAAACAAGAATGGATATATAATAAGGCAGATTATAAGTTTAAAAGCACCAAAAAGGATAAACAGTGACATTATATATTGATAAAAATCACAATCCATGAAGAAGGTGTATAAGCAGCCTTCGATACCCACACACACATCAATAGGCTGATATCATATATCAAAAATATGATAGGTTAAAGATATTAAAAACTATTGGAAGTACAATAAAGTGTAGAATAGAGTATGAAACTTTAGTATATTTCTTTCAGAATTTGACAGATCTAATAAACAAAATGTAAGTGAAGTCCTAGAAGAACAGAATAATAATTGATTTTAATAGATACATCCCTTGAACAAAGAATATACATCCCCTTCATATGTTTAATTTGGCCACAACATAAAGCTTAACATATTTAAAAGATTACTTTTTCTTATAATAACTCAATAAAAGTAGAAACTAATAAAATGATAACTAAAATCATATTAAGGACTTATTAAAATGAATTCTGGGGAAAAAAAACACTTTGAGCTCTTCAGAAACTCTTACCAATATCAAGAAAGCACTAGTATATGGAGTGAAAATAATGACAAATACTGTAATACATTTCATCTTCAAGTTATCCTCTGCATCTAAACAGCATCTAAGATAGATGATAGCTCATGCTTCTTTCAAAATGGGAGAAAGAAGAGTTTGTTTCCCTACAAAGCCTTGTTACAGCCTAGCTATGAGGAAACACAACTACACAGACAACACAAAATACTTTAGCTCAGAAAAAAGTCCTAAACCAAGTTACATTCTAGGTTTGAAAGATCCTGTCCATACATCATTGTACTGTCTCCATGTAATAGGATGACCATACATCCTGGTTTGCCCAGGACAGTTGTGGTTTATGCCTGTTGTCCAGGTGTAATTATTAATAGCATTCCCTTTCACTTTCAAAAGTGTCTCCGTTTGGACAATAAATTTTATAGTCATCCTACCATGTAGTGATACAGCCCATTGCATAAGAGGATAGGGGTCTCCGGGCCTTTTCTATACAAAGATTTGTGAGGACACTCAGGCCATCTATGGGCCCCTTTTAACTATTCTGAACGAAAGTACTGGACGCAGTATTTATGACCCTGACCCAATTAAATAAGTAATGTTTATCAAGAAGACAGTAAATGCTATGTTCTACTACATAGGTTTGTACCAGACCCAATTATAATAATGTATTAGGAAAAAAAATATATATATAAAGCATATTTTTCTGAACAAAACAAAAAAAACTCATCTACACAAAATCAACTATGTATAAACTGTAATATAGTTCATGTCACTGTGATAAAAAGGATCAATATCAATTTGGTCACCTTATGTGACCAAAAATTATAAGGTGAAGGTGCACATTTGTAAGTGGTACAAACTTCCAGTTATAAAATAAGTCACAGGGATTAAAAAATAGCATAGGGAATACAGTCAATAATACTGTAATAACATTGTATGATGACAGATGGTAACTACACATATCATGGTGAGTGTTGTGTAATGTATAGAATTGTCAAATCACTATGTTGTACTCCTGAAACTAATATGACATTGTTCATTAACTATTCTCAAATAATAAAAATTAAGATATATGTATATATATATAAATTGTAAACACTCTTGATAATATCTCAGATAACACGGTAACTTCTTGATTCTATTTTATCACCCCCTGCCCCCCACTGGCCATCATTTTTTGGTACACATACTGACTTCTACATTTACTTCTATGAGTAAACCCCAACTGATGGATTTGTATTATAATCATCCCTATGCTGTCAAAGTTCACTTGCTAATGTAAAATAAATACATTCATTATTCTCAATACATATTCAATACAGCACAAGGTTGGGATACAACCCATATTCTTCTGTCTACATCTTTGATATAAGAAATTCTGACTTCAGCTGATTCCTGGGCTACTCTTGAACATCTAATGCTCCCATTGCTTAACATCTACTACTTCCTGCCTTCCATTTCATTTTTGCAATGATCACTACTAGGGATGTCTTAACTTGCCTATTCATTTTCAACCCCAATGCAAATATCTCTATTTATAATAAAATGAATGCAATTCTCATCCTTTTTGGTCACTTGACAGTCAATATTGTTGGCACAGTAGCTGATAACCATCAGTCATTTCCACATTCTCCTTTATCAGCATTGTATTGATTGCATTGCTTTAGATACTTGTCAATTTGTATAGATAGATGATAGCTTGTCTTGATTCTCTGTCAAATCAATGCTTAGCCACATAATCTCACTTTGTTCATTTGTCACAGAAATCTATATAACACTTTCCCTCAGAAATTTAGTTAATTAGCTGGCATGGGAATTATTATTAAATATTGAATTTGAAGTCTATCATTGTTCCTTGTCTCCTACTGGTGGTCCAACTGACCATCAAAGTTATCATAATGGCAATCAAAATGATAAATACAGATTTTTCTCAGAGGAGTAGTGGAGCTTTCCAGGAATATAAGAAATTTTATTTATATTTTCAAATGTGAAGAATCTAGAATTCAAAAGTAGGACTTAAAATTGGTCCATGAAAATTTGAAAAAAACAGAATAAATTTAATTTTAGAAAAATCAAGTAGTTTTTTTAATGATTAAAAAGGTACATGCAAGATTGAATGTAGTTTCAAAATGTAGAATTTCAAATTTTAAGAGGTCAGTATAGTAGCAATTGATAAAATGACCAAATGCAAAGTACACCTGAACAAACAAATACCTTCAATGTTTTGTAAATTGGCTAAAAATTTTTGCTCTAAATAAAAGATTAATTAATTCTTGTAATATGGGTGTGTTTGGAAAGAGCTTATATTACTTAACAAAAATAGAAGAGGAAAATATTTTCTTTTAAAATTTTTGTTATGTATAGTTTTATTGAGGAAAAGAGTTTCAACTTCCTCTGTTTTTGAAATCAAAGTGAATAAGGTTGGATACATTAAAAAACTAAAGCACATGGTAATATATATATGTAAATGTATATATAATTATATACATTTGTTTCTCATAAAAATTACAACCATCGGTGTTGCTCATAAAATGCTCTACAAGCATGACATAAAACCGTCACTTCTGGGGCGCCTGGGTGGCTCAGTTGGTTGAGCGACTGCCTTCAGCTCGGGTCATGATCCCGGAGTCCCGGGATCGAGTCCCACATGCTTCTCCTGACCCTCTCCGCTCTCATGCTGTTTCTCTCTCTCTCTCTCTCAAGTAAATAAATAAATAAAATCTTTAAAAAAAAAAAAAAAAAAACCGTCGCTTCTATAATGACTAGGAGAAGCAGTGAAATTTGGCTTTAGTCTGTTGTTCTGCCAAAACTGAGTCCACAGCTTCATCTTAAGCTAAATGTATACTTCAGAATCATTTCTGTTAACCCAGAAATTGTGCTTGATCAGTGACAATGTGATTACAGTAGGTTACCATTTTACACAATCAGCAATTAAACCATGAAGAGTACAAAGAATGTTTTTCAGATTTTTGTTAATATCTGAATACTTAGTTTCTATATATATAGGAAAATATTTAAGATATCCTTTATGGTGAAAAATCTATGCTTTAAGGGCACCTGGGTGGTTCAGTCAGTTAAGCGTCTGCCTTCAGCTTGGGTCCTGATCCCAGGGTGCTGGGATCAAGCCCCAGGGTCCTGGGATCAAGGCCAGCATCACATCTGGCTACTTGCTCAGCGGGGAGCCTGCTTCTCCCTCTGCCTGCAGCTACCCCTGCTTGCGCTTGCTCGCTCTCTCTCTGTCAAATGAATAAATAAAATCTTTTTAAAAAAAATCTATGCTTCATATATAGAAATTCTATCAATCAGTTGAGATATAATTGTGTAGCTTTTGTTGCTAGAACATGATAATTGATGAGCTCTTTAAAAAGTCTTCATCTTGGGGTGCCTGGGTGGCTCAGTCATTAAGCGTCTGCCTCGGGCTCAGGTCATGATCCCAGGATCCTGGGATCGAGCCCCGCATCGGGCTCCCTGCTCCATGGGAAGCCTGCTTCTCCCTCTGCCACTGCCTTGTGTTCCCTCTCTCGCTGTGTCTCTCTCTGTCAAATAAATAAATAAAATCTTTAAAAAATAAAAAATAAATAAAAAGTCTTCATCTTAAGTGAAACCATTTTTTTAATTTCAAAAAGTTGAAAGAGTAGTTAAGAAGACACTAAGGATATTAAGAGAATGATCTGGATAACCCTGAGAAGAATATTATGTACTTTTTGCATCAACAGTGTTTATGAAAATTTAAATAATATAAAGCAGAATTGCAAAGCATAGATAAGATTATGATTCTAATTTTTTAGAATTATTTCTGCATTAGCATTCATATCATTAAAGCAGATAACATTAAAAATTCTATTAATATTTTTAGATATTTAATTTGCTTAAGTCATAAGTTTTTTAATATTCATATCTGTTTCTCCAGTGGCATCAGTAGAAGAAAGCATCTGTTTACTATACTAACATGTAGCAGAGTACCTGAAGGAGCAATCTAGAAGCTGGCAGTACTAAAAAAACATTGTTCCTGAATTATGTCAAATCACAGAAATTTGAACTTTGAAATGTAAATAATTAATATTAGTATATATTTTATAAATGTTGGTAAAATTTCAAATTTAATATTGTGTCCCAGACATTCTATAATGATGACATTTGGCCTCAACCTTGACTTCAGCCAAATATTGATTTTAACAACCAGCCATTCAACATGGTCCAAATTCAGCCCCCATATGAGGAAAAGATCCCTCTAACTTCCCAGTGAGCTCTCCAAAGAACAGCTGAGTAAAATCTAAGAGGGGCTTCTCAAACTTGAATGTGTGTGAGCATCTCCTGGAGATCTTGTGAAATGCAGAGCCTAATTCAGCAGGTCTAGGTTGGAAGCTAAGAGTCTGCATTTCTGACAAGTTTCTAGGGGATGTCAATGCTACTGTTTAGGCCCCATGTTTAGAGGAGCAAGTTCTTCTCAAAATCACTGCAGACAGGTAATACATATGTGTAGGTGAACACCTGCACGTTCTGAACGAGAAATCCTGGAAACTAATTCTGTCCACTCGACGAAAGTTTGTGCTGAGTTCTGTCTAGAAAAAGGGAAATCGAGGGAATTAGGTGTTAAAAAATAAGCTGAGGCATATTAAAAATTTTAAGAATTTATTTGAGCAAAAATTGTTCAAATCATGCATGTCCAATCTAGGAGATAGAAAGGAGCTCTGAGGACCTGTATGAAATGAATGACTTTTATAGGCGGAAGGTAGAAGGACAAAGGAAGTTGTATTATGCAAAAAAGTGGGTTGATTATTGCAAAGTTATTTTCCTTTAGGGAATGGAGAGATCTATCAGGCAGACTATCTAACTAATGCTGATCAGGCTATTTCCTGATTGACTAGTTTAAGATTTCTGGGATACCTGAAACTGTAAAGAAGTCTCAGTTTTACATGGCACCTAGCATAAGCAGCTCCATTTGGGGCCTATTGCTGTTGTTGTTGTTGTTGTTTTAATACAGGTCACCTCTTGAAAAACTTAAGAATGTTCTACTATGTAGATATAAAGGAGAAGCATCAGGGAATCAGGCAATCCAGAGCCAGGTTATAGTAAAGACAAAAGTTTGGAAAACGACTGACGTATCCTGAATTATATGATAGGTGTAAAACTTTAAGAAACACTGTATACAGTTTCTTTTTCGAGGTAATAAGAGCAGTTGATAGAAGTTCAAAAAAAGTAAATGAAAAACTGATTTTAAGGTCCTAAAAATAAAGTTAAAAGTAAGAATACACAGCATTAATTTAAATTTAAAGAAAAAAGATAAAGCGGGATAAAGTGCTAGCTACAAGAATAAAGCCACAAGATGGAACTTTATAAATACTCTATATTGAAGAAAAGATAATTGAGAAAAAACAAATCTAATATGCCAAGAGAGGCATACAATTTATTGTAACTAGAAAAGGCTAAGATATTGAAAAGCATTTCATATCAATCTTTAGGTAGAAAAACTGAAATTAAATCTCTAGGATTAGAAAGTACTGAAAAACTAGCAAAAAAAAAAGCTATAAAGTCAGACAGTGAAATATTTTAAAATTTTGAGAACACATAAATCACCCAGCTATCACATATTACCAGGAGGATGACATGTAATCTAAAAGAGAGGAAAATTTAATAATGTTTCCATGGGACTAAATTTTTTATTGTTATAATCATTATTTAATATATCTGAGCATCAACAATATATTAGGACTGTACTTAGGTAGAAATAGCTGCTTCTGTATGAATTTATGATTCAAGCTGAAAGACAAAACACAAGAGGAAAATACATTCAGGGGAAGATTCAGAAATCATTTTTCCCAAAAAATATTAGAATATACTACATAAGGATAATATTGTTTTATTAGTCCTTAGAAAAGATTATAACAAACAAAGGCTATCTTTGCAGAAAAGTTGAATTGAAAATATGCTAATGAAACAATAATTTCTTTCCTACTTAGGCTAGACCTGAAATATTTTCTTACTATTGAGTAACCCATGATAACATAACAGGGGGAAACCATCCATTATTAACACAGAGGAGTAAGTGAAGCACTTTGGAAGCTAGCTACCTTTCAGATCACCAACGCTCTATTGGCTTAATTGCACCCCATTGTACTAAGTGGTACTTTAAAGGGAGGGAGGATGTAATGCAACTACAAGGCACTTGACACAACAGGGAATATTTACTCATCTGAGAGGACACTTACAGATACTGCACTGATAACAATTGTCTAGTACCACTTCACACTAACACCTCTACTTTTCTATGTATAAATTCACTTTTAAATTTGTCATTGGAAGAAAGGGTGATTTTTGCACACTTCAAAATGTTCAGAAAGCAAAAGGGTATTTTAAAATAAAATTAAACTTTAAAAGAGTTCTTCAAACTGCTTGAAAGTAACAACAGCATCATCTGTAGGCACTGTAGTGTCCAATATGAAACACTGTGCATGTGTATATGAGTGTGTGCATTTTGACATGGGGTGGGAGAAGCAATATATGTCTCTATGGGAATTTATATACATTGTGAGTAGTAGGCCTGCATGAAAAAATGCCTTGTCCCTGTCCCTAGGTCATCAAAATCAGGATTCACTTTGAAGTTCTAACCTCTTTTGACCACAATAAATAACTCTTGACTCAGATTCACTCTGCCAGGGACCCACTGGAGCCCTGTTCTGCTTAGAGGACATGGCCCCATTAAACATAAGGTGGGTTATCTCTGGCTGGGCTGCCTGAAAAGTCTTTAGCATCACTACTCAAGGCAGTAACAAATATCCTTTGATGTAGCTCTCTCCCTTCTAGGAATTTATCTTTAAAAATCACTGTGGATATATGTAGAGCAAAGGTATACACTTGAGAATGCGTTTCAAAGTATTGTTTATATTAGCAAAAATGTAGAAACAAACATGCATGTGCTGTAGTAGAGGACCAATGCAATATGCTATCTTCTTACAGTTAAATACTAAATAGTCATTATAAATAATGATGTAGAAAAACATTTATTGACATTGATAAGCATCTGCTGGATTAAGTGGGTAAAACAAATTATCAATTAATTTACTAAGTATTATTCCATTTTGGTTATCTGCATATATAAATGTGCAAAATAAATTACAAAAAAAAGAATGAAACATGCAGACTGGTTAAAATGTCATAATCAATCTGGAAATGGTAAAATCAGAGATGATCTTTATTCATTGTGTTTTCCCTCGTTTTTCATATTATATAGAAGAAACACATGTAATTCACCAAAATATTATATGTATCTTAACAGTTGGCATCATAATTCTTCCTAGGCAGGGAATGTTTTTGAGAAAATAATTTCATGAGCCAACTGAAGCAGAGGGTGGAAGCTGGAAGCACAGGAAACAATGTCTGCAGTATGCAACACAAGAAAGGCAAATGTAGGTCACAAGGAGATGGCTTTGGTTTGTTCTTGAAAGGAAGCGGGGGAGAACAGAGAAGATAAAGGATCAACCAGTGGGATGATATGTGGAGGTGGGGACAGTGCCAGAAATCAGCCAATGGAAACCCGCCTCAGAATGGCTAAAGAATACTTTAAGAATAGAATGACTAGTGTTCAATTTAATGTCTTAACATTTCTTGCATGTGTTCCTTAAAATACTTCCCAAAATCTTCAGTAAAGTTCAACATGCCTATGAATGTTATGTGCAAGAGCCAGTTTCTTATAGTCTGATAGTTTCACAGTCAGAAACTGTGAGAACCTAAGCCTGAGAAATTCACAAACATCTTGGAGAGGGCTGTACAATTCCACAGGATATGGAAATGGGGGTGAATTAATTTTACTGGTTGCTATTGGCCTCCACCCCAGTAGATCCAGAAGGAAGAGCATCAAAACAAAGAGAATTATTCTCAAGCCTTAAGATCTAATGGAATTCACCTTGCTAGGTTTTGGACTTGCTCGGCAGGCACCTGTCATCCTTTCCTTCTTTCTTATTTCTCCCTTTTGGAATGGGAATGTTTATCCTATGCCTCTCTCACTATTGTATTTTAAGTGTATAACTTGTCTGGTTTTACAGATTCACAGCTGGAGAAGAATTTGGGCTCAAGATGAATCATATACCTCAAGTTTCATTCATATCTAATTTAGGTGATATTGGATGTGACTCTGGATTTTAGATTTCTGGAGTTGATGCTGGAATGAGTTAAGATTCAGGGGGATGTTGGGATGAAATGAATATTTTTTTGCATGTGATAAGGACATGAATTTTGGAGGACCAGAGGTAGAATGCTGTGAATTGAACTGTGCCCCCCTTCCCACCAAATTCATATGTTGAAGCCCTAACCCTCATTGTTATATTTGGAGATGGGGCCTTTGGGAGGTAATTAAGTTTAGATGAGGTCATGGGGGGGTCCTCATATTGTGATTAATGCCCTATAAAAAGAGATACCAGGGCGCCTGGGTGGTTCAGTTGGTTAAGCGACTGCCTTCGGCTCAGGTCATGATCTTGGAGTCCCTGGATCGAGTCCCACATTGGGCTCCCTGCTCGGCAGGGAGTCTGCTTCTCCCTCTGACCCTCCACCCTCTCATGCTCTCTCTATCTCATTCTCTCTCTCAAATAAATAAATAAAACCTTTAAAAAAGAGAGAGAGATACCAGAGAGTTTGCATCTCTCTCTCTCTCTCAGTCATATGAGGATATAGAAGATGGCAGCGACCTGCATGCCAAGAAGAGAGCCCTCATGGAGGAACTGAATGGGCCCACACCTTGATCTTGGACTTCCCAGCCTCCAAAACTATCAGAAATAAATGTTTGTTGTTTAAACACCCAGTCTATGATATTAAGGGGCCAGAGTATAATAACTGAAGCTGACAACTGGGTCACAATTTTAAACCAAATAAAACTCTAAAAACGCAAGTTCAATTTTTAGCCTGATTTATGCTACTTGCCCTTCAGAGATAAATTCCAATTGTTGCTACTGAACTCAGCCTAACATTTTGCCATCTTTTTACATTTCTTAGTTTCTCCACATCCTGTTGACTTGTTATTTCAACCCAGCCCCCCACTTTTGTTTAAATGCCTGGCTACTGGTTTGTTGCCAGCCAATATTCAAAAGTGATGTAACCCTGGTTCAGATTTCTGTGTTTCCATCTTCAATGTACTTTAAAAAACTTTTTTTAGTCCTTAAGACTATTTTTCTTTTATTTATTTATTTTTTTAAAAAGATTTTATCTATTTATTTTACAGAGAGAGACACAGCAAGAGAGGGAACACAAGTGGGGGGGAGGGGGGAGAAGCAGGCTTCCTGCAGAGCAGGAAGCCCGATGTGGGGCTCGATCCCAGGACCCTGGGATCATGACCTGAGCCGAAGGCAGATGCTTAAAGACTGAGCCACCCAGGCGCCTCAAGACTATTTTTCTTTTAAAGATTAATCCTTAATCTGTAGGCCATTAGTCCATCTGTAGGCACAGAGAGAACACTTGGCTTCTTGCTCTGATTTTCTAACCTACATTTTCTCATCTAGAAAACTGGATTCTGTTGACATACTCATTAGAATGTCAAAGTGTGAGGGGTTTTTTTGTTTTTGTTTTTGTTTTCTTTCAGCAGGAAATTTTCGCCTTGTGCCTCCTGGCCCAGTAGTTGGTATGGTGTTCCTCACATCTAAATCAATAAGATTTGGAAGAAAGTACTGATATTCCTACAGGTTCAAACTAAAGTAGATGCATAGGAGTAAAGGCAGACTGGAGGGAGGGGATGCATGCTAAAAAGAGTTTTAGTGGATGGGAATTTCAAACAGTGCAGAGAAAATAAGAAATCAACCCTGATCTCACGGGAGGAGCTCCATAAGGTCAGTGGTCATAAATGTCACATTACTGATAACTCTCCTAGTATTACTACAGTATTTGACATCAAATAGGAAGCCAGTAAATATTTGTAGAATTAACAAATAATGAAGTGATGGATACATCTCTACACCTGACTACTGAGGCCACTCTCCAAGAAGTTACATTAAAGAACATAATGTCTTTATTAGTAGTGGATATTATAATCCGATTTAATAATCCAACTTGATTCAGATAATTTATCTTTAATTTTGAAAACTCTAACTTAGTCTCCAAGGGCCCTATATTCCCAAATTATCAGTGAGCCAGTCCTAGGTACAGCTGTAAAAGACAAGGCATAATTCTTTGGCTTCAAGTTTTCTCATGTCTTTTCCATTCAAGACCCACTCCAGGTTCCTTAAATCCAGACACTTACCTCTCATCTCAGGCCAGATCCCCTTATGCTGATGGTACTCCAGCAAACACACCTTACAATTCTTTCTGTTTTCTTTTCCTCTTACCTGGGCTAGATTCTCAGAAACTTTCCCAGTGACACTTAACATTATCTTACTTGTAAAATATAAGTAACCAACCATGCTCATGTAAGAAGTAAGGAAGGATTCTCCCCACTACCTCACTAATCCCTTCTAGTTTAACAATGTGCTTTTTGGAGACCATAGGCTTCTTTTCCCCTCTCCCTGCTATACAGTGCCACTGAGTACCGCAAATGATGGAATCAAGTATGGCGAGAGAGGAGGGTGATAACAAGATTGTCTTAAAGGAGAGTTTTATCTCCCCTCAAATTTTATAATAAATCATTGAGATATATCCTCAAAAATGTCAATTTCAATATTCGTATTATTTTTTTTACCAATTAGATTTTTGTAGCATATTCTTTAATGGGTGGGGGAAGAAGGGAGTTATAGTTTTTTTGTTGTTTTTTTTTAAAGATTTTATTTATTTATTTGAGAGAGAGAGAGAGCACAGAGGGAGAGTGAGAGGGAGAAGCAGACTCCCCGCCGAGCAGAGAGCCCGATGTGGGACTCGATCCCGGGACTCCAGGATCATGACCCGAGCCGAAGGCAGTCGCCCAACCAACTGAGCCACCCAGGCGTCCTGGGGAGTTATAGTTTTTAATCAAAAGACAATTCGTTTTGGGGCGCCTGGGTGGCTCAGTAGGTTAAGTGGCTGCCTTCAGCTCAGGTCATGATCCCAGGGTCCTGGGATGCGCCCTGCAGTAGGCTGCCTGCTCAGCAGGGAGTCTGCTTCTCCCTCTCCTTCTGCCTCTGCCTCTACCTGCCCCCTACCCTGCTCGTGCTCTCTGTCTCTCTCAAAATAAATAAATAAATAAAATCTTTAAAAGAGAGAGAGAGAAGTCACTTTAATCTTGACTGTTCTACTCACTCAATTACTATTTCTGAATTTAAATTTCTTAACTATAAAATGAAGATATTACAGATGACTGCTAGATCAACAGATAGAACCTATAAGCATTTAGTTCAGGCCATGTTCCTAAAGTAACTCAATGTAGATATGAATACAGCTATAGCTATAATGATAGAGATTTATCCAAAACCTATCTCTGTGGAATATGTGAAGCTTGATGAAGACCACTTTTAATCCTGAATCTTGGCTGCTGACAAAAAGTGAAGAGTTCTTGTGAGTAACTAAACAATGTTTGGCTGTTCCACTCTATTGCTGTGTTTGCTTAATAGATTAAAATTTCAGACACTTTTTATTTTCAGAATAAAACTCTGATTTAAAACATACTCCTGTGGATAATTACACCCTCTAACACAAGTATACAACAACAAAAACACAACTAAACAAGACTTGTAACAGATGGAGACATTGGGCAAAATTGAGGGATGCTGTGCTCCATGAGCTTCCATTATAATTGGGTTACCAATAAGTAGTCAATCCCAGTAAGACAGTTGTTCTGGTCAAGATTTATAAGGAAAAAATAAAACATTTTTGGAAATACGGAATTAAGGATAAAAATAATGTAATAAGAATTTCAGCCGAAGTACCATATGTGGTTGCAAGATGATACTTTGCTAAGTTCCTCTGAGTGAAAATGGTTTCTCCACAGCCTATTCCAATAAGGAGCCATGCTCAAGTAATAGATGGTAGCCACGAATTTCCTTACAAATCTGACTTGTTGACTGAGTTGGGGACACAAGTCAGCTAGAGCTGATTTGCTAGAGAAGAAGTGTGAAATAGTGCTGTAAGTGATCTTCTTTCTAGATTTCTCCCTGTGGGATGCATTTCTTTAGCATCTTCTTCAGCATTTCTTACAAACAAATGTTGAACAATTATTTAAATAAGATTGGTTTGACTAAGTCCTCTGGGTGCCCATTTGTCTCAGTTCAGCCTTTCCCTACCATTACATGTTGACCCATGCATGAAAGAAGTCTGGTGGCCAGAACTAGTTATGAAGCAACAAATTACTTGATGCATTTAGTGATGATTGGATCTTCTTTATCTATGTGTGACATCTGTCATATTAAAAAAAAAAAAAAAAAGCCTTGGTCTCTGCTCTAAATTAGTCCCTTTAAAACTAAAAAGAAAGCTCCCCCCACCATTCCCCCTTAAAACATGTTTCTGAAATGCAGTTTTCTGCCCACTATGATATCTAGAATTTTTGTTTCACAAAAATAAGGCTGTATTGAATGATTATTCTATATATAGGCAACTAGCCACCAGATCTACAAGTCTAATTTATGAGTACTGCATTTTGTATCTCTTCCAACTTCCGGTTTTCTAAAAATCTTATCAAAGTGGCTATTAACTTAGTATTGTTTTCTTTGTGTTTCCTAAAACATAACCAGAACATACCATTTGCTTTTGCCTTTTAAATAAATACATAATACCATACTTTCTTCCACTGCATTCCTAAATAGTAAGAAAACCCAGCTTCTTATGAGAAATGACTCTAACACAATTGCTACTCTACTTTTATCCAGTCTAATCTTATCTCTCTATTTGATTTCTACTTAAGAGGTCTTGCCAGGCAGAGTGGCCATTCAGAAAGTGTTTGTGTAACTACTCCTGGATGAATTGTTCTTGCCAAATGTCTAGGAAATGTTCCTCAAATGCTCTTCTCCAACATATGTAAATAATATATATATTTATCCAATACCTTTAGATACAAGTATGTTTTTGTTAAGAACTGTCTAGCGAGAGATTATAATTTGTTGGCTGGATAAAAACCTGGGTAATTAGGAGTTAACTAGTTAAGAGGTCCTCAAAAATTCAAATGTCCCATCTGAGACAGAGATGTAGAGCCTGGTTTTTATTATAGCTTCAACCAAGAAGAAAAGTCAAAGATAAAAACTGATTTTGATGAATGCTACCCACAGCATTACAAAAGTGGATAGCAGAAGCCATGAGCTTTTATTACTGAATCAGCTAGGAAGTCAGATATTATAGGTAAAGAGTCACCATTTATTGAATAATCAATTTATTTATTCAACAAACGATCAAGTGGCAGTCCTTATGATAGGTTTTAGAATGACAAGAATAATTACCAAACTATCTCATCCTCAAGGGCTTATAACTAGTAGTGAAACAATGACATAAAAATAATGTGTTAAAAATGTGTTTTAAGTGTGACAATTGAAGTATCTATGCAGGATTCATTGGGAGCATCCTTTCATTCTATCAGTGGTAGAGGTGACAGTTTGTCAGTTAAGGCTTAATGGGGGAAGTGGGGCTTGAGTTAGAGATTGCCATTCTGACAAGGGAAGAGCATGAGTGAAAGCATAGGAAGAAGGGAAGGATGGCAAATGAATTGCTTGGATTGGAAGAATATATGGTATGAGACTGGCACCAGCAGAGGTGATATTGGAAAGCAGTATTTACTTTTTCATTCAATAACAGTTGAATACCTACCGTATGTCCTAGGGAAATATTTGTACTTGCCCTCACTGACTTGTAGTTTAGGAGCAGGATTTATATATATATATATATATAATTTATAAATATAAATATTATTTGTAGAATATATTTTATAATTATATATTATAATACTTTAAATTGGGCTAATCACAATATAAAGATATACATGATACATCATGGGTGTATATGTACACATATACAGGGTGCATCCCTTATAGTCAGAGAAAACTTCCTGGAGATCAATTCAGAAAACTTCGGAATACAGAGTCTTCAAAGAAGAGGAAAAATAAGTAAGGGAAACATAACAGGAAAAGGCATCTCATAAAGATGGAGAAACATGAATACAGGGGAGACTCTGACCAGAAACAGTGTGGCAAAGGCAACAGCACCACAAATGATGAGTGATATGAGGATAGAAAGAGAAGTAGAGATGGATGATAGGTTGACTTCTATGGCTAAGGTGTCTGGGCTTTATCCTGTAGGAAATGGGGAGCCTTTGAAGAATTCTTATAGATATTATACAGATATTCTACAAATATTCTTACAGATATATAACTTCATTGGATAGTTAATCTGTTAATTAGTTAATCTCAGTTGCTTTCCTCACAGTGATTATCATTTAAAATCCTCCAATAGAAAAGCATCTCTGTGTTTTCCAAAGTAGTTAGGAAGAGAAGAGTGAGGGAGATTGCTTTAGTCTGCAATTAGGCTTGAGAAGGAGGGAAGGAAGGAAGGAAGGAAGGAAGGAAGGAAGGAAGGAAGGAAAGGAAGGCGGGAGGGAGGAAAGGCAGGAGGGCAGGAGGGAGGGAGAGAGGGAGAGAGGGAGGAAAAAAAAGCCAAGAGGATGGAATGGATAAGCACACAGGTATCAAGAAGGGAAGAAAGCAAGCTAAGTCCCTAGAGCATTCCTTCAAGGAAGAAATGAGCTTAAGCAAATGCATCGAAGGAGGGCCTGGAGCAGAGTGACCAACAGACCCTTTGGGCTCCCACAACTTCCCCAAGTGAGAAATTGGAAGCTTTTGAAAAGCTTGATTACTCAGTTTGAGTGTCAGCAACCTAAATTTATGTATAAAAACTTGATGATCCACAGAGTCTTGATTTCGGTAATACTGGAGTAAGAAATGCCTTCACTTTATTAATTTCTTTTTTTGGAGGAAATTTACAGAACATTTTGAATTCTTCATGTCATTACTGATGTGTAATTAAGTGACACACCAATGTAAAATTAGTCTTTCAATACTGTTTTCCAAGGGTAATTATATGTAATTGAAGAGAAATAAGAGTTTTCTCTGACTTTAAGGTGGTGATCATATCATACCATCATTTATGATTCATATGATAATCATACCCACAGCATAATAAGATCAAAATGTGTGTTTCTAAGCAAGGATGCTGACTAAGTGGCATAGTATACTGAGCAATTAAAATGGGAAAAGCTCCCAACAAAATGTCCAATGTTTGCAAAGGTAGATGAATTTTTAGAGCCTGTTGGAAGATAATTCTCAATGAGTTTCACATATTTCTGCAAGACCTGTAAAGTGAGGCATTAATCGCCTTTTGTTTTGAGTCACTAACTACCCTTTGCTCTAGACGATCTTTTCAAAGATGTTTGTATAACACACAGCCTTGGAAGATACAGTGTCCCCTCTTCAGAGCAAAAGACAGGGTTGCTTACAGCCTAGAAAGATAGAGATGTGTCTCCCTCCAGAACAAAGAGCCCATTTGACTGTCCATTACAAAGATTGAGTTTCCCTAAACTCAGTGATCATCTGTGAGTCTCCTGTCACATATACTGCACATGCAAGCATCTGTCTTGGGCCCACTGCACCCATGGAACAAGGAGACAAAGAAAACTGATACAAATATGCCAGCGCTCCTGCTGCTCAGTGTGCCATGAGTAATAAAGGTCTTTGTCTCTGACCTAGGAGTCTCATGTCTTCTTCCAGCTTCTACAAAACTGCTACTGGCTGAATTATTAGCTTCCGAGTAGAATACAATCTCAGACACTTCACACTTTTGGCAGAGACAAATGTTAAGAGAATCTATAACAGTTTTTGGATAATGTTTTAATTGGAGTGGGTCTCTTAACAGGACAACTTGACAAAAATCACATTAAAATGTATACCACATGTCCTAAGGAAAGTGGTTCTGTGGGATTCAAGGAGAATAGCGCACTGACTCAGACTCTTCTAACTCTGTGAGAATGAACTCTAAAACTGATACGAAAGATATTCTCTAGAATGACAGTAGTTTTCTCTGAGTCAGGCACCAATCAAAAAAGACACTTTGATCCTTTAGCATGTTTCATAGGAGTTATGGGAATAGAATCTATAAGAAAGATCAAGGCTTTTGTCCATTACTGCTCTGCCACTTTCGGGCTCTGTGGCTTTAAACAAGTTACACACTCTCTTGAAACCTCAGTTTTATATCCTCTAAAAAAATGAAAATAATGGCTGCCTTACACAGTTATTATGAGAAATAGAGAGAGAGAGGGAGATGACATATACATAGATATATATAGATAGAGAACATATATAATACATTTTCATAGGGGTAATACTCAAGAGCAAGCATTAAGTTTCAACTGATGATAGTTACTCAGAGTCAGTTTTCAGGACACCAGTAATCCCCTCAAATGTATGCCAACTTTGGTAAGTACATGTGATATGTATTTTTTGAAAGTGAAAAGATTTCATTAGATAATCAGAGACTGTGACACACACATACACACACACTTAAGAAGGAGTGTATTCTGGTGTATATTTAGTTTCTCCCTCCCTTGTGGCCCTTTCTCATCAGCACATTTTATAAGAGCACTTCACAACCCTCTTCTATCTATCATTCTCTTTCCCTCCTTACCTTACTGCAAAGCTTCTTGCAAAAGGAGTAAGTGCTTACCACATTTATTGATTATGTACGGATCATGCTTCAGCCCACTACTTTCTGGCTTCTAGCACAATAGCTACTCTCTTAGATTGCTCTTGCTAAAGATACACACCATTTAAGTGACCAAAAGAAAAAAATATTTATTCAGTCTTATCTTACTTGATAACTAAATGTGTTTACCATCCCCTTCTCCCTAACACACTCTGCTGTTTTGACTCTTGGACATCACCTATCTCGTTACCCTCTTACCTTCGTGAGTGCCTTCCTTCAAGACGTTTTTGTTACACATGGATCCATCCTTGGCTCCAAACAATAATTCTCATTTTTATAGTCTTCCTGGACAAACTCCTACAAACCCACTCTTTGCTTCAATTACTTGTAATTCAATTACTTGTAAGTGAGCTTTAAACCTTTAGCACAAAGGGAGTCCAAAGCCTTACATGCAGTTTCTGTGAATTCTCAGGGGATTAGGTTTTCATGGGAACTCCTGGCTCTGAGTTCCTAGGCCTGCTAGACTTAATCTCACCTGTATTTCATGTTCTTCAGTTGTTCTGATCTCACTGTTTTAGATGTGAAACTTCTTGTTTGGGTTTTTTTTTTTTTTTCTTGATTTCCCCCAAAGTAATTTGCAAGGGCATGCATGAACAGCAGTCTTAGCTGAATGTACCAGGTAAGTGGGGTGTGTGTGTCTATGCATGTGTGTGTGCGTGTGTGTGTATGTATGTGTGTGTGTGAGTGAGAGAGAGAGAGAGAGAGAGACAGTGAGGGGAAGGGTGTATGATTATATCACAACATTTTTCACTGGTCCTTTTTCTGTACAGGTCCTTCACCATATTCCTCAGAGCACCTTCTGGCTTTCGGGTTGCTCTCCATATCTCTCTACCAGTCTGTTTCTAGGCCATCTCACTGTATTAGGCAGAGCAATTTAACTTTCTACCCCATAGTCAATTCTGAGTTTAATTTTGCATATTCAAAACCTCATTACAAAATCCATTAAAATAAAGAACTAGTATCTATAAAAAAATCAAGTGGAAATTCTACAAAAGTAAAATATTGAAACTGAAATTATGAACTCAGGCAATAAGTTAACAATAGGCTAGATAGAGCATAAGAGAAGATTACTAAACTGGAATTTAGGTTAATAGAAAATACCTACACTGAAGCATGGAGAGAAAACTGGAAGGAAAATACAAAAATGAGCATAAGAGACATAAAAAACATTAAAATAAATCACGTATCAAGTGGCAAGATCCTAGATAATAAAAACATATTCAAGGAGCTCCAAAATAGTTTCTCATCAAACAACATCAGATTGAGAAATCTCAACCAGAATCACCCAATAATTCCTAAAGAAAATAATTTTTAAGCTTTTATATCATATAGAATAATACTAAACTTAAAGTATATAGCTAGCAAATATAATAACTATGGGAAATAACCAGTCTTATTGGTAAAAATTATTAGAAGTATTTGCAATTAAAGATGTAATTTTAATATATATTAAGTGCCTTATAAACTTATACAGTTACTTCTTGTTATTTGCAGTAGTTATGTTCTATAAAGTCACTGCAAAGTCTGAGTTAGCAAATACTAAGTTACTGTCCCTAGGGAAAACACAGGACTAGGTTTCTGCCAACCTCTGGTCACAACATTTTCATCAACCTATCAATACATAACCTTGTTTAATATGTGATGCTTAAATACACTTTATTTGGGGCATCTAAGTGGCTCAGTCAGTTAAGCATCTGCCTTTGGCTCAGGTCAGGATCCCATGGTCCTGGGATAGAGCCCCTCATCAGGGCAGGTTCCCTGCTCAGGGAGGAGTCTGCTTCTCCCTCTCTCTCTCTGCTCCTCCCGTCCCCTAATAATGCTCTCTTTCAAGCTCTCTGTCTCTCTTTCAAATAAATACATAAATTCTTTAAAAAAATAAAAGAAATACACTTTATTTCATATATATTGTTGTTTTATTAACATTGAACTCACAGCCAACAGCACTAGAACTCATCCCTGAATGAAGCTAATCTAACACACTTATTTTCTCCACAAAGCATATCACAGCGTCTTGTGTTTAGGGATAACAAATAAAACTTCATCAGTATGTTTGGGGGGTATTTTAAGCAGAAAAATCATCAACAAAAAACAACAAAGTTGTGAAAAATGTGGCACTAAAGATACCTTGGAAAGGACACTGTGTGCAGTATGAGAACTGAAATAAGAAGGCAATGTTGCTTTGCAACCTCAACTAAGAACATGTATACCAGGTGACTCAATTTTTTTGCTTCTCTGCGTATGTGCATGTCTGTAAGTGACCAAAAAAGTGACATGAATATTGACTTGAAATTACAAATAAATTTTAGCAAGTTGGTGAATTCACAAATATAGAATCTCTGAATAATAAAGATCAATCTGTGTGTATACACAACCATATGTGCATACACATATAATTTATATTTATGTAATTTATCTTTAAGTTGTTGTTATATTTATTATGTATATTAAAATGAGGCATTAGAGATCAACACACTTTTCTAAAAAAAGTAGAAAGAAACTCCAATAAGGGTAATCTCTTCCTACTCTTCCACCCCAGCACTCCTAATCCCCCATGTCTTAATTTTCTTTGTTTTGTAGAACTTAATATCATCTAACAAACTCTATTTATTTATTTATTTACTCACTTATTCGTTATTCACTCTTCCATTTATTCATTTATTATGTTTATTATTCATTTTCTGTCTTCCTCTACTATAATATAAATTTCACAAAAACAGGGACCTTTGTTTTGTTCACTAATGTATCTCAAACAGAGAATTAGAAAGAAGAAAGTTAACTTTAATGTGTTTCTCCTATGCATTTCCTACTGAACTTTGAAGTCCATGGTGCTTACACAGATCACAGTAGGTTACAAGCTGTAAAGTAATAAAAGAGGACTGAAGAAGTAGACCCAGGTTCTAAAATGGTCTTGAGCACTTATCCGGGCAATGTCATTACTCTGAGCTTTGATTAACTCTTTTATAGAAGTAATATTTACGCAAACAATGAATCATGGAACACTACATCAAAAATTAATGATGTACTGTATGGTGACTAACATAACATAATAAAAAAATAAAAAATAAAAAAAAAGAAGTAATATTTACCCCTATGCACATTCCAGGATTACCAATTATCAAGTTTTAACAAACAAGACCATGTAGGCTAGAAACACTCTAAGAAAACATGAAGTCATTATTTCAGTAGGTACTCAAAAACAACGGTATGATAAAGGTATTAGAAATTCTTGGATATTCTTTTTTAGGCTCAACAAAAGACCTTTTCTCATATGTGCTTCCCTACTTTTACCTTACTTTTAGTTTTCAAGTAATATATGATTTATCTGTTGTGATTCTACACAATTTTTACTCAAGATTCTAAGAATTTCAAATATTATGCTAAAAATAATCAAAATCAAGAAAATAAGTTAATAAATATACTGATTGGGAAAAAAAGGATAACTCAGATAAAAACAAGATATAGAGGAATGTATTGATTAGACAAATTAATTGCTTACAATAATTGCACTAGAAGAATTTAAAACATACATTTTACATATAATCCTCTATAATACACATGTTGGTGCATAGGGGAAAAAAGTGAAATCCTTTTCTGGAATCAGGGACAGTACCCTTAATTTCTCTCTTTTTATGATGGGATTGTTTTTCTCATGAGATTTTGGCAGGCCCTTAAGATTGGTGTCAAAAAAAAAAAAAAGTAGAAAAAAAAAAGATTGGTGTCATTTTTGATTAATTCTTTTTGTACTCTGATGACAGCTAATGGAATGATTTGAAAGCTATTTGCTTTACAAAAAAGATCCAATATAGCTGCCTTTTGTGCCCATTCTTGAAGCTTTTACTTCTTTTTCTTGAAATAATTAGTAAAAGAGAAGAAAGATTGCTGTAATTACTAAGCATTATAAACTATATCGGGGTGCCTGACATTAACAGTAGCTGTCATTAAAATTAGATCACTTGTCTCACTTTAAGGAAATGTTACTTTTTACTATTTTGATGATATAATCTGAAAAATACCTTGACAGGATACTAATTCTGAAAACAGAATACAGGCCCTTCAATATATGCTTATTTTTTCCTTATTCAGAAATCTATAAGGTGATTAAAGTATGCCTTCAAGTATATCAAGTCCTTAGATTGGCATTATAAAAATGGATCATAGCCATCAATTATTTCATAAGAACCAGTAGAATTCAAGCATTATAATTATAAGTCAATTTTAAAGACAGAGCAAAAAGTAAAAGGTAGGAATATCCTTTCAATCTTATTCAGGTATTCAACTGATTTGCTTTAGGGGCAGGACTTCGAGTAAAAGGGTTTTAATATGCACAATGACTTTAGTTTCTTTTTTCCTCTTAAAGTTAACATTTTTTTCATCAGTCCCTTGCTCATTGGTATTATACAAAATATTATCATGTACAATTTTCATTACATAGCAATTTTCTTCCAATAAATGCCTAAATATTTGTTAACAAATATGATTAGAATACTGTCATATGCAATGAGCAGAAATACTTAAGAGACAAAGGAAAAAATAAGTAGCCTAAGTAATAAAGACTTAAATCAAAACATTATCAGTGAGAATCCAGACTATTTCTCCATATACAGAAATATCTAACTACCTAAATGATATCATGAAAGAACCAAAGATCTTAAATTACCTTAATTAAACATTCTTACAGTGGCAAGAAAATTCATAAGCTATACAAACATAAATGCTTTTAATTTGTTGAATAATTAAATGCTCTTTAGGAGCAAAATTTTATGCTATGCTTCTTATATTTCCATGCTAACGTAAGGTATGTAATTATGGGAACTATGAAAACCAACAATAAAAACATTTGAAATTAATGGTACCTAAAGTGTGCTTGGAAATTAATGCTTTTTCCCACCCTGAAACAACAAAGTTGATTCTATTAAATGTGATAAATGAAATGTAAATTAAAATTTTAATAAGGTGCTTGTTAATCCATTTGTTCACAGCTAACTTGAACTCAGTTAAATTAGCTCCATATTATGAGCACTGGAGATATGATTTCTTCTAAATCTCAAGGGCAAATAAGTGTTAGAGGACTGCTTGTCCCACGATAGCTCCATAAATTGTTATTAAAATTATTCACTAGACACTTTTTCTGTGATGCATTTCATTTAGAAAATCAATTCTGTGTGTTGTTAAAGATAGTAAAAGTCCTCTACCAGCAATCACACCACCAGATACAAAGGCGAAATAAATCCACATATGAGCTATCCTGGGATATTTATCATTGCCTTGGTCATTCTATCTCCATGAATTGCAGAAAATGGTTTTTAAGTACTTGTAAAATGCCACATGATTTCTGAGGCACAGGATTTCTCATGGCCAGTTTGAAAATTTTTTAGTATTTGTTAAATGTTCTCTTTAACCTCCAGGATAGTGTTTCTCAAATTTGGGACCTGCAGAGAGATTAGCTAGGTAATACAGTGTATCTAGTGTATGTCTAATGTGTCTAGTGTAAATCTGAACATCAATTTTATGTAAAATTTTAAATATAATACATTATAACTTAAAAATTGAAACAATAATTAAAATTCATAACAAATTAATTTTCCATGCCAAGGAGAGAGAGATGTTATTTTTTACAGTGTTCTACCAAGAAGTCTGTGGCTTGACCATTAATAAACCATCACTAAGTAGAGTCCAAACAGTTGGTTTAACTTCTTACCCTTTATTTCTACCACATGGAAAAGCCTATGTCATAATTACGAATGATCTAAAATAACTACCTATGCTTGGTGGCTCTCTCAGGCAATTCTCAAAATGCAAATCAAGCATGGAGTTCTTCAACAATATAAAGCCAATATTGTGCCTTATGAGATACCAGGTTAACAATCATTTTGCCCACATATGTGGAAAGGTTATGAGTTTCTAGAACTCTTAGAAATAAGGTGATAATAACTGCAGAAAATGCAAATTTAAAAAACATAAGCCACAACTTAGAATATAGCAACTGAATGCTTCTTAAGAACTAATGGTCCTTAAACATATTTACCACCTCTGAAAACAATTACCAGACCTGGACTAGCCAAAACAATCTTGAAAAATAAAAACAAATTTGGAAGAATTGTACTTAATTTTAAAACTTATTCCAAAGCTACTGTAATCAAGGCAATTTTGATTGGCCTAAGAATGGATTTATAGATCAGTTGAGTAAGATTGAGTCCAGAAATAAACCTATGCATCTATGGTCAATTGATTTTGAACAAGAGTGTCAAGATAATTCAGTGGGTATAAAAGAGTCTTTTCCACAAATGGCCCTGGGACACTAGAAATCCACATGTAAAAAAAAAAAAAGAACAAATTTGGACCTTTATTTCATACCATATACAAAAATTAACTCAAAATGGATCACAGAAGTAAATATAAGAGCTAAACCTATAAAATTCTTAGAAGAAATCATAGGTGTAAATCTTTGTAAACTCAGCTTAGACAATGGGTTCTTAGAAATAATACTAAAAGCACAACAGACAAAAGAAAATATGAATAATCTGAAGCCCATCAATATTTTTAAAACTTTGTGCTTTAAAGGACACCATAAGAAAATGAAAGGGCAACCTTTAGAATGGGAGAAAATATTTACAATCATTGTATCTGACAAGCAACTTCTATCTAGAATGTATAAGGAACTCTTAACAACTTACAAATAAAAAAGAACCAATTTAAAAATTGGGCACAGGATCTGAACGGACATTTCTCCAAAGGAGATATACAAATGTCCAATATGTATGAAAAATTTTCAACATCGTTAGTCATTAGGGAAATACAAATCTAAACCACAACAAGATATCACTTCCAGGATGCCTAAAATTAAAAAGGCAGAAAATAACAAGCAGTGGTGAGGATGAGGAGCAATTGGGACCCTCATTCATTGTTAGTTGAATTATAAAATGTTGCAGCCATTTTGAAGACAGTTTGTCAGTTTCTCAAAATGTTAAATGTAGAGTTATCATATGACTCAATAATTCTATTCCTACGTATACACCCAAGAGAAATAAAAATATATATCCACACAAAAATTTCTACACAAATGTTCAGATCAGCATTATTCATAATAGCCAAAAAAGTGAAAACAACCTTAATATCTAATCATAAGTGAATGGACAAGCAAAATGTTGTATGCTCATACAATAGAGTATTATTCAACCATTGAAAGGAATGAAATATGGATAGACGCTACACAAGCATGAACTTTGAAAACATGACCTAAAGGAATTAAGACAATTACAAAAGACCACATATTGCAAGATTAATGTATATGAAATGTCCAGAATAAGCAAATCAATAGAAATAGAATATTCATGGTTCTGAGAAGGTGTGAGGGAAAACAGAGAATAATTGATAATGGGAATGGAGGTTATTTTTGGAGTAATGCAATGTTCTAAAATTAGTGATGGGGTCAATCAACTTGGTGAATATACTAAAAATGATTGAACTGTATGGTTTACAAAGGTAAATTTTGTGGTATGTAAATTACATCTCAATGAAGCTATTATTAAAAAACAATTGGTAAATACATGATGGAAACGTGCATATATCACGTCAAATCTCAGATAAGGCTCCTTTGTATGTTGTCCAAAAGTACTTTTAGTGGTAGGAACCATTTTATTCAAATCCTTACTTCATACATAAAGAAAGCAAGGTGCAGTGCTATAAATTACTTACTCAGGGGCTATTAGTCTGTATTTATTAGGATTACAGAGGAAATGAAAAATGCTTTTAAGTAACACAATATACCTTAAGGTTAAACTAAATTTGGGGAGAAGAATTCAAAGCAAATTTAGTGGCAAGCTAGAAGAAATCTGTTTCATGACTGTAAAAAGTGATACAATGGAAAGCAGTCAGTAGCTTCAAAATCTACATGAAATGGAATGAAAAAGTCAAATGGTTTTGTCAAGATTCTGGAATCATAGAATTATAATTGCCACATACGTATAAGAACAATGACACAAAAACAATGGGGCCCTGCTCAGGATGGAGTCATATCAAAAGTACATTTCTTTAGAACTTAGCTGATATGATGAAAATAGCCTCCAAATAATTATGGAGAAAGAGAGAGGCCTTGATGGACAACTAATAAAAGTAGAAAAGAATAAATGCATTAGAAAGTATTCAATGATTCATACAAAAGAAAAAGATAAGGAATTCAAAAATAATCATAATTAAATATACTGAGAGTTTAAATTATCTAGTATTATATTGTCTTAGTAAAGAAAAAGTAATGGACATTTTTCATAGATTTTCTTAATATGTAGAGATGTAAGATTTAAAATTGCAAGTTATTAATGGAATGATATGGCCTGAAAAAATAAAACTAAGCAAGATAAAACAAAATAAGCCAAGTGACGTGGGGGAGGAGAGTACCATAATATTTTGAGGATGGTATTATTTTGAATGTTTATTAATAATCTTGTGGTAGAAACAGATTGGAGAATTAGAAGAAGAGAGAAGAAAAAGAAAGATACCACTGTAGCATCATTTCCTGTGGCCAACTAGAGGCAATGGACTGGTGCATTCCTGATAATGTCACAAAATTTATAGAGACAAGATGACAAAATACAGTAATGTGGATTTAAATAGAGTAATATGGAAACAGAGTAATATGGAAAGATTTCAACTTCTTAGTCATCAGCTGGAATTTCTATCAGTGACCATAAAACAACTGAAAACTTTCTGTGCCTTGCTAACAATTTCATCAGCCCAAAGATAAAGTAGGTATGACAGGTGAGATGGAAGGTACTCTTTGAGAAATATTTCTCATCCAAAGGGGGGAACCGGGTGGCAAAGTGGAAGTGACAGAAACCTGGGAGAAAGTTACCATGTCATCTCAGAAAAAAGTTTAAGCAGAGTCAGATATGAAGCTATTTCTAGTGTCGTTGAAGACGAAGCTGTTGCTGCTGCTTTATGTGTCATTTCCTTTGTTCTTTTGGTCTCTTTTTCAAGAATGGGCCTTGGAAAAGAATACTTCTAATAGAAGTCCCGTACATGGCGGTAGGGGAAGGAGGAAGGAAGGGAAGAAAGAAAGCTAGAATAATTATGTTTAAGAAAATAATTTAAAATCAATAAGAAATTTTTTAATGAGAAGAAAACCAAAGATTTTTATCTAAAAATAACAGATATAAAATGCTCAATTGATAGCTAATTAATTTGTTTTCAGTAAGCTGACATAAAACTTTCTAGCAGATAAAAAATCTTAATCTATATTAGATTAAGATTTAGGAAGTTGATTGATTAAAATAGACAAAGACACCTTAAAATAGTAGGTAGCCATGCCCCATATGAATATTTGAAAAGTTCATGTGATTCTGAAATAGCATGTCTTACCTGAATCCTCCATGCTCAGACTATCTGAGCAAGTAATTGTTTTTGGTCCAATCTACTGTAAGCTCTACATTTTCAAATTCTCATTCTCATCCTCTTCGCTTTCATGACAAGCCTATTGTTTTCCTTGCCTTTTTCATGCCCTGGAACAAAAGGGCCAATTATAAGGAATTGTACCAAAATACTTCATGATATTTAAAAATTATTCAGGTGTTTGCCATCCAAACCACAGTCTGGTAAGATTAATGAATAATGAAATGTTAATATTATATGCCTGTTATTAAATTGAAAATTTCTCACAAATAGTACACATTTAAATACTAGTAAGAAAGACAGTTTTTCTCCAGTTTCATTAGGGTTTGGGATAGGGAATAAAAGAAATAAGAATTATTTAGGAATATTCATTTTTCATGAGTAGGTTGTCCATTTGAGAAACAGATAAACACAGGGTCTGGGTCTAGATTAGAACTTGAGTTCTTTCTGTTCAAACCACTGGGATGTGCTATTGTAATATATTCACTTCCAGGAGATACATTACTGAGCAAATGATGGAATCTATCATATAGAGAAAAACTGACTTCCCATCAACTGCATAATATGAAAAGAAAAACTGTAATGAGAAGCCGTGTCAAAATGTGAAATAGTATGAAATATATTCATCATTCACATATGAAAAAGAAAGAGTATCACCTGCCCATTGCAGACCCTTAAAGGTAAATGAACAATGAGTACAGGGTGGTAGTGCCTCCAGTTTGGATGACAACATTCACATTTACCTTGTGCTATATTTATTGGCTATTTTTTAACTTTAATGAGACCTGAAAAAAGGTTTCAATGAGGCCACGAGATGTAGAGAAGTGTTGGCCAAAAAGCAATAATTACAATACAGCATAGGTCAAAAAGCCACAGGCTATTATAGTTCAAATTACTATTCATCCAATCCTGGTTAAATCTAGTATTACAACTAAAAAGAAGAATATAAGCATTTATAAATATTTATGTATTTTGTATTGACAGTTCAGATATTTTTTGAAGACCCAAAACTGAAAATCTTTAAAATACCTCTACAGAAATAGAGGCATATAGTTACCCTTTATCCATCTTATCACCCTAGAATATAAACTTGGTATTATTAATTATTAACAAACCATATACCAAAGCCAATAAAATTACAAAAATTTAAACCAATGAACACTTTAAGTAAGCTCATTCATATCCCTAAGTTATAAGAAATACTTTCAAGAAATAAATAGAATTTTGAAGAAATACTGCTTTAATCTGGTTTTTTTTTGCATATCCATTTAAAAATATAAACAGATAACAAATTTAAGATTTTATCACATAATTTGCAAGTCCACATACAAGTTCAAAGTATTTGTACCAGAAAACACCTTCACTTTGTGCTCTTGCTACTCATAGTCCTAACCAGATGGGGAAAACTTCGGACCTAAATTGCAGATAGTCAGATCACCCCCAAAAGTTTTAATAGTTAATCTTTTAATGTTTTGCTTCTTTAAAACCCTGCCTTGGGCGCCTGGGTGGCTCAGTTGGTTAAGCGACTGCCTTCGGCTCAGGTCATGATCCTGGAGTCCTGGGATCGAGTCCCGCATCAGGCTCCCTGCTCAGCGGGGAGTCTGCTTCTCCCTCTGACCCTCCCCCCTCTCATGCTCTCTCTCTCTATCTCATTCTCTCTCTCAAATAAATAAATAAAATCTTAAAAAAAAAAAAAATTTAAAACCCTGCCTTATTTTATTTAAATGTATCCAGGTTATATATAGAAACTATCCAAATTCTGAAACCTACCAGCAACACATAGCCAAAGTAATAAAATAGAGTTTGGGATAATTTACCAAACTGCAGTCCACAAAAACTGAATCTCTTAAGTTTAAAATTATGCCAGAAAACTTTGAGAAATAGGTAACATGACAAATGTCTTTTCATATATAAGGGCCTCTAATGTGAAAGCTGTGGGTTAAAAAAAAAAAAAAAAGAGGTTCCTGCATTGCCTCAGAAACAAATCCAATCTGTCTGGTAGAAACTTCAAAAGGATAGGTTTTCACTCAAGACAAGAAAAAATATTTTAATAATTTAAAATATCTAATTATTTGCCTGAGGGTAATCATGTTTTCTTTCAATTGAGGTAATCACTTAAAGAGATGATAGCTATCTGTCAGAGCTCCTGTAGAAACAGTTCCTCATTAACAGCTGAAGTGGAAGAAAAAAACCTTAATGTTCCTTAAAATTCTGAATTCTGTAGTTTAAAGATAACACCTTTAGTTTTATGGAAATCATCACCTATCTGGTTTTTCCTTTTCTTTCTTCTTTGAATTATGGAGAATGGAGTAGGTGGGCATCTTTGATAACTCAGAAGAGATTGTAAATGAGTAAGATACATTTGATACATTTGATACATTTTCTACATTTCTACATTTAAAAATGAAGAAAAAAACAGTATTAGCTAGGGTTTGGGGAAATTTAAATTTTCATGTGAAATTGATGGGAGAGTAAATTATTATAAACATTCTATAGGATCTTGGATGGTGGGTAAGTATATCTTGAGCCCAGCAATCACATTCCTGGGAATTCCCTCCTAGAGACACTATGCAAGGTTATCTCAAAGTTATGCACTGGAGAATGCTCATATGAGTCTCATTTATAATGGCTATAAATTTTAAAGAACTTAATTTTAGCTAATAATTAAATAAATTATACTATATTAAATAAATTATAGTATATAGACTATCACGTGGTCATTAAAATTGGTGTAAAATTATTTTTATTTACACAAAAAGAGGAGAATGTCCATCTAGTAAAATATAATCTCTTTCTGTGATTAAATACATATCAATACACATATGCCCACAGACACACATTTAGACTCACGGTTAAATATGAGTGCTGATTTTTTTATGTTTTCCCTTATACTTCTTTGCATTGGTAACTCTGTTAAGAGGGAATGTATTATTTTTAATAAATAATTATTGAATTATTTTTTATGAATTAAAAATTTTCTCATGACAGTTGTATCTTTATCTGAGAAAAGCTTTTAAGTGAATAGTAAAAATCAGCATATAAGATCAACATACAAAAATCAATTATATTTCTATACATAAGCAATGAATAACCTGAACATGAAATTGAGAGAATAATTCTACTTATAATAGCATCAAAAAGAATAAAATGCTTAGGAATATATTTAACATATTAAAAAATATTTAGTGAGCTCCTACTGTATGTTAGGTCCTGCTTAGGAACTGACAGAGAAGGCAGATCAAGCAGAATCCCTGCCCTCATGAATCTTCTAGGCAGGTGGTTTACATTTTTTAGATATTCCAGATAATAGTACAATGAATTTCCTTTACAAGTAATTTTGTATAATTAAGTGTTCCATTAGATGGTTTTCTATAATTGCTATATTACAGAGCATACAAGTTTTAAAATTGTCATCAATGGCTAATTGCTCTGTGAAAATGTGGTACTGAAAACTTTCCTGCTCACAGTCTTTGAGAGAGCAGTAATATTTTAAAGTACTGAAAACTGAGCATATGACTCTACTTATATCTAATAATTCTTAAATAGTTCAAACTTTGAGGTAAAACTGATATCAAAAGGAATATGTCTTCTCAATTTAGAAAAAGAAATTAAAAAAAAAACCTGAACTACAACTACCATTCAAATAAAATAGTCCAAAAAGTAAAGATCTTCCTTGTTGAAAGCTAGAAATAATTGCATTTGCTACTGAATTTTCCAGTCATCATTCCTCATGTATAAAATGAAAAGAGTTGAGTCATATTTCTTTTCAAAACTGAATCAAGTTAAAAAACTAAATCAGATCTTTAAAAGAAAACCGCCCACCAAAAAGGAAATTGCCTTCCCTCACTTGAAAATATAGCAGTATGTTACCTCATTAAAATGCCAACATGTAAGGTATATGTGGTTGGTAAAGAAGAAATAAAAACTCTGTCAACCCTGAGGTTAGCAGGCTTTGTAAAGTGACGTAGTCTAGAAGTAGAGGATTATTTAGTGCACTAAGAGGTAAAAGGAAGGCCATCAAAAATAAAACCTCCCTGTTAAGCATGAATCAAATTCTCAACTTAACATACACATTCACAATCAAGCAAGCTTCAGTATGTGCAAGAAGAAAAATCAAAGTCCACTACAGGAAAATCTGTAAACACTTATTCCAACATGGAGTATACGATACATAATATTACTTAAATCCCCAAAGATTTGGTTTAATATATTTTCCTATATGAGTGCTTGTAAATATAGGGGAAAGTAATGTATTTTTATATTGCTTTTGGAAATATTCCCAATTACTACACAGTGTTTTTTTGTGTTCTAAAAACTATCTTTAAAATATATGTACTCTGGAATTATTATTCCAACAATTATTCTTACAAGATTTCCTTAAACTACCCCCCCCCAAAAAAAAATCAAAAGGATTTTGGATAGATAGTCCACAAAAATTAACTGACATTACTTTAACAACTATTTAAAACAACAACAAAAACCAAGAGGCAGACATCTTCCCTAACACTTATTCCAACTGGTATCTACACATAAGTAAAAAATAACCCAAGGATACTACCATTTTCTTACCAAAAAATTAACATGACTTGTCCAAGAAGTCACATGTTGCCACTGTCTATATATACTCTATATTTGGGTTACTAATAAGAGTTAGTCCTTCTCGGGCGCCTGGGTGGCTCAGTCGTTAAGTGTCTGCCTTCGGCTCAGGTCATGATCTCAGGGTCCTGGGATCAAGTCCCACATCGGGCTCCCTGCTCAACAGGAAGCCTGCTTCTCGCTCTCCCACTCCCCCTGCTTGTGTTCCTGCTCTCGCTATCTCTCTGTCAAATAAATAAATAAAATCTTTAAAAAAAAAAAAAAAGTTAGTCCTTCTATGCTTCTACTTGTTGACTCTATTACTATGATAACCATCTCCTATTATGTTACTCCATTTGCTGATCCCCATTTCTAAATACTCTGCTGTGTTATCTTTTAAAATCAAAAAGTATTCCCCTCTTCATCAATGGGCATCAATCTCCTAAAGTACAAAAAGCACTGAAATTGGGGTAAAACCTTCAATTTTAACTTCCTTCCCCTTCCACAAACCTATGAACAAGGTATAAATCTTCATTGTGCACTGGTTTCCTCATCAGTACAATATGGTCTCTACCTGAAATAACTTATCTCTCTGGAAAGATTGTGAAGGCAATTTGATACATTTTATACAAATAAATGTTCTTTGAAACAAAAATACAACTATGTATATTTTAAAAACCATACATATAGCTACAAATATAGAACTAACACACACACACACCTGTATTCACCTACCCAGATGCTCCCAGAAAATTGATAAAATTCATGGTGACACTGAATTCCACATATCACTCAAAATATAGTGGACAAGAGGCCTACAGGGCATCTGTTTCCAGCTATGATGGAATAATTGATAGTGGACTATGCATCTCATCCATACCTAAAAATTCACAAAAAATATATACCTAAATATAAAGGCTTAATCTATAAAATTTCTAGAAGAAAATATAAGGAAAATTATTTGCAACCTTGGAGTAGACAAGGACAGTCAAGGTACAAAGACATAGCCCAAATATATGTCATTTCTACAACTCAAAAATAAGAAAGCAAACGCCCAGTTTAAAAGAAAAAAAAATGGATAAATGATCTTAACAGACACTTCATCAAAGATGACATTTAAATGACCAATAAGCACATGAAAAGATACTCAGTATCTTAACTGTGAAGAAAATGACTTAAAATCAAAATGAGGTGTAAATACATTCCCACTAGAATGGTGAAAATTAAAATACCAACAATGCAAACTATTGATAGGAATGTGGAGCACTGGAACTCTCATATATTGCTGTTGGGAATCACAAATGTATATATCATTTGGAGAACTATTTGGCAGTTTCTTATAAGGTTGTATGTATGTTTACCATAAAACCTAGAACTTCCACTCCTAGGCATTACACAAAATAAATGACTCTAAATATCAACAAAATATTTGTACATGAATGTTTTTAGTACTCTTATTCATAATTGCCAAAAATTAATGCAACCCAGAAGTTCGTAAACAGGCAAATGAATAAAAAACTGTGGTATATTCATACAATGGAATACTACTCAGCAATTAAAAGACTACTGATAAAAAGAACAACATAGGTGAATCTCAAAAATACTATGCTGAGCAAAAAAGCTAGAGACAAAAGAGTACATACTTTATGGTTCTATTTATATGAAAGTTCTAGGGCAGAAAAACTCATCTCCAGTGACAAAAATCAATGGTCGCCTGAGGGTAGAAACAGGGGCTGGAAATTAACTGCAAAGTGTTACAAGGGAGCATTTTAGGGAGATAGAAATGTTCAGTATCTTGACTATGATGTTTGCTTCACTGGTATAGATATGCTATCTATACATTCGTTAAAAATACATCGAAATATACACTTAAATTGGGTGTATTTTTGGTATGTAAATTATTCCTAAATAAAGTTGATTTTAAAAATCAACAAAGGAGTAGAAAGTAGGAAAGGAATAAGGAAAGGAATAGGAGTAGATATTCAGAGATGACAAAGAGTTGCCATTCTGAGTCATATTAGACACTTGATAAATACGTACTGAATGGATTTATTGCACACAACTATCTGGAAAGTAAGCAAGGCAACCACTATTTCTCACATTTTATAGATTGAGATTAAGATACTATGATTCAGAAAGCCACAAAATTAGTCAAAATGAACATTTTTCATAGATTGCAAAGCTAATAAATTATATTCCCATCTGAATTTAAGTAATTCCTAATATGATGTTTCCCTATAAATTATCTGCACCATTCAAATTTGGTTATAAATAATTAACTTCGTGGAGTTGCCAAAATACTATGGTATTAAATAGCATGTGTTAGTGTGTTAATTACATTGATAGTGTGTTAAAAAAGAGTATTGCTTGAAATAAGTCAATTCTGGGCCTTGGAAACCTTTCATTATAAAAAAAAAAGCACATTTGAAAGAATGGTATTTGTTAAATTGCAATTTTTAACTATAGGCTCCAAATGTGAATATTTAAACACTGAATATGTTAAATATTTAATAGAATTGCCCATTATAAAGGTTGGAAAGAACTTACTCTAATCCCCATGCAATACCTGAAACTTTTCCATATTCAATTTAATGTGACAGAAACTGAGAACATATAAAATGAAGATGTGGCTGCTACCATCACAGAGCTTACAGTCTACAAGCGGATAAAAGGCACATAAACAAATACATATTGTGAATGGCTTAGGGAACATTCTGGACTTAGAAGGGCACACATGGAAAGCAACTTTATTCTTTCCCACCTGTGTATTCGTATCAGCTTTCCTGGCCTATTGACTTTCCTGGCTTACAGTTGGATGAAATTCTGGTCTATTCATTCATGTTCAGATAAATAAAAGTCAGTTTAGTCTAATTATTAAATGAGCTTTGAAATAACCCATAAAAGCCAATTGTGAAATGAAATGCCCATGAATCAGAGATTTTACATTGTCTCAAGTTTTAGTAGTAATTCCAAGGAGATTCAACAACCACAAGACACAAAGCAGAGACAGGCCTGCAGAGTGAAGGTGTCTCCTCATGTCCTTTCCTGCATCAAACATACACCTCTGGCCTGGAATAATGGAAGAGATCTCAAATATACAGCAAGGAGCACTTAAGTTATGAGATATTGTCATTTTTTATCCCAGAGGGTTGCATAGCTTACATGACATTCTTCATGGAGACATGCCTCACAAATTCATAGATGCCAGGTTTATTTATTATAAATACACCATTCTGTGGGCTAATTCTTTTCTTGCCACTGATGACACCTAAAGCAAGTCTTATACCTTTTGGTCTTATACAATTAATAGTCCTCTCATCATTTTTTCATATTGTCTCATGTTGGTAATTAAAATGTCCAATCCAGTTAATAATCAAAATTCTGAACTGTCAACAATTAACTTTTTTCCCTCACCTAACTTAGTGCTACCACAGGTCAGAAAGTTTGCAAAGGGAGAGGTCTTTACTTAGCCATATGCTTTACTGACCCCACTCACAAGTCACAGTATCCAGTTCCTACAAGATGAGATGTAGGGAGAGAAGGACAAGGGGAAATCACCCCCTCTCCCTAGGCTTCTTAGGCTGGTCGGAACTGTCATTATATAGGACTGATGTACTCTGGGCTTTGTGTGCTCGACTCTGACTCTTTCTTCTGGAATGTTTAATGGGTTTCTCAGAACTCACCCCATCAGGTATCTCCAATTGCAATATCCATGATGTAGACAATGACTGTCCTCCCTCCAGCAATTTAAACTTGGAATCTCAGTCCCCGGGGCTTCCGGTAGTCTGTTCCTCCACCTGGTGACTTCACCCCTTTCCTGCCCACCCCCCACCATGGCCTTCATGGATGAAATCCTTTCCAAGGTTTACCCAGAATGTCTCTCCCATGGGTCTACCTGACCCACAGGAAAAACTTACATAAACTCTCCACAACTGTGAAGGTGCAGTTTGCTTACACAACCGTGTTCTTTCTCTGTCTTTGCTGTCAATCAGATGCTTTACCTACAGTCTCCTGCCTTTAAAACTCTCTTGTGGACAATCAGACACCACCAGTTCCCTCAACTTCAGGGATGCAAATAAGCCTTGAAGTTGTACCTACTGGCTTCATGTAGGACTAAAACATCCTACTCCCCTTCCCTACTGAAGAACAATTCTCTCTGAAGGTAACATCTGTCAATCCTTCAACTCCATCCCATAAATTAGAAATGGCTGATTAACATTAGCATGACTGCTTTCCCAAATTCTTAGTTTGTCCAGATTTTGTATGGATGTAAGACCAGTTGGCAAGGATTACATAGTTCTTAATCTCTGGAACCCCAGCTAATTCTAAGAAAGAATGAGTTCCAAGACAACACATGCACACACACCCACACACTCACATACACACAACTTTTAGTATTTGGTTACACTATTAAGCAAGGTAGAAACTGATAATTGCCATCAAAGAAGTACAATTTGTATGCAAAGGGAACATGAATAAAGATAAAGAAATAATCATTTCTTTTTAAATATTTCTACAATATGGAAGTACCTATATACTATTATATTATTTCATTTTTCAGACCCTTTAATGGAATGTGATTTTTGATACTGGGATAAAATATGCCTCTATACCTCACTGTTTCTGGTTCTACTTTGGAAATCACAGGAAATAAGCTGACATTTCATCCATAAGATTACCTTTCAAAATATGTGTCATATTTCTATGAGTATTTCTCTTTTTGAGCTAAATAACACCTCAATATTTTCAGTCATTTCTCAAAGTTATGGTTTTGACTCCCCTCACAATACTGTGTACAAACCTCTAAATCTCTTACGTTCTGCCAATGTTCTTAAAAATAACATATCTGAATCTGATAAAGCATTTAACGTGACAAAATTGTTCTAAATACTCTACTTCTAAAAACGCAATAAAAATTACACCATCATTTTTTTTGTTACATACACAATACAGCTGACTTCCTTGAACTCTCAATTAACAAAGTCCCCTCAAGTTATTTAATAAAATGTTGTATATTAAGTAAAACATTCTAAAAATACCAATTCTGTTTAATAAAGATAATGTTAAAATAAGCAGTATTGAATATCCATGTGACTTTGAGTTTCACGTTTCTAATACAGAGTTTTGCACTGGTAAAACCATATAATAAAACCTCCTGATACAGACTTTTAAAAATAAGAAATTGAGGAAGGGCAGGTATTTCACCAGTTGACACTTCCCTACCTGGAAACTCCAGCACCCAATTCTGAACCATTGTGTAGTATTTCAGAAAAGAGAAATTAAAATTTTGAAAAATAATGGTTTTTAGGATAAAATCTAGATCTAAAATAAGATATGAAACTGATATGAAACTAAAATACAACAGCAAGGTCATCTACTACATCAACCTAAATTATATGCAAATTTATATAGACAATGGACATACAAAACTCCTAAGACATTTCCCTCAAGAAACTTACATTATATTTGAAAAGAAAGACTATATGCATCTAAGCCATGTATATTAATATTTTGCATTGATAATTTTGCCAAATGAGTAAAAGGTCTTTAGATGTTCAAAAAAGAAAGAGGTGGAACTTTAGTTGAACTAAAGAATGACTAAAGAATGACTAAAATTCAGATCAATGGTGATGATGAAGGTTATCATTCTAGGTGAAACAAATCCTGGGTGTAAAAGTTAAGAAAATATGTAAGGCATATTGGGACATTACAAATAAATTATTGTGTTTGGAAAGAGGGAGTAGTGTGTGGTATGTGGGAAAAGATGGGGTGGGGCCAGAATATATGAGATTTTAAATGATGAATAGGACTGTGGTCTCCAATCCATTAGGCAGAGATAGTCAGTGATGGTTTTGATCCATACAGTGATAAGTAAACAGCAATGTTTTAGGAAGAATAATCTAGCTGCAGGTCAGGCATACCTCAGAGATATTACAGGTTCGGTTCCAAACATTAAAGTGAATAACACAATAAAGTAAGTCAGGTGAGTTGTTTGGTTTCCCAGTGCATATAAAAGTTATGTTTACACTATACTGTAATCTATTAAGTGTGCCATAGCATTATGTCTTTAAAAAATGTGCATACCTTAGTTAAAACTTTCTTCATTGAAAAAAAATGCTAACCATCATCTGAGCCTTCAGTGAATCATAATCACTGACCAAGGACCACTATTACAAATAATAATAATGAAAAAGTTTGAAATATTGTGAGAATTACCAAAAGATAACACAGAGACACAAAGCAGGCAAGTGCCATAGGAAAAATGGTCCTGAAAGATGCGCTTGACACAGGGTCGCTGCAAACCTTCAATTTAAAAAAAAGAAAAGACGCAGTATCTGCAAAGCACAATAAACCAAAGTTTAACAAAACAAAGTATGTCTGTGGCCCCTCTTTATCTGCAGGAATACAGTTCAAGACCCCCACAGATAGTACCGAACCACATATGTACTATGCTTTTCTTATACATCTGTACCTATGATAAAGTTTAATTTATAAATTAGGCACGTAAGATTTTACTAATGATAATAGAAATAAAGTGGAACAATTATAAAAAATACTATAATAAAAGTTATGTGAATGTGGGCTCTCTCAAAATATCTTATTCTACTGTACTCACCCTCTTCTTGTGATGATGTGAATGATAAAATGCTTCCAGAGAGGTGAAGGGAGGGCAATGACGTAGACATTATGAGGTAGATTTAGGGTACTATTGACTTCTGATGATTCGTCAGAAAAAGGTAGATAGTCGGCTTTGGGTTGTGGTTGGCGGAGGGTAATCAAAAGTGCACAAAGCAAAAAGCGGAAGCAATTAGAAAAGAGAGACTCGAGTTGGCATGTTTGCTGGTGAATTAGAATTAACAGTCAGTGGCTGAGGTGAAATAAGCAAGGACTGAGAACTAAGAGAAACAATAAAAGTAGCAATCTACTAACAGCTTTAATGTGGAACAAGAGGACATTTTAGAGAGATTACAAAGAAAATCCTGTTGTCATTAGCAATGAGGAATGGGAAATAGGTGAAACCTGTTCATTTAAGGTGAGAATGGAACACCCCCCACAAAAAGTCAGGCAGGTGGTTTTAAATGTGGCTTGAAAACTCAGCAGAGACCAAAGCTGATAGGGATTCAGCTGTAAAGAAGCAACCGAAACTGTGAGCCACAGTGATACGATGAAAAAGGAAAATAAATAAGAAGTGCATCAGTCAAGGTTATGGAACCAGAAGTAGAGCCAATGGAGGAGCAGAGCACCCCAAAGAAGGAATACAACAAAAAGAAATATATTATCTTGGCCCCTTTCAAGCCACAGTGTAGAAAGGGCCCAGGCTGCCAGATAGCATCTGGGGCAGTTCATAACAAAGCTTTTGAGATCAATTTAGAAGTCAACTACTACGTGATCAAAGTGCAAAAATCATAATCAAAGAAGTGAAATGGTGGAGGTGAGACACAGTAAGACAGTCTCACATGGTTGTGCATATTCCTGTTGAGAGGTGAGGGTGGAGTTTTAATGTTGCCACAGGGAATGAGGTGCCATGGACTCCACACAGGTGAGTGTTTAAGAAATAGAGTGTTCTCTGAGAAACAAACTGAGGGTTCTAGAGGGGAGGGGGGTGGGTGGATGGGTTAGCCTGGTGATGGGTATTAAAGAGGGCACATACTGCATGGAGCACTGGGTGTTATAAGCAAACAATGAATCATGGAACACTACATCAAAAACTAATGATGTAATGTATGGTGATTAACATAATAAAAGAAAAGAAAAAGAAATAGAGAGTGTTCAGCAGTGCTAACGGCTTAAGGAAATGAAGGAAGATAGCCTATTGGTGACCGTTCTAAGCAAAATTACATATAGAAAAGTGCTTCTAAATTATTTTAAGTTTGTTCCATTAATTAGCTTCATGTTTCTATCAGGATGTGATTTTTGTGATTCACAAAACTGTTGTGAACTTCATCAAAGTCCTAGTCAAAGAAACAAAAATGCTGAATTGGTGAAGTAGAAATTAATGATAATTTGCTCAAATAGAAAGATAGGATAGCTTCAGTGGAGTTTTAACTGAGTAAAACTTTAAATATTTAGACAGTTACTAAAATTGATATTTTAAAGATAGAAATGCATCTATTAATGTGCTGCCTTTCAATGTTTTGGAAAATTTTACATACACCTTAATAAATCAGTGTCAGACTATATCAACTATGGGATGGAATATGCTAACAAATACCATCAATGTACAATTGAATGACATATTTTCTAAATTTTTTTTTAAGATTTTATTTATTTATTTGTCAGAGAGAGACAGAGAGTAAGCACAAGCAGGGGGAGTGCCAGGCAGAGGGGAAAGCTGGCTCCCTGTGTAGCAAGTAGCCCAATATGGGGCTCAATCCCAGGACCCTGAAATCATGACCTGAGTCAAAGGCAGACGCTTAACTGACTGAGCCATCCAGGCATCCCTCTAATTGTTTTTATAATTTTATAAATTTCATACAATTTCATCAATTGCAGAGTGGAGAAAGAAAAGTACTGCTCTGCCAAGGGACAGTATGATAATCTTAAGGAGTTGGATAATGCAAACAAATAATCTGATTAATTCACACTTTCCTGTTTTGTTATGTATGAATGACCACAGAAAATCTTTGGCATTATTTTATTTCTTAAAATTGTCATGGTATTATTTTTCTTCTGGACTCAAAATAAACCCATATGGGTTACTTGATTTCTTTACTTCAGAATATTTGGTGTATACCAAGAAGATTTAAGGGAAACTCAAGACTTAAGGGAAAGATATTTAAAATTAGGTGAATTATTATCAAATACCATGAGCTAATATCACAATAAAAATGATTCTATACATAATAAAATAATGGCCACCCTCTGACCAAGTTACTAGAAAAGTTACTTAAGCAATTACCATAAAACAAAAAGATTCAGAAAATGATATATAAGTGCTATATTATGGGGGAAAACAACACATTAGACTATGTAGAGAACTTAATTTAGGCTTATGAAAAACTAAACTTTAGGGGTGCCTGGGTGGCTCAGTTGTTAAGTGTCTTCCTTCAGTGCATGGTCTTGGGATCAAGCCCTGCATTGGGCTCCCTGCTCAGTGGGAAGCCTGTTTCTCCCTCTCCCACTCGCGCGTGTGTGTGGTCTCTCTCTCTGTCAAATAAATAAAATCTTTAAAAAAAAAGAAAAGAAAAACTAAACTTTCATATATAAAGGAAAATGTGCATTTATTGAGAATGAGTGAATATTGTTATTTGAGAATATATGCACATCTCAGAAATGTATACTTGGAATCAGTGATAAAAATATATTTTACCTAGGGGGTCCTGGGTGGTTCAGGACATCCAGCTCTTGGTTTCTGCTCAGGTCATGATCTCAGGGTCGTGGGATCTAGCTGCGCTTGGAGCTCCAAGCTTAGCGTAGAGTCTGCTTAAGATTCAGCTCCCTCTCTCTCTCTCCCTCTCTGCCCCCCTCTGCTTCCACACATGGCCTCGAGCTCTCTCTCTGTAAAATAAATAAAATCTTTAAAAAAAATATATATATATATATATCACACTAGGTAAAAAAATATATATAATATCATACTAGGTAAAAATATATATATATAATATATATATTATATAACTTTGAATATATATTTTACCTACTTTGATGATTAATTTTATGTGTCACCTTCATTGGGCCATGGGGTGTCCAGATATTAAACATTATTCTGTGTGTACCTATAAGGGTGTTTCTGGATGAGATTAACATTTAAGCCAGGAGACTGTATAAAGAATATTACCCTCCCCCATGTGGGTGGGCTTCATTCAATCCACTGAAGTCCTAAATAAATAAAATGCTGAGCAAAAGCATATTTACTCTCTCTACCTGGTGGCCTTCAAACTAGCCCTCAGTCTTATTCTGCCTTCAGGCTCAAACTCCAACTGAAACTTACACATAGGCTCTCTTCGTTCTTAGAACGCCAGACTTGGTCTGGAGCTATACCGTCAGCTCCCCTGACATTCCAGCTTGCTGACTGTGGATTTCGAGACTTCTTAGCCTTCATAAGAACATGAGCCAATTCCTTATAACAAATGTAAATGGTAGATAGATAGAGTGAGCTATACATCTCCAAATGGTTCTGTTTCTCTGAAGAACCCAGACTAAGACACCTAGTAATGCTATTTTCCCCTCATTACTTTTTTAGTAATTCTTTAAAAGAAATTTTAGAGAAACTTCTTCCTGATTAGTGCATAGTTCAAGAAAAAATTGCCAATGTTGTCTCAGTTCCTGAAGTCATTTAACAAAAGTGAAAACTAAAGTGCAACTGGGAAAGAAAGAGTGGAAATATGTGGAAATGCGGTGTAACGTGGAGCTGGGGTTCTGCTGACCTGCAGTCCAGTCCTCTCACTACTTTGTTATTAACTTTCCTGAGCTTCAATTACTGCATCTGTAAATTAATGATGTTGGACCAAGTGGATGTTTTTCAACCTTCTCTTAGCAACACAACTCTTTCTCAAAACGAAAATTCATGTGGAAAAGCAATGTATTTTACATGCCCATAAACAAATAAAGCAGAGAGAGTGTCCATCCAATAATCAAGCACCATGGGAGGCAAATTGAAAAGTGCTGAACCAGCTGGTGCCACCCAATCCTACCACTGGGGAATCCTCAAACTGATGATGTTTTATTAATCATAAAAGCAACATTTATTGACATCTGGGCTGCACACTTTATATATTTTACTTCATTTATTCATCTAACACTAGATGGAAAATGAGGTCCAGTTCTTTAATTTGCCGAATGGTCATACAGCTAGTAAATGATAGAGTCAGAATTCAAACCCAGGACAATTTGACCACAAAGCCCATACTGGTTCTCACAGGTGTTACCATTTGTTAAATATTTACTAAGTACTAGACACTGTGCTTGATTAATACTCATAATTATCATATAAGTTGAATATTATTAATCTCATTTTGCAGCTATGAAAACTAAGTCTTGGATAGGTTATGTCTCCTTTTTCTTTGACATCAGTAAACTATTCCCCAGCAATTTTGAGTATTTCAAGCCCACCTACATTCTATCATTGTTAATAATAAATATTTACTGTTCCCGGAGGTTGGATATGCATTATAAAAATTTGGTCATGTGTGTGTATGTGTGGTGTATGTGTGTGTGTATGTATTTCAAAGCTAGGAACTGTGGTGCCATGCAGGGCTATAAAATTAAAAAAAAAATAAAACACAATTCTTCTCTTTCAGGAACACTAAGTCTCATTCCTTTGTAATAGTATTTATAGACTGCTCAAGAGTTTAAAGATAATCATTATTATTACTCTGAGTCTGTAAATAAATTAACTGGACTAAGAATACAAAAATGATCACCCAATGAATGGAAATATTTAATATGAATTAGCATTTTTAAAATTAGTAGATATTTAAGCTTTATTCCACATTTTCTATAAGTATATGGAAATAATATATAATAATCCCCATCTTCAATATTCTAAACATTGAATATTAACATTCTAAGCCCACAATTAACAGCCTGAGTAAAGAACATTTAAACTTCCGAGAATAAACAAACATAATATATAATAATTCCCATCTTCAATATTCTAAACATTGAATATTAACATTCTAAGCCCACAATTAACAGCCTGAGTAAAGAACATTTAAACTTCCAAGAATAAACAAACATAATATATAATAATCCCCATCTTCAATATTCTAAACATTGAATATTAACATTCTAAGCCCACAATTAACAGCCTGAGTAAAGAACATTTAAACTTCCAAGAATAAACAAACATGTCAGACAATCAGAGAAATTTTTAGAATTCATAAATCAAAGAACACTTCATTTTATATTTTTCCTAACTTAGAGCCTCTTCAGTTTCTTACAAGTAGAACATAAAGAGAAAGTGATTTTAAAGAGATATTGAGCCTCATATATTAAAAATAAAGTGCTGGATTTCATCCAGAAGCAAACTGGTAATTGTGTTAAAATGTAGATGCTGAAATCTCTCCCTGAGCTGCCTCTTGAAGTTGACCAGGTCATGCTAGCAACTGCCAAAAATCCAAAACTGGCACTTCTGAAGTCAGTGTATAGGGGTTTGCCAGCTGGAAAATTGCCTGAGGAGTTCCAATAATTTGAAAATCATCAACATAAATTTTCTCCTTTAAAAGAATGCTTCTTCTGGGGAAACTGAACCACTATTCCAGAGGGCTATTGACATACAGGTACTTCACAGACAGCACATCCAGGAATTGGCCTGAATTTACGCTCACAGGTCCAAAATTAACACCCACTTGGAAAGAATGGAAATGAGTACAGTCTCATTTTTTAGGAAAGAAGAAGTCCCTAGTTTAAAAAAAAAAAAAAAAGTCCATATTCATGTTTGACATGCACCTTAATTTTGGCTAAGAATTCCCTATCTGTGGTAGAATCTTTCAGCAACGGTTCTTAAAAATAGCTTTTGGTGGAAAAGCACAGTGATTTCTGGTATAATTGAGAATGGAGTGGGGGAGGTCCCTAGTTTTGCCTAACAAAGTTGCCATTAGCTCTGCCAAAAAGACTTTACCCAAAGTAACTTCATGTTACCTGATTGAAACGCGCTGTACAGTGTATTAAACACTAAGCCAAAAACATCTTTTACAAAGCCTTTTGAGGGTAGCCAAGATTCTTATCATGCAACTTGTGGAATGCTTTATCTCTAAAATCAAGTTATGTAAGCTGCATATGGAACAACATTTCAGGGCACTCTTTGATCAGCTTATTCCCTCCTATCAGAGAATTTGTATTACAAAAACAAGCTTCTTTTTTGGGGAGTGGGAGTTGTTTGTTTTTATTTGCTCTGTGATCTTTTCAACCCCAATAATTCATATTCATGAAGTGGATGATAATCATCAAAAATTTCTAAAACTCTTCCATGGAAGATGCAGCCAGCCAAAGTGATGAGAAGAAAAAATCTGAGAATTATTACTTGTACTCACTCACAAACTACATTTTAAAGGAATGCTAGCAAATAGTTTTTACTTAATGTTAGGTATTCACTGAATTAACCAGCAGTACCATTTTTTCCTATGAAGGAAACAGTGAAGAATGCCAACATACCCATTTAATAAATTATGGCACCCTGCATTAAAATCTTCTATAAACCTAGAGAAAGATAAAATAATGCCTTATGATAATATACTATTTTCACATAAATTATGAAAAATGCTTATATTGGTGCTCTGAGCACCTAGGAAGGAGTTATTAGTCCAAATTTAAAGATAAGGAAAAGGTATAGTTGTTTGCTTGTTAGTACGGAGGGCTGAGTTACATGGATGAGGTCAGCGAGAATGATAACACAAATAGTGTTGGAAAGGAAGAGAACAGGGAGGGGGCTGAAGCAATCAGACTGGGGGAGAGTGGCCAGAAGTAGAAGCCACAGCGCTTACATCTGTGGCTAATTTTAAGTGCTCTATTTATGATGAAATTCTACTTTTTAAAAAATGCCTAGTTCATTTAAAAAGCTGACAGATTGAGCTCTCATTCTGCCTGATGTCCAAACATATAACTTGATTTGATCATGAAAATCCTTTGTATATAGATTTAGAGTGATTTAAGCTGTTGAAAATATTTTACTTTTGACTTTATGGCATAAAATGAATTTACAGATGAACCAAAAAATAAGTGAGCAAATGCATTCATTCAGCAAACATGTATTGAGTGTTCTTTGCATAACATGTCCCTCTCATCATAGTGTCATGTCAAGTGTTGCTTTTCAAATATACCATGCCTGTCTAGCTAATATCATCAGCCCTACCCCCCTTGCAATCTCTAGCTCATCAGCCTGTTTAATGTCATTCATAGCACTTATAACTGTCTGAAATTATCTTATCTAGTTGTTTATATGTTTATTTTCTGTCCCCTGTCTGCCATCCACCTCCAACCAGAAGCTCTTTGAAAGTAGCGAGTGTGTCCATATTCAGCAATGCACTATATACCCAGAGCCTTGAACAGTGTCTGGTGCTGTAGGTACTCAATTTACATTTAAGGAAAAAATAAAGATCTACCAATTTTACATAATATTTTATACAAAGAAGTAATTTTGCATATATCATTGCAATTGATTCTCAGAAAAATACTATGAAGTGACTACAGTTAATATACATGTTTAAGAAACATCCTCCCATGCTTTTTCCAGTTCATAGTTCATACAATATAAAATCAGTGTTCACAGACTGTAATTGCTGAAAGATACCCATGCTCTCAAGATGTCTTCAGTACCATACACTTACCAGATTGAGTTCCATGTGCCTTGTTCATTCTAAGTTCCAGATGTAGGAGCAAGCACCAAGCTCACATAAACTTTCAGTGAAGTTTTGTTTCCTATACAGGATAAAGCAGTTACAACTACTAGAAAATCCTCCTTCAATTAGCCCAGCTGTGTGCAAATGCTAAGGCATGTTTCCACACATTAGGCTAAAAACAATTAGATCTACCAGGGGAAGACCTATCTATGTCTTTAAAAGCATTGATACACCTTGGTTAATTTTATTGTTAATTTTTCTTTAAGATAGTGATGCACGAATAAAAAATAAAAAATAAAAAAAAAAAGATAGTGATGCACGATATGTATTTAGAATCTGCTTTTTTGTTTCTAATTATAACATCGTTGTTAGATTGCTCTATTCATGTTCTTCCAGTGTACACAGCTAGATTTCATTTCCTAGCTCCACAAACAGTTAAGTGAGATCATGTGTCTGAGATCTGGCCTGAGGATGATGCATGTTTATGGGCAAAGACATTAGGAAGCAACACTAATGGATTGAGCTCGGAGGACTGGATGTGGAGCCTGGATCCCTGAATGCTCACAAAGAGGCACATCTAGCAAGGTTCACCCACTGGACTGTGACTTAAATTAGATACAAAATTTCTATTATATTAAGCCAGTGCGATCTTAGGGATATTTTGTTACTCAGCTAACATTATTTTCCATCATATTGCTTATGGTAGAAATTTGAAAAATACAAAAATATTTTCCTGTTCTCTCATGGGTTATTATTCTAGGCAATTTTCAGAATCATTCTGTTAGGATTTTAATTAGAATTACAATTAATATATATGTTAATTAGAATAATTTTCTCATAGCTATAATACTATATAATTGTGGTCCAGAATGAGATACCCATATCCATTTATTCAAATCACATTCTTCATTTAGAAATTGCATATTTCTTATTACATTTATTCTGTGATATTTGGTTTATTGTTACTTTTTTATTACTTGCAATTATAATTGGAAACCTTATATCACATTTTTGCTTATGGTTTTATCAAAGCTGTTTTATATATTTCATGACCAGTCACACTACTGGATTCTTTATTCTTTCTAGTAGTATTTTTTCCTATTGATTCTCTTGGGTTTTTCAATTATGCAATCATATCATCTACAAATAATGATAATATTGTTCCTTCTTTTCCAATGTATATAATCATTATTTCACTCCTTTGTCTAATTTAATTGTCTATAGCATTTCCAGAAAAATATTAAATAATAATGGGGAAAGTAGGCTTACGTGTCTTATTCCCAACTTTAATGGGGATGCTTGAAGTGTTTCATTGCTAATATGGGTGCTAGCAACTGGTTTAAGAAATATGTACAATTTTCCTTACAGAAGTATCATTCTCTTCCTATTTTATAACATTAATATGTTTTATAACATATTTTTTTCTTCTTTGAATCTTACTCAGTTGTACTACGAGATTTCATATCTTTAAACAGTTTTGCATTCCTGAAATAAACCCCACTTGGTCATGGCATGTTATTTTCTTAGTGTAGTGTGGATTTTATTTTATGGATTTTATTTACCGTTTTACATTAATATTCATAAGTGAGATGATTTATCATTTTCTCTTTTGTGGTGTCTTTGTCAGACTTTGGAGTTAATGTCGTATTAGTTTGGGTTTATTTTTTAAGAATTGGAATGCTTTCTTTATTTTCTATGCCTGAAACAAGTTAAATTGCATAGGAATTACCTGTTCTTTGAAGGTTTGAAAACATTCATCCATGAAATTCTTTGATATTTTTGCAGGCAAGGCCCTAATTTAACAACATAATGAATTCCTTCCAGGATCATTGTTTTATTTAGTATATCTATGTCTTTTTAGTTGATTTTGGTTATTCTTTAGAAATTTAGAAATGTGTTCTTGAATTTTTAAGTTGGCTTTTAAGTTGGCTACATATTGTATAATATTGGTCTGAAAAGGGAAATTCAATATTTTTTTCAAAAAGGTTTTGTAAAGGAGGTATTTTCAAAAGTACGTTTCAAGGATGTTAATAGACCCCGAATAGCCAGAGGAATGTTGAAAAAGAAAAGCAAAAGAATGTCCAATGGAAAAAAGACAGTCTCTTCAACAAATGGTGTTGGGAAAATGGGACAGCCCCATGCAGAAGAATGAAACTGGACCATTTCTTTACACCACACACAAAAATAAACTCAAAATGGATGAAAGACCTAAATGTGAGACAGGAGTCCATCAAAATCCTAAGGGAGAACACAGGCAGCAACCTTTTTGACCTCAGCCGCAGCAACTTCTTCCTAGAAACATCGCCAAAGGCAAGGGAAGCAAGGACAAAAATGAACTATTGGGACTTCATCAAGATAAAAAGCTTTTGCACAGCAAAAGAAACAGTCAACAAAACCAAAAGACAACCGACAGAATGGGAGAAGATATTTGCAAATGACATGTCAGATAAAGGGCTAGTATCCAAAATCTATAAGAACTTATCAAACTCAACACCCAAAGAACAAATGATCCAATCAGAAAATGGGCAGAAGACATGAACAG
>NC_138372.1:119961334-120041941 GCF_054177405.1 Leptonychotes weddellii | reverse complement strand
AAGTTGAAAAAAGAGCTACCATATGACCCAGCAATTGCACTACCGGGTATTTACCCCAAAGATACAAATGTAGGGATCTGAAGAGGTACATGCACCCCAGTGTTTATAGCAGCAATGTCCACAATAGCCAAACTATGGAAAGAGCCAAGATGCCCATTGACAGATGATAAAGAAGATGTGCTATATATATACTGTGGAATGTTATGCAGCCATCAAAAGGAATGAAATATTGCCATTTGCAACAACATGGATAGAACTGGAGGGTATTATGCTGAGCGAAATAAGTCAATCAGAGAAAGACATGTATCATATGACCTCACTGATATGAGGAATTCTTACTCTCAGGAAACAAACTGAGGGTTGCTGGAGTGGTGGGAGGTGGGAGGGATGGGGTGGCTGGGTGATAGACATTGGGGAGGGCATGTGCTATGGTGAGTGCTGTGAATTGTGTAAAACTGTTGAATCACAGACCTGTACCTCTGAAACAAATACTACATTATATGTTAACATTATATGTTAAAAAAAAAAAAAGAAGAAGATAGCAGGAAAGGAAAAATGAAGGGGAGGGAATTGTAGGGGGAGACAAACCAAGAGAGACTATGGACTCTGAGAAACAAACTGAGGGTTGTAGAGAGGAGGAGGTGGGGGGATGTGTTAGCCTGGTGATGGATATTAAAGAGGGCACGTTCTGCATGGAGCACTGGGTGTTATATGCAAATAATGAATCATGGAACACTACATCAAAAACTAATGATGTAATGTATGGTGATTAACATAACATAATAAAAAAAGGATGTTAATAGAAGAATATAAAAAGAGGATCCATGGTCAATATAACTGGGAAATTCTTTAAAACAAATTTTAAAGATTTCTTTTTTGTAGGACTTCTCAGAGTCCATTATATTCTTTTTTTTAAAGATTTTATTTATTTATTTGACAGAGAGAGAGATAGCGACAGCAGGAACACAAGCAGGGGGAGTGGGAGAGGGAGAAGCAGGCTTCCCGCGGAGCAGGGAGCCCGATGTGGGACTCGATCCCAGGACCCTGGGATCATGACCTGAGCCGAAAGGCAGACGCTTAACGACTGAGCCACCCAGGCGCCCAAGTCCATTATATTCTTATGAGCATTTTCTCTTTAAAGGAGGGATGGGGCATAATGTATATAACATTGTCCATACTTGACTGTGTAACCTTTCCCCCGCTTTGCTTCCAAGAAGCCTCTCATGAGACTTGCGTTCTCTGGTACACACTTTGGGAACTACAGATCCAATTAATAATTTTCTTATTGCAGAAATATTTTCAGGATTGATGAGACTAGAATGTTCTGGAATATAATGCCTTCTAGAAAACTCATAATAATACAATAAAAATATATAAACTTCAATGGCTCAGAAAGACTCTAGGTTTTATTTGACTAAAACACTTTTCGTGGTCATCCATTTGCTTGCATATCACTCTGAGAAATTCTGAAGACCTTATATATTATGTAAAAGATGGAACTGCAACTATTTGAATATTTAAAATATTCAAATGAACAGCTTAAGTAACAAGGGACTTTGCACAATTTTTACTTACATTAACTAAAATATTATTTAAGCAGGGGGTTATTTATATATCATAGATATTGACCATAAAATCAAGGTTGTATTCATAATATTATGCTGTCTCCAACTTACAGATGAAGAAATGCTTTATTCTATCTAAGCCTTTGTGCAAGTCTTTAGAGACTTGATCTTTAGGAAAAGCCTATAATGACATCTGGAAAAGTTCCAAAAAGCTGAAGAAACAAAAGTAAGTGTAGTAAGTGTTAATGTGTGACGGATTACACCTTGTCAATTATAGATGCTACATTCAAACAGAACATGCTCAGAAGCTGATAACTTCCTCCTTTTCTAGGACCTATCAAGGAAAACAAAACACGGGCCCCAACTGGAGAGCTATGCTCAAGCAGCCCAGAAACAGAATGCATGGTTAAAGCCATTCTGCATCTGGAAATTTTAACATTATTCTTAGAAAATTATTATACATTCAGGCCTAATTAGCAATAAACAAATAATCTTGAACTCTATTGCTTATAATTGCTTGAGGAAATTCAGAGAGAGACAATGAAAATATAAGTGCTAAAGGTAATCTGCCTCACATATAATGTCTCCCTTTATCAATTTAGTAAAAGAAATATCTAAATCAAAATACTAAGCCTCTCCTGGAAATCTACAGAAGCATGAGTTTGACAATGGTGTGCTAGAGCTGCCTTGTATAGCTCACAAGAGCCAGCTGTGCACTTCTCTTCCTAACTCTGTGTTCGGTAACCCCACATTGTGGTGGGAGCATTCATATCATGGGAATTGGCAAACATTAAAATCAGAATTTTTTTCCCAGGGAGTTGGTTATTAAAAATTTACCAGCATACTACTGTTAGTTATCCAAAATATATTAATAATGTCAATATCCGTAACTATGAGTTATGCCGTTTATGATAAATGTGAATTATACAATAAGCCATGAATTCACTCATTCTAAGAGTTCACAAAATTTACATGTGCATACCTTACATATTATTAGTTTAACATACTGCAAATTCTACAATTGATATACATCTTAATTATAGACCTGTTTCATTATTATTTGTAAGACTTTGAAACACATCCTAATATTTAACATAATTAGCTAGTTATCTTTGGTGTGAAAACCAAATTTAGCAAACCTTAGGACTTATGTGAGTGGTTTGGCACTTTTTTTATTTATTCTTTTTCTATTTTTTTTCTTTTTTTTTTTTTAGTATGTTATGTTAATCACCATACATTGCATCATTAGTTTTTGATGTAGTGTTCCATGAGTCGTTGTTTGCGTATAACACCCAGTGCTCCATGCAGTACGTGCCCTCTTTAATACCCATCACCGGGCTAACCCATCCCCCCACCCTCTCCCCTCTAGAACCCTCAGTTTGTTTTTCAGAGTCCATAGTCTCTCATGGTTCATCTCCCCACTCCAAATTCCGCCCCCTTCATTTTTCCCTTCCTGCAATCTTCTTCTTCTTCTTCTTTTTTTAACATATAATGTATTATTTGTTTCAGAGGTACAGGTCTTTTTCTATATGGTAATGAGGTTGTACATCTCAATTTTTTTCCCCTAAGTTTCTCAATGATGTAGTTCACAGACCTCAGACTTCAGAGTTCAGCGCATTCCATATATGTATTTGATCTAAATGTTTGACTAGATATTTACAGGAGCCATAGATGATGTTTTTGTCAAGAAAATTAAAGTTTACAGAATTAAATATTACAGTTATTCAAGATATTCACATCTCTGTGTACTGATTTTAAGTATAAATTTCAAAAAGGGGAAAATTTGTTCTCTTGGTTCTGTAATGATCTTTCCTTCCTGTGAAAACTTTTGTGTGAAATGGTAATCTTAGTTACTTTGTAGCATGTTAGAAAACTTTGATAATCTGATATACCTATAAGTATCAAAAAGTGTCAAGGAAGATATTGCTATTTTCTGAAATAGTACCTGTTGAAATAATTTATCCACCTCTTTCTACACACACACACACATACACACACAACTTTTTTTAAAACTCATATAACCTAAAGTTAATAATGTAAACTCTAGTTAGAGGAACATAAATACTTCAAATATACTAACAATGAGGGTTAGTATAGCTAATAACTTTTGTTCTCATACTTGACCCTCCTTCCCAGTAGCCAGAGAAAAAGGCAGGGAGAGGGGATGAAAGTTGTGTGTGCCTTACTTCTGGAAAAATTAAAATTAAAGACAGTATTAAAAATTAAAGACAATATTTCCTCTTGCTTAATTCATTTAATAAATTCATCCAGTAAATATTAATTACCTACTAAATGTTTGGCACTACACTGAAGCTGAGCATACAGAAATTAAGCAGCCATGGAACGTGGATATAAAAATCACGTAAGTGGAGGGACACCTGGGTGGCTCAGTTAGATAAGCGTCTGCCTTCGGCTCAGGTCCTGATCTCAGGGTCCTGGGATCGAGCCCCACATGGGGCTCCCTGCTCAGTGGGGAGTCTGCTTCTCCCTCTCCTCCCTGCTTGTGCTCTCTTGCGTGATCTCTCTCTCTCTCTCAAATAAATAAATAAAATCTTTTTAAAAAATCACATAAGTGGAAATAAGTATAACGTGTGCCTTGCTGTAATGGATGTAGAACACTGTGTGGCACCAAATGAGTGAGTAATATATTTAATCTAGGGGGGTGATCATAAAAGTTTTCACAGAGACTTTTCCCAGAAAGATTTTAAAATTACATGTATCTTTGTATGACAGGTATTTCAAGTAGAGAGTGTCACAAGCAAAGGAACAAAAACCTATAACAGCAGGGCACATTCAGGGAACTTCCAGTACTTTTAGTTCTGTTGGAGTATAGAGTTTGGGGAGATGGAGAGAGATTGAAGGTCACGGCGCACAGAGAGTAACAGATAATAGGAGAAGAGAATTGGGGATATTGACAGTGTCTACTCTGAGAGAAAATAAGCCTAAACCATAGGCGGTAAAGAAGGGAGGCTAATAGGGTGAAAGAAGAGATTTCTAGACACAGAGTTCTCAATGAGTGAGTTAGGAAACAGAGACAGTGGTGAGCATGTGATTGTATGACTAGACTTTCAGAGGTAGAGAATTCAGAATTCGTCCAGACTCAGAGAATTACCATGGAGGGGAATGACCAGGATAAAATAGGAATGAAGGTAACTGGAAATGAGGAGCTCAAGGAATTGAGAGTCTAAGATCTGGTTGAAATACCCAAATTAATGGTATGAACTGGGTAAAAGGGAAATGGGAAGCCATAACCTACCTACCTATACTTCTTTTGACTTTTAAAATATTGCAAATTATTTATTAGTTAAATTATTTAATTTTTCCCTAGACATTTTTGAATAAAATAGGTGCTGGAGGATGATGTGCCTTATTTATCTTCTGACTTATCACTTATGAGAAATTGTCACATCCCTTTGTGCATGTGTGCATGTATGTGTGCATGTGGTATGTGTGTGTGTTTCTATGGTAGAGAGTGGTGGCATGCTCTAGCCTGAGATATACAAAGTATGGATAGAAGATAAAAGATTGGCATTTGCAATCAGACAAATGCAGTGTTTGTTATTTGCCAGGAATGGGTATAGATTCAATTATTTCCAATAAGGAAACTAAGACTTAGCAAGCTTAAGTAAATTAGTAAGAAGCAGGGCTGTGAATAAAATCTATACTATCTGACAAAACCTCCATTCTTAATATTATACTGGGCTAATTACTTTATTATTTAAATAGGAATAACATCTACTCCATAGAGATAGAACTAAAGATTAAAAGTAAAGACTAAAAGTGGTTGAGTTGTTAACTCCCTTTGCCTGGAGGTCAGATGTTTGCTTATGAATATGTCTATGTGTTTATGTTTTTATGTAGTCATTTAGTTGCCAGCTCATTCAGAAAAAACTTCGTAAGTGTTCAATGAGCATGTCGTATATTGAACTACGATGACTGAATTTAATAATGTATAGGCAAAAAAGTAATTATATTCAGAAAGATAAACTTTCAAAAATATTTTATTTAAAAAACAGTACTTTTTACATATGTAGCAATGTTCTAAGCAAATTATCCATTACTTCATTAACTCATTACTATTCATTGTAATATAATACACATTAGCATTATCAAAGAATCAATCAATATAAACAATAAGGGCCCCTGAACTTCTTTCATAAGAATTTTCTCCACTGTTTACCTGGAGTATTACAGGATATGTCTGCATCACGGAGGGAGAGTTATGGAAAAGGGAGAGTACACTATGCTGATAAAAATTATTCAACATTTGCAATAAGATCTAATATAGCAAACAATGTCCTAATCAATATCTTCTCATTTCTTGCAATACTCCAAAATTATAAAATCAGCCTTCAACTATATCTGTTTTCTTTTAATTATATGAGCCTTTTAAAAATTCCTTTTAGGTTTTTTTCTAATGCAGTGGGCTACAAGGCCATTGTTTGTGTCTATGCAGAACAATTTCCCAGCCTTGCTCTTATTCTGGTAGCAGATGGGCTTCCCTGGTCAAAGAGAGTGGACATGTGAGCCAGGTCTGGCCAATCACGATTCCCTAAACTTTTTGGCTCAGTGACCTACATGGTATACAAATAACAAGAACTAGTGTTGTTTTCAGGTTTTTCATTAAGTTGATAAGCCAGGAACACATGGTTCTGTGGTTACTTAGGAACATCTTTTACCAGCAGCAAGAATGAGGGCTGTTCCCATAGGAGGAAAAGTGGCCACCAAAGAGAGAAGCTGATTCTGGAGATGAAAGAGAGACAATTCAATTAAACTAAAACCACTGGTACCCATAGATCAAGCATTAATTACAATCTGCCCACTTATTAATGCCATGAACAATAATTTTCCAAACCTGAATTGTTTTCTGTTTCTTACTATTCAAAAGGTCACAGCTAACACTTCAGACATAGGTCAAAAGGTGGTTTCTAGTTCCAACTAGTCGGTCACTCTTGGGCAAATCACATTTTCCCCCCTGGGTGTGAGCCTCCTTACCTAATGATTGATATGAACTTAATCCCTTGGTCTTAGTTCTAATGTTCCATGATTCTATGACCTAAAGACACAATTAAAGTGACTCTCACACTCTATCCTAGTTTTGCTCAAATAGCATTCCTTCTATAACCATTTCCCTGATTCTTACTCTGTATTATTCCTACATAGTGGAATTGACAGAAAAGAGAGTACAAAAAGAAAGCATAACCAGTGGTATTTTGCAGGGTTTAATTTTTGATTCGGCACTGTTTTCATGAGAATATGAATTGTCGATAAGTCACCTAAATGAAAGTTATTCATTCTCTATAGAAATGATCCAAGTATGTTTCTTTATGTTTAGTTTATGTTAGAACTTATTATCTAAACTTAAAACTATAATAAAGTCTATACTAATTAGATTTGATTCAGAAAAGTTTATTAAACACTTATCCCAATAAAAGAATAATTTACATATCACCCCAACTGGGTCTCTTTGGGTCTCATGCTTAGTGCTTTGCTTTGCACATTAAACACCCAATAAATGTTTGTAAATTAAATTAAATTAAAGGAGTTGCTTTTACTGCAGCTCATATGCCCTCCCATGATTAATGAATCATCACTAAGTGAGAAATTAATGAGTATGCTTGGCACATCAGGAAAAAAAATGTGTTCTGTTTTGGAGAGGGACAAAATTTCACAGCAGGGGAAGAAGAGAGGCAAATCCAGGAATTAACAAGAAAGAAGTTTGCAATTACAGCTACTGACATGTGGATAAACTCAAAATAGCTGCTAAAATCACTACCTGTGAACTGATATACACACTAGCTTCAAATTAATCAAGATTTCACAAATCTCTTCTCCATACAATTAGAAAAGAACAGAGGATGGAAGAATCTATTGAGGCCAGTTCCAAAGCAGACACAGCTCCAAAGTAAGATTTCTTATGGCTGTCATGTTTCCAGTCCCTCTACCCACATTTCTCTACCTATTTCCCATAATCAAAGAACCAGAGCACACAGGAAAAATCCTAACAGTAAAACCAGGCAACATGAATGAAAAGAAAAGGCAACTGGGGATGGATCCCAAAGTAGGAAAAGGGGGTAATTCTGAATCCACATGTGCTATGTTGGAGAATTGCAGCGAATAGAGAAATCTAAGCAATCAGGTAGGCAATTAATGGCAAGAAGATCCCAGTATACAGCAGCTACTCCTGAAGGTAGAACATAATCATCAATGGGGAGCAGCTATAAACAATGAGAAGTCTGAATAAGCAAGCAAACAGGAAAGGATATAAAGTCATCTAGGAGTCTGGTGGTAGGTAAAAGTGGGTAAGATTCAGGGAGAAGAGTAAGTAATGCAGAAATTAAGTAGGAGATGGATAAAGGTCACATTTTGGTCAAAGACTTGATGACACCACCTATTGCAACTGGGGCATAAGCAAGGGGTAATGCCTTCCTTATAAAGGGATGGCCTGATGCTGAGTTAGCAAGTTACTGTCCCAAAGCCCATTAATATTTCTCAACTATGAACAGAATTGGTCCTGGGCCTGGACGAGCAGAAAAATGATTGAGATAGTGTGTGCCAAGTGTCTAACAGAAAAGAAACACTTCACTAACACCATTCCCTTTTTTATTTTCTTCCATTCTTTCATTTGGTGACTGGAAACAGGAAAATCACACAACTAAAACACTCACTATAATTTTGCAATTTTTGCAATGTATACCCAGTCCCAGCGACATCTGACCACCTGGATTCCTAGCATATCATTTCCATTATTTGTTTTACAGCCACTGATAGTACTATGCTCATATGAAATATTATGTGCTATGAATAGACAATAAAGAGAGAATAAGTGGCCTTGGGAACTAATAAGTAGAGTCAATGAAAGGAAGAAATAAGCAAGAGAACCTGGATTTCAGAATCCCGGCAAAGTAGCTCCAGGCCCTCTCAGAACATTTAAGAATCTCCACATGTAGGAAGGAGCCCACCATTACTTCTCATGAACTCCACGGATGCTGCTGAGTGTGGTTACTGGAAATGAAAGACTGGTTTTCTTTCAGAATAACTTGCTGATTTATATAAATAAAGAGAGTAAAAGAATTGGTTAGAATATTATACCAGTGTCTCCTTTATGACTGTTCTATTCCAAAATTTTTGCACTGATACCCTCCTACCCTCCCCCCTTCTTTTGGATCTGATAAAATATAGCACTCAATAATTTCCTGTAGAATTCTGCCGTTACTTAGAATTGGCGCCCGACAAACATGAGTGGTCGCATTTTTTGGTCAAGAGATGTATGGGGGTGGAATATAGTTTTCAGATTTGACACTGACTAACATTGACATTGCAATATAATGGCAATTAAGTATAATTCTGAAAAATAGAGAGAATAATGATCTACTGAAACAAATTCCTCCTACCCTTGTCAATTAATTCCAGTCTAACAAGTTTCTCCCTTGCTACAAAGTTATATCCACCCACAGTAATCTTCACATAGTCATAGACTTTTTAGTATTTGAAAGTTTAAAAATCCATGTGAACTAGTTTTCTTCAATCATATTGGGATTTACTTATCCTTTCTAGTAAGATGCAGTCATCATAACATTTTTAAAAGTTATCTTTATTCTTTTCTGACTAGGACATGATACTGTTATGAGAATCTGATTGGGTTAAAATTATTACGACATATGTTAATTTTATGACTCTCAACTGAAAATGATGCAGAAATTTAAATCAACAATTTTTTTAAAATACAGACTTGATATGAGATGAAAGAAAACTTGTTAAAATTTACATCAAAATAACTGCGAAAAAGAAACTATGAACACATTTAATATAGGACACTGTAACAATTAGTGTTTACTCCTGCCAACAGGTTATTTTCTCCATTTATGATTTTAGGTTTTACAGTGTAATCATCAGGCCAGTCATAGCTAATCAGGGCATAAAATAAAGTTAAAATGTTTTACCAGCCTTATAAACATTTGTGCTGCTAGATTTTTCACTAGTTGAAAGCAACAAGACAGCCTGTTGGGTAGCTGAATATAGAGTATATTGGAATTGCGCCATATGCTGTTTCAAAGAAACATCTGACTTAGCTAAGAACATGCTTTTGATTTATTAGTTGACTTCTGTGCAGACATATGTGATTTCTTGATTCTTTTATTCGTGTCACACTTTTGATGCAATCAACCCTCATGTTCTCTTCTCCTTTTCTTCAATTCCTGGGAGAAAATACAATCAATCACTGAGGAAATGTGGTAGGGTAACAGCCCTTTTTCTAATACAATTTTCCTTTTTTATCCTGCTGTTTTAAAAAATACATCTTTGAGAGAGAAAATAAATGAGGTGATTTAGTGGTGGTCTTCCTCTCTGCACATTTTCAAATTTGGCCTGCCTTGATTTGTCAATTTTGATATTGGAAATGGATAGAAAATGATAAAATTCCTCTTACTCTTATACTAATTTGTTCCTAAAAAAAAAAAGTTATAGTTTTTCATATCTTCCCATAACTAGAATTCTAAAATAAAAATGGGATTTGAAAGACTAGACAGGTAATTGGTATATGCTTCAGATGCCAAGTGGCAAGCCCAATATTAAAGGTAAAGGAAATATATTTTATTATAACTTAGCACTTATCAAAAACATACTACATGCTGAGGATTATGCCCTTTGACATAATTCCCTTTACCTGGATTATCACGGGTATTGTTCCAACAATTCATAATTCAAATATTGGCCTTAGCCCCATTTTGCCCTTAAAGTAACTGAGTCTCAGGACTTGGGTCACTGTCCAAGGTCACACAGCTAGTAAGTTACAAAGCAGTGATTCAAACAGAGGCCACTAGACTTCATGGCTTACAATACTAAATCGTTCCCTCTCTTATCAACTTTAAAACATGGTAAACCACCTAGACTCTCTTAGCTTCTTTTCTTATTCTATTCTCTAAAGCATGAATAATATCATCTACCCCTACAGACATTTGGGAAGATTAAGTCGATTAAAAAAAAATGTGTGAAGAGTTGAGAGCAGTAAGGCACAGACTTTTATGGATCTAAGGAAACCATAAAGGCTCTCTCTTTTTAGAGATTAGATTTTCGTAAGTAATCTGCCCCGATACTCTTACAACCAAGAACCTTCACTGAATCACACAACTATTTTAGAATCAAGGCTAGAACTAAGCTGCTGCCCAGCCAACTATATTCTTTATCCAACTAGCTTGAAACTAAACCTGATCATTTCTGTACTTTGAATACTCGTCTGAGCAGCCATTTGATAGAACGGGAAAACAAACCCTTCAAATTGAAAGGATAAGACAAACTGTTACCATTACTAAAACTACTTCGGGCTAGCCTTCATGGCAAGTGGTGAGGTGAAATACAGGGATGGTTTCAGGGATTCTACAAACAGACCAGACCAATGGGTGAGATGCAGGCAAAGTACTAAAATATGTATAATTATTCCCATTCTCCCATTTTCTGAGAAGGAAAGATTCTCTGGCTACTGGTTTGGTTTATCCCAATTGAAGGGGTTGGCAGAAATGCAGAATTGAAGAAACTCAGAGGAAGGGAGAGATTTCTTTACATAATGCAGACACAAGACATAGATTCTGTTCCCTCTTAAATCCATTGTCATTAGGGTCCAACCTTATCACTCCACCAAAACTGCTTTAGTCCAGGTCACCAGTGACCTGTGTGGCTCAAGCAAGTGGTCAATTTTCAGTCTACATCTGTCTTGACTTTTCAACAACATTGAGCACAATTGCTAGTTTCCACGGGGCATCCCTTTTCTTGCTTTTTCTCCTCCCTCCTTGGTTTCTCCTTCTCGTTCTCCTCAGCTGGATCCTCCTCTTCTCCCTGATACTTAAATGTTGGAGTATCCCAGGGCTGGTCTTTGCTCCTCTTTTCTATGTGTTGTCACAGAAATGAAAACAACAAAAACATGAATGAGTTTCTAGCAAAGAGAGGTAAGGCAAATAGGCAAAAATGAGAAGCTGACCAAGATAACAGGCCTGTTTATAGAAATTTTGAAAATGCATGAGAGGAAAAATAAAGATACGGAACCCAGCAATTGTCTGAATGTCCAATGAACAGGATTGTCTGCAACATGGTATTTCTAACATACATAAAATGATCTAGTAACGATACTGCAAGTTGGAGGTGAAGGCTAAAAGGAGCCTGAGAACTAGAAAATGAAAACTGAGCAAGCAGGATGAGGGTCCACATGGGATTGTGTGAGCAAATGCCCTATAGCAGAATGAATAAAATCTTTCAGTTGGTCAAAATGCCTCAGAGAAAGACATCTAAAGAAGTGCCTCTCCCCTAGAAGAATGTACACTTAAGTTACCAGCAACTGAGTCTATAGAAAGAGACATGTCTCAAAAAGAATCATGGGTGTGACTATTGGCAAATTGAGCTAACCAGAATTAAAGATGCAAAGCTATGTTTTTGTGAAAGTTGTGCTGTCACCAGCCTGGATTAAAAGATGATTGTGACCATTTGTTACTATGTCCGTTGGTCTCCTACCATTCAGAAGCGGGAAGCAGAGGCTGAGAAAATCACTCAATCCCCAGAGAAGGAATGCCTTCTGCAGGTGTAGTCAAGGAGAATTATGCAGATGGAAGAGGACAGAACTAACAGTCATGGAAAATAGTAGAAAACTGGAAACTAATCAAAGAACATTTCTGCACACCTAGGGTAGAAGGCTATGTAAGTCTAGGTCTTCTGGATGCCAAGACAGGATTAAACATTAAACAATTTTATTAGGGAAAAATCCTACGTAAAAAGAGAAAGAGCCAGCCAGATTCAGCTGAGAGAGCCATCCGACCATGATACAAGTCTGTTCATGACTGAAGGAGAGAAAGGGAGAACACTGGGAAGCATTCTAGACTGCTATGCAGTTTAAGCAAAGTCTAACAAAGCCATGAGGGAGTTGGCATTACGTGGTCAACCCACCCATAATTCAAGCTTGGCCTTTTTCTTCCTCCTTCCATATATGAATATTGTCATTTTTCCCATATGAACTGTTTCTGATCCCCTTTTATCATTGGAATGAAAAATAATGCATTTTATAAGTCAATGGCCACATCCTTGTACCTAAGGCCTTAATTGAACTATTTTAGCAGCAACACCATATCTGGCAACAGCAGCTTCAGTTGGGGTTACTACTTGGTTAGACCTACAGTAGTTGATAGCCATTTTCCTGGATCCATCTGGTCTCTGCAGGGGCCAGACTGGGCAAATAACTTGACATATAATAGAGACCACCACTACTGCATCATCTAGGTCTTTAATAGTGACACTAATCTCCACCATCCCCACTGGGATAAAATACTGTTTTGATTTTCTATCTTGGCTGGGGTTAGAGGGGATTAGTTTTAGAGGTTTCCATTTGGCCTTCCCCATTATAATATCACTTACTCTACAGACCAGGGACCTAATGTGGCAGTTAATCCCATTCCAAGTATATATCGATTCTGATTATGCATTCAGGACGGGGAAATGACCACCGGGTGGGTCCATGGAACAAGTGGATGCACTGTGAGCTGGATTTTAGTCAGGACTTTATTTACTACCTGGTCCCCATAGCCCCACTCCAACAGGAGATCAGGAGGACATGTTGGTCTCTGGTTACCAATGTCAACTCAGACCCTGTGTCTAGTAGTCCTCATAACTCTTTTTATTCCCCTTTCCCCAGTGTACTCTTACCCAGATAAATGACTGTTTAAGTCTCTTTGGGGAAGGATAGGAGAAGTGTCATGGTATATACTTTACATGGGGTTGAAGAGCTCTTCCTCTTAGTCAGTGGGTTCCAGACCTGAAAATTGACTATCTCTGAGAACTGAGCAAGGGATCTTAGTTTCTTATTGTGCAGGACTATTCTCAGCCTCTTGCTCTTCTATAATTTTCTCTTTTCTCTCTCTTCCCCTCTCACTTTTCCTTTCTCCCTCTCTTTTCTCTTTCTTACTTATTGATCCTAGGCAGCACTATTCTTTGCCCTTGGGGACACACACTTTATTTACCATCTCTGCAACTCCTGGTGACCTTGCCAGATTCTAAAATAATTGTAGCCTGCTGGCTTCTGGTGGTTAAGCGCCACCACCTGGCTTCTACTACTGATGGGCCCCATAGGACATCAATTTATGAAATGAGCACAGCTCTGTGACTACCTAGCATCATTACTGACCTATATCTTTCTCACCAGCACATTCCTGATGACTTTGGTGAATGGTCTGTCCTCTCAACCTTCTCAAGGGACATAATCTCATCGTGGATTTTCTGGCCTTGCATAATATATCCACTCCAATATGCCCCTTTCTCTACCATCTGCCAGGCCAACTCAGGCATTCCTAACTTACTGAGAGTCAGCCATTATTTTTCTTGGGTTCTGAGAGCCACCATAGTAGCACATTGTCCCATGCCTAGGGTCTTTGCTATGGTGGTCATCCTTATTTCCTAAGAAAGTGCCTCCAAGTTAACATACTCTTGTTTATTCAAACTTACATTCTGGCTCCTTGACCATGCACCTTTAAAAAATCCTATCCCTACTTACTAGGAGAGGTGATGAGGGTAAATCTGAACAGGGCACAAGAAGAGGTTTCTGCAGCATCTTCCAACACAGCTGAAGTGCTAGCCCTTTCTATGGAAGGGAAGGGTGGTCACCTCCACACATCTAGAGGGTCCAGAGGGACTGTAGAGTCAGCATTCTTGGGGACATCCACAGATCTTTGTACCACTTCTCAGGATCCCCAAGTTTTCCCTACTAGGCCTCTGAGCTTCCCCTAACAGATCTGCCTTGGCCAAGTGTTCAACATCTCTGAAACTCTGCAACTCTCACAATTAGTTCTTCTCCCTGCCATTTGACTGTACCTACCTTTAAATATGCGAAAACCACCAAGCTCCCTAGTTTTCACATTTAGTCATTAACCATTAAGAATTAGCGGGCAAACTTCCATTATCCTTATTCTCCATAGCCTCATTTCGATATGGCAGTAGCCAGTCAACTCCATTGTCTTTTTTTTTTTTTAAAGATTTATTTATGTGTGTGTGTACAATGGGGGGAGGGGAAGAGTGAGAGAATCTTCAAGCAGACTCCCCACTGAGCAGGGAGCCTACTGCAGGGCTCAATCTCATGACCCATGAGATCATGATCTGAACTGAAACCAAGAGTCAGATGCTCAACTGACTGAGCACCCAGGTGTCCCTCCACTGTCTCTGTGGGCTTGGCTACCCTGTTATGGTCACCTGTGGCCATACCTAACCCTCCCGTGCCAGTGACTTGTATCTTTAGTATAATGTTTGGGATGTTTGTGGCTGATTGGAAGAATGATTTCAGTACGGCTTCCATCTCATCTAATGGCCCAAAGCAAAGCCTGCTTCACAGGCATGTGACCTGTGCAGGGCCTTGCACTCAGAAGAGCTCTTCTATTTCCATCATGAAATTCTCAATAATTTCATATTTGAACTTGTTTTGTAAGTAAAGTCCAGTGGGACAATGGAGCATACATGTGGGCAGAGGAGATAAAGCAAAATGCATGTCAGCCTGTTTTGTTTCTTACCCCCCAATTTTTATGTGTGCTCATGAGGTCCGTGAGCAGGATTCCAGGGTACCCATAATAAGCTGAAGTTTGGAGAGACTCAAATCAAGTGCACAGTAACTGTGTTATGTCTACAGATGAGTAAGCAAGGACACCAGTAGTCCCAAGAGGCTATGCTTTCTGTTCCAACCAGAATTGCTTCAGAGAGAAAACAATGGTGTTTTAAGAAATATGAACAACCAAGAAACTTTATCATATTCTTTCTAACTCACATTAGCTCCCTGTATTAGTAAACTACTTTATATTAAAAATGATGACACGGAAGGAAAGGAAAAACAGGGCAACCCACATATCCTTCTTTCAGTCCTTCCTTACTCATCAGTAAGTCAGAGGTAGAAAGTATTAGTAAAATGTATGTCAAGAAGTGACATAAAAACAGTTGAGTTAGTTTTGTGCAGTTTCCACTGTTCTGATAAGGAGAAAAGATATTCAGATATAAGCTACCAAAAAAATAGAATTTTGGTGATTCCACATACAAGTCAAATGCTCTTCTATTTGCATTTAAAAGACATTGCACAATACAAAGATGAATGGCAAAATTAATGCTAATAATTTAAACTTTTAATTTCCCTTTACTTAGAACAACATTAAATGGCAAATTAAAAATACCATGACAAGGGAGATTATGAAGGAAAGGAAAAGGCTTTATATTTTAGTACCTTTAATGATACTTTTTCCCCCTACTTTTTGAACAAGAGGCCCCATATTTTCATTTTGAACTGAGCTCTGCAAACTAGGTAGCCAGCCCTGGTCACCAGCTAGTTATTTGGCTTCTTCCCACCTCACTCATTTATTATTGAGTGATTAAGTGAAAAGCAGGTTCTGGCTGCAGGTGCTCAAGTCCCAGAACATAGCTCCCAGCCTCAAAATAAGGGAAGCTGATGTTCAGGTTGATTTGTTGGGAGGAAGCATGTCATAGTAATTAAGAACACACATGCCAGAGTCCGAGAAACTAGTGCAAATTCTGACCTGTTGCCTTCATGATCAGGGGCAATTTACTTATTCTCTGTGCCTCATTTTCTTCATCTGTAAAATGGGATTGTGATTATAACAATGTCTACTACACAAAGTTGTGAATATTAAGTGAGCTAATATATGTAAAACACTTTGAATAGTGTTGGTACTATATAAATATTAGTCATTAATATTATTTCACAAAATAGAGTGAAATAGCCTAACCTTAAGCAGAAATATGAGCCACCTATACTTCATTATAAATTAGTATTGTGTTATAGGTTAGCATTATTTTTTTTTTAATTATACCTTAGAAATATTTTCCTTCACTAATATTACTTAAACACACTCGGATATGGTGTAAGATTTTGATAGGTGAGCAGAAATCCATCATGATTACCACAAAATGAGCAGTTTCTGGTCATCTTAAGCTTATGAGTAGTGCTCAGGCACTTCGGGTAGCTGGCCTGTAGAGATGCAGACTACATTATTGCTGCATTGTGTTTGAGCTACAATTACTCAGGAAGGAGAGAAATTTACAAAATTTTATTTCCTAAGTTAAATGTGTATTTGGTAATTCACTAACCACATAGAAAAAAATAACTCACAGCAAAGCTAGCTGAAACAAACTGGCCTTCATGTATCCTAGAGACTCACCAATGCTTGGATGTTCCAGAACACACAGATCATACATTATATGGATGTAACACAACTTGGAAGGTTCAGTACTACAGAGAATAGAGCCTGAACTTGGCTACAACTGGAAGTAATGTTTGTAATTAGAGGGACCTAAGTTCCCATTTCTCTAAACAGCTACGGAACTCTTCCATGTTCCAAATCCCTTTGGAAGTACGTGAATGTAAGGAGGAAACAAGTACCCAGCCTCAGTAATTAAAAATACCACTGCAACATTTATCTTTAAAGAGAGTTTGCATGCTGGGGAAAGAAAGATCTCAACCTGATTCTAAGTAAAATAATCTTTAACAAAGTCCTCACAAAAATTATTTTATTAAAAAACCAAAGCATGCATTTTCCCTTTTAGGTTAATTCCATTCTCCTACAAAATGTCCTAGGTGTTTTGATTTTTATTGTTGTTTCTTTTCATTTCTTTGTGCTTTTCTCCTCTCCTAGTAGACAAGCACTTGCACATAAGTGTTTATATCCTTCCAAAGTGATTAATATAGTGTCAGACAAGCAGTAAAAATCTTGTATCATTGATTGTCATTAGTGAAACTTAGTAGGATTTTCTAACAAAGATAATTTTAAAATGATAGAATTTGAAAGGAATAAATACAGAAATCAGAGATTTTATACTCTTTCTATAAAAATGGCTAAAAAGAACACTGTGACGTTATTAAATCTCTGTAAGTTCAATACTATGAAACAAAACACTTAGAGATGGTATAGCAATAGCAGGCCTAACTTGCTTGACAATTCTCTGTGCTACTTTTCTCCTCAGAAGTTTCTGGAATCAAAGTGGACTAAAGCTGTGCTTCTACAACTCTGGATAATGTCAAAGCCTAGCTAAGCACGCTACCCTTTGGCATTCACTCACCTTGGTATCTGGGTCTAATCCGAAGTATCTATAGGCAAGCGGCACCTTATCCTTAGAATGGTATAAATTTAGAACTGGAAAGGTTCTCAAAACTTACCCAGCCATACTCTTCATTTTCACATGCAGTACTAGGGCCCTCAGGAGTTCTATCATTTTCCCAAGGACACTCAGCTCAACAGAGAGGGTGAACACAAGAGATCAAGTCTCCTTAACTCCAGGCCCCTTCTTTTAACCTGACAGCATTGCTTTATCCAACTTTCAGGGGATTCTCCGACCCAGAGATAATCAGAAGCAATGTTTAGTTATTAGATCCTTCTAAAATGAGTTACAGGAGAAACAATGCATTAATTCAGAAACTCAAGAGAATCAGGACTTCTGGATGCTTCCCAGACTGTTTAGAAATCATGTGAAATCCCCATGCACCTATATAAATCTTTATTCTACTTCCTACATTTTGGAGGCGCACAAGAATATTGACTGCAGACTGGTTCTAAACCTCTGATGTAATGAGTCAATAGCTCTTGTTTGAAACACCTTATGGTTTCCAAGGTTTCTTTTTGAAGAAATTTTCCCTGCCTCTCAGAGTCACTGCAATCCTCCAGGGTTGGGAGTTGGGCTGGGGATGAAGCAATGCATTGGATGCTGAGGTTGCAAAGTTTAATGGTGTCAGGTTGAATAATTGCCATCTTTTTTTTTTTTTTTCTTCTCCTCTCTAACTTCCTCTGTTATAGCAGTAAGATATACAGTACAAATACTTAAATACATGCAAAAAAGGGAGAGATTTTATAAGGAAATGACTTCAGGCTTATTCCTCCAGGGCTGGTACAGAATTCGTCTGCCTGAGAGGTGGAGGGAGTATCCGCTCCTAAACTATGAGATCAAAAATAAAAAGAAGAGGAGCCAAATTGGGGTTAGGCTAAGAATTTAGGACTTAGCCTCTCTTATGGATGTAATTATGTTATTGTGGAAAACTTGCAGACATAGAAAAGATAGCTTCAAAAAATACATGGAGACAGCGTAGAGGCCCACATGTTTAAGTGTAGAATTGGCTTGAAACTGCAGTCTTACAGAATTGTCCTTTAGATTCCTAATCCATTAAAACAAAAAAGAAATCTTAGAGGACATGTCAAACAGATGAGAGATTAAGAAACTGAGGCTCATGACAGTTAAGAGACTATCCAAAGGTCACACAACTGTCAGACACAAATCAAAGTCAAGCCTTTCTATGTATTTCATATTTGCAATCACCTGCTTAATACTGTTGTGAAACAGAAGTTCAGCCCCAAAATTTAAGAATTAAAATGTAACCTGCCTGACTCTATGGACTGGAGAGTTGTGAGACATGTCAAGGTCACAGAGAAACTATGAGAAAAGAGAACGCGTATTTTCCTTTTGTCATTATTTAATGAGCAGTCCGTTCCTCCATGGCCACTGCTTTTGGCTAGGTATGAGCTATGGAAACATTTTTCCTGGATTCATCTATTCCCTGGAAAGGAAACTCAATCTGGCTTAAGAGAAAAAGTTTCTCTCCAAGTAATGATAAATTGTCTAAATTGAAAGCTCACACCATAAACAAATTTGAACAGTACAGACATCTCACAAAATTAAATTTCCATCTAGTGAATTTGAATGATGTTTTGAGAAAAAGAGAGGATAATGTTTTCAGCCCTGCTTTATAGGATTTTCTTCCATAGTAGTGTTTTCAAGGCCTACTCCCAGGTAATTGAGAACACAATCATAATGACTTTTTATTTCTACATGCCCTATTTTTAGTGAAATACTTAATGTGCTTTGAATGTAACCACAAATAGTACTGTTTTTACAAGGAAATAAAGTCTTGCAAATTTTGATATTCATGCCATTTTACTTTAACTAAACACAAACTGAATACATCTAAGAAATCTAATCACACAAAATGCTCCATGTACATCCCTATTTTTCTTTTGCATTTCACTGTAACTAAATTTCTTATTTTCATACAATCCATATAATCGGTTTCTCCATATTTCAAAGTCACTAGTATATTATCTCTATAATAGTTCTGTTGTATAGTTTAAACTAAAATGTAGTTGATTTAAATTACTTGTCAAAAAAATTCCAGGATCAATTTTTTAATAAAAATTACTCATAATCTTTTACATAACTGTAACAAGGCTCCAAATTACCTTTCTAATTTTAATCTCCCACTATTCCTCATCCTGCCCCAGCTCTAGACACAGTGAGATGTTGTTTTCTCATCTGTCTCATGCTTTTCCACCTCTTTTGCTCATCTAATATATTCCTTCCTCTAACAGCCGCAAGCCTAAATCCTACCCAGCCGTCAGGAGTCAGATCAGAGGGCTCCCTAGCACTCTAGCATTTCCTAATACTCTGATCAGGATTAACCTCACTGCTGGTAAACTCTTAGAGCCCTTCCCTTTCTTCCTATTACACCCATATCCTTTTGCCTTATAACACAGATCTTGAAGGAACAATTTACAAACAGTCCCTGACTTACAATAGTCCAACTTACAATTTTTTGACTTTATGATGATGCAAAAGCAGTAAACATTCAGTAGAAACCGTACTTCAAATTTTGAATTTGGATCTTTTCCTGGGCTAGCAATATAAAGTACAATCTTCTCTCATGATGTGGGCAGTGGCAGCAAGCCACAGCTCCCAGTCAGCCAGGTAATCACGAGGGTAAACAGTCAACACGTTTGTGACCATTCTATGACCATCCAGCCAGTCTGTTATTCACTTTCAGTATTCAATAAATTATATGAGATATCCACGCTTCATTATAAAACAGGCTTTGTGTTGGATGATTTTGCCCAACTGTGAGCTAATAAAAATATTCTGAGCACATTTAAGGCAGGCTAGGAGAAGCTATGATGTTTGGTAGGTTAAGTGTATTAAATGCATCTTTGACTTAGGATAATTTCAACTTACAATGGTTTTATCGGGACAGAACTCTAAATAAGTAAGCCGAGGAAGATCTATATTATAGCAGTTAAGAGTGAAAACTCTAGAGTGATACAACCTGGGTTCACATCCTACCAATATGTTGACTGACTGGGGATCTTGGGAATGTCCTTTAACCTCTCCATGCTCCAATCGCATTATTTATAAAATGAGATAATTATAGTACCTATTGCGTAGAGTTGATGTAATAACCTAAGATGATATATATAAAATTATTTGAAAGGTGCCTAACATCTAGTAAGTACTCAAGAAATGTAAGCTACTATCAATTCTAATTTTATTGCTATCATCATCATTATTTCACTAACAACTGGGAGACCCGCAAAGTTGCCTTATCATGTCGGTTCTTTTTTCCTCATCTGTACTAAAACAGTATTAATATCTTTAGTTATCTATTGATGCATAAAAAATTACCCCAACACTTAATGGCTTAAAAAATATTTCTTATCTCGGGGCACCTGGGTGGCTCAGTCGTTAAGCAGCTGCCTTCGGCTCAGGTCATGATCCCAGCGTCCTGGGTTCGAGCCCCTCATCAGGCTCCCTGCTCGGCGGGAAGCCTGCTTCTCCCTCCTACTCCCCCTGCTTGTGTTCCCTCTCTCGCTATCTCTCTCTCTGTCAAATAAATAAAATCTTTAAATATATATATATATTTCTTATCTCATAAGTTCTATAGGTCAGGAATCTGGGGCGTGGATTAGCAGTGTTCTCTGCCTCTGGATCTCTCACAAAGCTGCAATCAAGGTGTTCACTGGGGCTGCTGTAATCTCAAGGCTCTATTAGAGAAGGTCCACTTCTAATTTCATGCTCTGGTTGTTGGTAGGATTCAGTTACCCACAAGCTATTGGACTGAGGGGCTTGGTTACTTCCTGGCTATTGGCTGGAGCTCACCCTCAGTTTCTTGACATGTTGGCCCCTCTATATGGCAACATACCACATTGTAGCTTGATTCATCAAAACAAGCTAGTAAAAGGGAAACAGAGATAGTATAAGCAAGAGGGGTCATTCTCTTCTGTAACCTAATCCCAGAAATAATATCCTATTGCTATTGTCCTGCTCCATTTTATTGGGATAGTCAACAGGTCCAGTGCACACTCAAAGGGACAAGATTACACAAGGTCATACAATACTAGTGGTGGGATCATTGAGGGTCATCTTTAGGCTGCTTACCACATGTTATAAAGTTATTGTGGAAATTAAATAGGACTGATATATCTGAAATTCATTGTAGAGTGCTTAGCCCCTAACAGATATTCAACTATATGAGTTTATTCTCCACTCCTTAATAAAAGTCCTTAAAAACAGACATTGATCAGTGAGCCCTGCAGTACCTTAACACTATGCTAGGCAGATACCACTCACCAACCACCAGAGGAATACATGATAAATGATACTGATACAATTGTTCACATTTTAGTTAATATTGTTTCCATTTTCAGAAAGCACAACCTATGTACCTTTTAGCAGTAATTCATTTTATAGTGCAAGTGTATGGTAGGCAGAATAATGGTCCCCTAAAAATGCCCTTACCTGAACACCCCCAGGACCCATGAATAAATTACATAGCAAATAGGGCTATGCAGATGCAATTAAGTCAAGGACTTTGAGATGGGACATTGCCCTAGGTTACCCATGTGGACCTAATTCTTATCACAAGAATCCTTAAAAACAGACAGCCTTCCCAGAGAGCCTTAAAACCCAGAGAGGTATGACTACAGATTGGTCAGAGATACAACATTGCTGGCTTTGAAGGAGAAAAGGGACCACTAGTCAAGGAATGTGGACACCTCCTAGAAGCTGGAAAAGACAAGAAAATGGAGTCTACCCAAGAGTTTGAAGAGAGGAATGCAACTCTGCTGACAACTTGATCTTAGCCTGGTGAGATTAGTGTTGGACTTCTGATCCACAGAACCATCAGATAATAAATGTATGTTATTTTAAGCCATAAGTTTGCAGTAATTTGTTACACTATGGTGGGTCACAGAAAAATAATACAAAGAGAAAATATGTAACTTACTCATGAGAGGAATCATACACAGTACTCTCTAAATGCCCAATGACTATACATGGTCATTGTATAATGTAAAATATTAAAAATCATGGAAAGTTAAAAATCTCTAAACATCACAATCACAAAACTCTGGGCTATTTTTTTAATCACTGTATTATAAAGACATTCGCTATCATCAAAAGCAATGAGAATATAAACTATTGTGTTTTCACTTAGCAAACACTTCTAGAGTATTTACTATGTGGTAGACACTATTATAGACACTTTAGAAACATTAACTCATTTGATCTGTTAACCCTAAGAGACGGTTACTACTGTCATCCCTGTCTTACAGACAAAGAAGATACAGGCTTCATTAGCTCGCCCAAGAGTGCATTTGCAGTAAGTGGCAGAGTCAGAATTCAAAGCTAGGTACTCTGGCTCCAGTTATGCTTCTTCTAAAATCATAACCTTATATATTCCCGGTAAGTTGCTTTATATACTGTTTTAGGCTTAAGCAGAATTTTTTCAATTGTATGTTTTCTGAGTTATTTTTCCTTTTCATCCATTCAGCAATTACTAAGCACCTCCTCTGTCTTGGGCATAGAGGTAAAAAGAAATGAATAAAGCAATGAGCCTCCCCTTCAAGAACTCACAGCTTAAGTGACAAGAGACAGACTTGTAAATAGATAATGACAAAATAATATAATAAATTCATTCAAGCAAAACCATCTCTTTTTTTAGGAGCATGGGGCGGGGGGCGGAGGGGAGGGAGACAAGCAGACTCTGCACTGAGTGTGGAGCCCCACATGGGGCTCAATTCCAGGACCCTGAGATCATGACCTGAGCTGATACCAAGAGTCATATGCCCAACCTATTGAGACACTCAGGCTCCCCCAAAACCATCTCTTATTCCCTATCAATGAGTTCATGATTTAGAAGGAAAGACTAGTGTTAAAAAAACAATTGTGATACCTTAAATGCTACAGTAGAAGCACCTAACTAGTGTTAAGAGACATAGAAAAAGGAATGTTTGTAGGAACTGGGGTGTGGCGGAGACACTGAAGGGTTTGAAGAAAGAGAGTAACAGAATAACATGAGTTTAGTACTTTAGAAAGATCACTCTGGTGAGCAGGGAAGAGATTAAACCTGAAGGGAGGAAGGCTGGAGGCCACAGATTTGCCAGGAAATGATTTAAAGTGCAGAGATGATGACAGCTTGAAATAAGGCAATGGCAGCAGAGATTATTAGAAGAGAGGGTGGGATTTGGAGTGGTATTAGAAGGCAATGTGGCCAGGGACCCAGGATATGCCATGGGCCTCCCTCAAGGAATAAAGCAAAGGAGAACACTGAGAAGTTAGCAATGATGGCTGTGTAAACACTAGGCTGATGGATGGTGAGAGGGCGTACTTGGATTTTGTATCCTGCTATCCTTCTAATTCATCTGGACATTAACCTGGGCAAGTAGAGTCTGGACGAAGTGCTTACAGTGTACAATCAGATAACACTAGAAACTAACAGTGCTAGAAAGATGGAAGTTATACTGGAGTGGGGAGAAATCAGTGTCTGAGAAAGGAGATAGCATTGTGGTATATTAAAAGAAAAATTTTAATTAAAAATTTATTTTTAATTTTAATTATATTTAAAAAAATCTTCCTTTATGAAGAGACTGAAATCACCTAAAGGAAACATTTTCTTTACAATTAACTACTGTTTTTAAATGTTGAATTGTCAATAATTATAGCTAGCAATAGCTTACTTTGTGAAGACACTGTTCTAAGTATTGTACATATAGGGCCTCATTTAATCCTCAAGTGTTATTATTAATTCAGTTTATTGTTAAGTGAGACCCACAGAGGTTGAGTAACTTGCCCAGGGTCATCCAGTAACTGGTAAAGGTAGAATTTGAATCCAGACATTGTGATGCCGAATCCCAAACTCATCACTATATCACTAACCATGTTTAGTAAATCCAGACATTCAGAAATAATTTTTACTGTGTTGTGGCTCAGAGCACGCAGAGGCTCTGGAACCAGACTGTGTAGGTTCAAATCCTCACTCACCACTTAATAGCTGTGAGAAGTTAGGCAAGAGACTTCCCCACTCTGCAACTGTTTTCCTATCTATAAATGGGGATAATAATAGTGCTTTTCTCCTAGGGCATTTCCGAGGATTAAATGAATAAATGCAGAAAAAGAGTTTAGAATAGTGCCTAGAACATATTACACATCCAATAAAATTTACCTGTTATTATTAACATTATTCTATCCTAAAGTACTGAGAGTACTGGTAAGAAATGCCATATATACCACATGGCCCCAATTAAGATCTGCAGTAGACAGAGTAACGGCCTCTAAAAATGCCCACGCCCTTGTCCCTGGAACCTGTAAATATGCTACCTTACCATGGCACAAGGGACATGGCAGATGTGGTTAAGGTTATGGACCGTGAGATGGAGAGATTATCCAGGATTACCTAGGTAGGCCCAATCTAATTAGATTCTTAAAAGACTGAAATTAGAAAACAACTGAAGAAAAGGTAAGAGAAATCATGAAAGGCTCTCAACCCAGCAGTGTTGGCCTTGAAGAGGAAGAGAGAGGGCCACAACCAAGGAGTATGCATGGCTTGCAGAAGTTGGGGACATGCCCTCAGCTGATGAGCTGACCTGGAACCAATACTACCACAGCAAGGAATTGAATTCCGTCAACCTGAATAAACAAAAAAACAAATTCTTCCCTACACCCTGTAGAAAGAAACACAGACCTATGTACACCTTGATTTTGGCCCAGTGAGATCAAAGTTGGACTTCTGACTACGGAACCGTGTGACAATACACTGGTGTTGTTTTGAGCTGCTAACTTTGTGGTAATTTGTTACAGCAACAGTAGTAAACTAACATAAGATCTGTTTAACTTTTTCCTAAAAGACTCCATATATTGATCTAAGAACTATGTAATATGCTAAAATGGATTTAACTTTTTAAAGTCAGCAATTTTAAACTATGTTAGGGGCGTAAATCAATGTCTCCTGTACATTTCTATTACTAAATTCCTTAGAACCTAAAAGTTGCTGAAAGGCTAGAAGAAAGTATCATAAATAAGATGCTATTATAATTCTTTTCATCTTTTCTTTATAAAGAAATACTCTAATTTTTTCTTAAGTTCTCATAATTAATGGATGAATTAATTATACTTTGATTTTTTACTAATATATTTTAAGCCCATAGCCAAGTCCTAGTAAGACTCTTAATTAACATGTTGAGCAGGAACTTATAAATTCTAGGTTTAAACAATTAACATGTTGCATTTACAGAGGTAAAACACTCAAAAGGCAAATACAGCATGCTGTGGTTATCTACTTTTTCACTGTCTCTGAATTGGTACTCATTAGCTTCAAGACAGTAAGGACCATGTCTGGGTGTTCACCTTTGCAACTGCTTAGCAATATCCTGGCCCCCAGCAAGCTTCTGTTAAATAAAGGAATGAAAAACAAATGTATTTTTAAATTAAGTATAGAAAATTGGAAGCAAAGCTTCCCTGAAATTTCAGCTTACTAGCTCACTGGAAAAATAAAGAGGTATACTCTATCAAGAGGTTAAATGATAAAAGTTGGAGCTTATTTTAAATATTTTCAACCAAAATCTTAAATGCTCTACATGTTTTACATTCTTAATCAGATTCATTAAACGTAAGTCAAATATCTTGCTAGCTTGGTCCATTTATTATTATCAACAGCTATTGTGATGTTCATGTGACATACATAAGGTTCCATGAATTAGAGCTTGCCTTCTGAAAATGTCCTCTGTATTACTCTTTTTGGGGTGCTTTTTTCCCACTTCCATAAAAATTAAATGAAGCAAGTATATCTGCTGGCCTACCTGAAAAGTACAACATGGCTGCCTTCCTTCACAATTACTAAATGAAAGCCTTGGTCTTCTTCAAAAAAGATTTTCTTACCCTCCAGAACAGCACCATTCAACATAAGTGTAACAGGAGCCACACACGTAATTTTAAATTTTCAAAAACCTTCTCATTTCAACATGTCATCAATATAAAATGAACTAGTTTACGTTCTTTTTTTTCCATTCTATATCCGTAGAAATCCAGTGTGCGTTTTACTTAGGCCTGTTTGGCCTACCCACACTTCAGGTGGCTAGCAGCTACTGTATCAGCCAACTGCAGCTCTAGAAAAATCTCCCCTCCTGTGCCAAGTGAACTACACACCCTCTTAACTTGTAGCTACTACTCTGTCTCATCTGCACTGTTGGTTCACGTGCTGGGAAGGACTTTTAACTAATTCGGGAAACCATCAACATCATCCTTCTTGGGACTGCTTTTTCCAAGATCTCCTTAACACATGGGAGACGACAAAACTGCAGGTATGTTAAATTGTACACCTTTGATGTAAGGATGAATTTGAGCAGTATTAAAATTCATTAATAAATGTTCTATTATCCATAATGTTTCATATTCTGTTCCACAGAATATGAATTCTGTTCCGAAGAAAATTATTTTTTAAAAAAGTAAAAGCTGTCTTGTAATACTGCTTCTACAGAATACGCTCTGGAACATGTTAACGGTACAGCTGTTGTAGGACTGTGTGCTCTTGGGGAGAAGAGGGTGTGAGGCAACAAAACGTTCCTAAGACCTACTATGTGCAGGAAGGTTTACCTACCTCTCTTCAAAGCTTAGAGCAAACCCTCTGGCCAAGACACCGGGGTCCGTACTACAGAATCAGTAGGCAGTGACAATTCACGCTGCTACACGATTGCTGGTGAACTCTCAAAAAACACCTTCCCTCAGGCCCCAGTCCTAGAAATTCAGACTCAGTTACCCAGGGCTGGACGACCAGGCTGTCCGGGTTCTAATTGTTCCTGGGTGATTCAGACAGACCCTGCTGCGCTCGGGTGCTCACTCCCCCACGGTGCGAGCGCGTCGAGGCGACCCGCAGGGCCTCCCGGGCCGAAGCCGTGCAAGGATGACGGCTAACTGGACGGGGCTACCCGCCTTCTAAGCCTGCAGAAGTCAACAAGCTACCCACCCTCGGCACGCACGTGCAGCAAAACCGCCCCTGCCCCGAAGCTGCCCACCCCTCCCCCAAGGGCTTCCCTCCCCAAGAGGCCATTCCGCTGTGAGCCCTCCACCCAGGGCGAGCCAGGAGCCCGGGAGCTGCGGAGGCACCCCGCTGCCACTCGGCGGCGCTGGTCTGGCCGCACGCCGCGTTGTCCAAGGGCAGGGAAAATCCTGCCCTCAGAGAGCCCCAGCTTCCCCGCGGCCTCTTTTGACACGGAGGCCTCTTCACGTACGGCCCCGACCCGGGGCTGACGGGTTCGCGACTATCCTGCCAATCAGATACGTTTTCCTCAGAGTGGCCAGCCGACCAATCACCGCGCGCGGGTGTCTTCTTCGGCTCTTCGGCTCTTCGGCCCTTCGGCCCTTCGGTTCTTCGGCGCTCGCTCCTGCTGGGCTGTCCGGGGCCTTCCGCCACGCTCGAAAGCTTAGTTCTCCTTGGTTTAATTTCCCCTTTTTTTCTCAGACACTTCCGGGTCCTGCGTCGCTCCGGAAGCCCGCGAGTTCCGGAAGCCTGGGTAATCCAGGTTCTGCTGGGAGAAACCAAGCTTCCCAGAGAATGTCTCAGAGAAAGTTACGTGGAACGGGGGCGTTTCGCACACTCCTAAGGTCAGTGTTTGCCCGAGAGAGCCGGAGTGCAAACCTGAGGTCTTGCTTACAGCCGGGAGGGCATGGAGTTTCACGACGTTGTCGCTGCCGCCCTTAGCTTGAGTTTCCCTGTTTATTGGCTTCCTGTTTTCCTGGAAGAAGCAAATCAGAGTCTGATTTGGGAAAGGCAAGGAAGTAGGCCTGAGCTCCTAAAAATAGTCTTAGAATCGCACCGTTAAAAGAAAAAAGACAAACAGCTAGACTTGAGTTCCTTTGCCTTCCACGAGAGGTGACTTTCTAAAACACTTCAAAATCTTTTCCGCGCACTTTTCGGTGGTGAGATTTACTTTTTAAGAATGCCTTAAAAATTACGCAGTGTCCAAACTACGCATGGCTCGTGTAAAGTGTTATATTTGGTACAAAAATAGAGGATGCTTAAGTTTCTAACATTTTTGAAAGCCTGTGAACTTAGACACAGTTTTAATTTTCTTCGGGAGGAAGAGCTGTTGAGAACGTTCGTACGTTATTGCTTGCGATGAGTTTGTTATATTTAACATTGATTTCTGATAACTGAGAGTGTGAGAATAATTGACATTTTTCTTCTGGTGCTTTAAATTAAAAGTCATTGTTTCTTATTTCTTTAGGTTCCATTTTCCAAAAATACCACATTTAGTGAAAGGGCTTTTCCGGAGACCAAGTTGTTGAACGTCCACATCTAACGTGTTCTGGTGTTCTGTGATGCCCCTTGAGAATTTTTTACCTTAACAATTACAGGCAATTGCAGGGAGTTTGAGATTTTATCCACACCACAATTTGCAGTCTAAACATCTTCCCCTAATGTGTTATCTTTAGTTAAACCTGAACAAAATAAACTTGGGATGGCTGACTTTTTTTTTTTTTACTTTATCTTCCCTCTGATCTGCCCATATTATCAATTACTTCCATCCAGAAACATTAGAGTTGAATGATTTGAGTCAGAAGGGGACTGGGAAAAAGAGATAGTGGAATTATTTAAAAAGTAAAAAAAAAAAAAAAAGTACATATATGTATTTGTTATTATTTATTATACAGTTATTTTTTTTTTCCTTTTTTAAAAAAAAAAGGAAGAAAATGGAAGTAACAGGACATAGTAAGGAGAATACTAGTCTAAGTCCAGAGAATTGAGTGTTAGTCCTGACTCTGGTTTCCTTTGACCAGCCCTACCTCGTGGCCTTATTCTCTTCATTTTTAGAAATTAGGGGTAGCATTCAATCTGTGGTTTTAAATATGTTCTGAAGAAGAATTCCTATAGAAATTTCCTGGAGCCACATAGGGGAGAGACAAAGCAAGCAGACACTCAACCCTATTTTACAAGAGCAGCTATTGTATGTGTTCTGTTTGAAAAAAAGTGTTTCTGTTAAGAAATTTAAATTCATGTCTTAGACTAGATCTGTGTTTTATCTAGCATTATGATTCTGTTTCAAGTTACTCATTTGTATCCAGTGTGCATTCATTCGATTAGTAGTGTTTTTTAATAGTAAAAGATACATTTGTAATTAATTCATTACTAAAAGCTACAAACAGGTCTATATTGTCTCATTTGTTTAATAAATACAAACTTCAAATTTAATTCTTTGTGATCAGAATCATAATTCTTTATTTTTCTCTCTTCCTTCTACCCTGGTATTTTAACCATAAAATTTTTGCTTATTTTTGAAGCTCATAATAATCTTTGCAATAGGAAGAGCAGATATTTTCCATTTTACATATTCTGTAACTGGATCTTAAAGACATTAACAGTCTTTCCCAACATCACATTACTAGTAAATTTGCATTTTAAGTCTTAGCCCCATGTTTTCCTCACAGCATCAGGTAATTTTAAATTTTCCTTCTCTCTTGCACTTCACTGTGCTCAGGTTCCTATAGCACAAGGGAAATGTATGCCATATGCACAATCTTTCTTTCTGGACAAAAGTTCTGCTCTGAATCACTTGCTCCTTTTTTTCCTCCCTTGATTATCTTGGGCAACCTCGAAGCAAATTGGATGTCCCCTTTACCTCCTTCCTGTGAAATGACAGCAGTTTCTAAACATTCCGTGTTCCTCTTCAGTTCCTTTGGAATGTGGAAGAAACCTCTGGAGAAAAGCTCTGTACTGCTCCATTTGCCCCATGTAATCCTGGCACTGCAAATGCCAGCGCTGTGATTTCTCTCCATGGAAGTGGAAACAGGGAAGAGGATGTCTAGCACCCTCTGTCCTTCCTATTGTGCAGTGTTAATCAACTTCTTTTCAATCTTTTACCATCTATACAATCAAAATGCCCTTTTCTATAGTGCTTGTTACTCTATTTAATATGTTTTCTTTTTTTTTTTTTTTCAGGCCTCTCCCTCCTTAACTGCCTGTCAGTAAGGTGAGATAAAATTTCATCCAAGTTGTCTTCTTACTATTAAGACAAAAAAAAAAAAAAGCTGTAGAATAATTCTGTTTTGATTCTGCATAACTGTTCCCTTCTAATGTTAGATAAATTAGCATTGCTTCTGTCTTGCATATAGTATGTGTTCATAACAGTTAAATGAATGTTCATGCCTCATCTTTTCACCCACATATTCCCTTTGTTCAAATTGGACATTCAGTCTCTTTGAATGGTTTTCTGACCACATGTATATAGTCAGGGAGAGAGAATGTACACAAGATGCATCCCAGGCAACATGGGCAACTTTACCACATTCCTTTACTTTCTTTCCCCATTTACAGTCTTGGGAGCTTGACTGGCAGTCTGGTCTTGTGAATGATCTTGAGGGAAAAAATTTTGTTTTGAGCTCTGCGGGATTGAATTTGTTCCAGGTTTACCACATATCCATACTAATTATTAACTTCCTTTGTGTGTTCAACAATTTCTGTACTGTTTACCAGAAATTTACTGATTGTTGTCTGACCTTAAACAGGTTGTTAATCTTCTCAAGCCTAACTTTTGTCTTCTAAAATGGACATGATAGTTTTTACTGTGTTATGAGGATTAAGTGAGATAAAGAGTGTGAAGAAAACATAATGCCTCACAGATAATAATGTGTCACATGGTATTTCTTTCCCATTGGTAATACCTCTGTTCCTTTGTGGATATTTCCATGTTCTTTTTTTTTTTTTTAAGATTTATTTATTTGTCAGAGAGAGAGCGTGCACACTCAAGCAGGGGGAGCAGCAGAGGCAGAGGGAGAAGCAGGCTCCCCGCTGAGCAAGGAACCCGATGTGGGACTCGGGTCTCAGGGTCCTGGGATCATGACCTGAGCCGAAGGCAGAGGCTTAACCAACTGAGCTACCTAGGTGTCCTTCCATGTTGTCTTGAATGCCATAAAATATGCAATTAAACATGTGTGCCAATAATTTGCAAGTCATTTAAAATTCTCTTCTTAGGTTCTAGAGCCCTTTTCTAAATTTATAGAGCACTTAAAAGATCTAGTTGCTTCATGTGTTTCATGTGGCTCTTGTTTGTTCATCCTGGGATTGTAATTTTTGCTGTAAGTTCATGCCTATACTCTTAATCTCTTAGTGTTTAGCCTTTTAAAATAGCCCCATTTGCATGTCCTGTGGTATCCTCCAAAAGTGTTTATGTTCATCTTTTAGGCCCATCACCACCTTGTCAGTCCAGGACACTAGTTTGGAGCATGGCTCTGCCACTCGGCAGCACATACACTAAAATAATTGTGTGATTTTACACAAGTCAGCTAATCTCTCTGTGCTTCAGTTTCCTTGTTTTAAAACAAATGATAAAAGAACCTTTTTCATAATATCGGTAAGGATTAAATGAATTAATATTTAATTTTGCAAAGGATACTTAGCTGTGATAGTCCTTTGTTAGCACTTGATAACTGGTAAGTGGTATATATTTACTACAGTTGTAAACTCATAAGCTGGTGGGTATTGTCTTCCGGATGCTTTGCTATTTTTTTTTCTATGATTGTGTCTCCATCTCACATATTCTCTTCTGATTTCTCCACTTTTCTCTAGCCTTTTTGACACTCAACATTATCATTTCTGCATTTGGAAATGGCAGTTCTTTTATTTTTTTTCCTCCTCTTCCAAGGATTCCTAAAATAGTTCTTATAAGGATTCTAAATAGGTAGACTTTTTACAGTTGATTTTTTGAAATTTATTTTTATATATTTTAACTGCTAGAGAGTATAGTGTGATAAAATGACTTGTCCAGAGTCACACAGCCTGTTGGTGAACCTGGTCTAAGATACAGAACTAATCAGTACCAGTTTAACTCTCTTTCCCTATATTCACTCAGACATCTGCTCTTTATTTTCATAACATGCTTTCTCTCTTAAAGACTCAGAAGTATCAACTTTCTGAAAGAAAAGATTATGAGTAGCATGCTTCTCTCTTAAAAATGTATTTGTAAAGCTAGACCAAGGTATTGGAGATTCTGTTTTAAGGTTTAAAAAACCAGAGGGAAACGTTGGTTGGTGTTAGTTTTAGATACTTGAATAAGTATCTTAAATAAGTAAATGAAATAGGAAATACTCCATTATATAAGACTAATTATAATCTTGATGATTGTAGTATTTGATTTCACTTCCCTTTTCTCTCCAAATTAAAAAAATGTTATCTATATATCTGCTAGGGCAAGTTACTTATTGTTGCTCATCTTTTTGAGCAATTTATGCGATTTTGAAGTTTATCCTAGAAACATTTTGTTGTGTACTCACTGCCAGTCCCAAAAAGAAAAATCCTATTTGGATTTTGATGAGGATTACATTTAAGTTAAGAGTAATTTAGAAGTCTAGCATCCACAACAGAAGTTTAAAATTACACATGTCTTGTCTGTATCCAAAAGAGTACAATTGGGATTTATAACATTAGATATCTATAAACTATTGAAACTTGGTTTATATTTGATGAAAGAGTAGAACAAAAGAGTAGTGACAAGTCATTTAGCAAGCCTGTGGCAGAAGTGGGATTTGAACTTCTAGTTGTTGATTTCTAGGCCTATTCACAGTGCCAGAGGTCACAGTGTCTTAATGAGTCTCAGTCATAGCTTTTTCTCTTTTGCTCATGTTTGAAATGTGTTCTGGGAATCGGTGTCCTGTTAAATCCCTCTTTGATGCATGTCCCATTTATTAGTATTGATTTCAATACAACGGACAGTAAATCTATCTGACTACACAAAGGAAATAAAATAGTAGGGTATAGGTTCAAAGCTTAAGATCTCCAGTTATAGAACTTGATTCACATAACCTGATAATATGAAACATTAGTTTAAATGTTTTTCAAACCTAAAAGGAAAAAATTAATATATTGTCTCATCCATTTGATTACTTGAACTCTCAGGATAGTGTGGCAGCAACATTGTCATACTAAAAATTAGTTGATTATTGTGGATCTGAGAAAGGATAGCCTGCCAGTGGGTGCATACATGGGTTTGATACCTTAGAGAATACTTGGGAATCACACGTTTCTGCTGACAAAGTTTACAGGACTGTAAATTTAAATGTAGAGTTTTTGTAGGCAGCATGCATTGACAAATATGCCTAATGGTAATACATCTAGTACTGAGAGTCTCGGAACAGGTCAATAATAATGTGTATATTGATAGCAGCAATGTAGGAGATGTTACTTGGTATTATAGCTAAAAATCCATGTTATCCCCTTAATTATAATTACATTAATATTGACAGGCCCTTGACAATACTCACATTATTATTGATAGATTTCTGTCAATAACATGTTTTAAATAAAATATATTCATTCATAATTTGTACTATACTCAGTAGAAGCTCTGAAATACATTCTGAAAATTCTTCCTTCTTTAGTGAGATCCAGTCGTTTGTTTTGGTTTTGGAATGTGATATAGATGACAAAGTTTTATTTGGGGGAATGGAAAGCATAAAAAGAAAGGATGAGTTATTTTTTTTTTAAGATTTTATTTATTTATTTGACAGAGAGACAGCAAGAGGGAACACAAGCAGGGGGAGTGGGAGAGGGAGAAGCAGGCTTCCCGCTGAGCAGGGAGCCCGATGCGGGGCTCGATCCCAAAACCCTGGGATCATGACCTGAGCCGAAGGCAGATGCTTAACAACTGAGCCACCCAGGCGCCCCAAAAGGATGAGTTATTTAAGGATAGGTTTATATATCGCTGCTCTTAGTAAACGAATTTCAGTTGTCTTTTTTTTTTTTTCTGTGAAAGAAAAGCAGTATGAGTTGTCTAGTGATAAAATGTCAGCAGGAGACCTTTTTAATAGTTTTTAGTTTTCGATCATTTTGTCTTAAACATATTTATGTGACAGGTTAATCACACTAAACCTATAGATGCGATAATTTGCCTTGAGCATCTTTTTCCCATATCCTTAACGTAGTAGTATCCTTCACTAAACACATATTGTGTAGTGCCAGTTACACTTTTAATTAATTATTTTTATGAGTCTCTTTGCATGGGACCATAAATGTTTCCCCCTGCATTGGCCCTTGAGAATCTTAAATTAGTACAGTTTGGGAAATGGGGATCGGGAAGGGAAAGGGTTATAGAATTGTGTATTAAAAGAATGAGATTTCATGGCAGAATAGGAAAAGGTATTGCCTGTTTTTGACATTCTGGAAAAATCAATTTGAATTAAATCTGATGGTGTTCATTTCAATTCTGAACAATCCCAGCTTTAAAGAAAAAGATTAGTTTGTATTTTTTTTTTTAACTATTCAAGTTGGAGCCTACTTTTGTGAAACTAGATACTAATCTACAAGAACCAATAATATGGGGATCGCTAAACCTTACTTAAACTAAATTCCTGAAGGTAAGTAGAAATAGACTGGCTAATAGTTGGGTGTGGATGGCAATCAGTGTAACAGCATCAGGAAAGGAGGGTTTACAAAAAAAGCATTGGGGATCGTCGATTAAAAAATGTCAAGACGCCATAATCTTTTTTATTTTGATTAGTTCTTAATGAGGCAGGTCATTACTTTAACTTTTTCAGAAAGTTATTAGCACCTTCATTAAGGGCCTTGCATTGTTGCAGGAATCCTCTAACTGGTCTCTGGGAGCTGCAGCCTTCGTTTTCTTCTTGAGCTTATGGAACTCTGCTATCAGATTCATCTTTTAAAAATATATCTCATTATGTCTCTCCTCTTCAGTGAATATTCATGCCTATGAAATCATTCTGGTTTCCCTACAGTGGGCTTTTGGCAGTGGGTTAACTCTTCAGCAGCCTCTCCTGCCGGCCTGTTTTGGTCAGTCATGGCAGATGACTTGGATCTTTGCTTCCAGGTAACAGGCACAGCCACAGTGAATGAGAATTAAATCACCAAGGAGGCAGCTTCTTTTGGAACCCATCCCAGTATCTCCCAGATAAACCATGGCCAGGTTTCATGGCTTGCATGTATATGGGGTTTGCACAACCTGTTCTTGTGTCTTGAATGCCATTTTTTTCTTTTCTGCCTGGGAAGTTTTATGATCCTTCATGGTGTCTTCATATTTCAAGATTCATTCTTTGCCTCAGAGATCAATGGCTAGTCCTGATTACAGTAACATCCTATTTCTTTAAAAATGCTTGAATAAAAGGAAGTGAACTGAGAGTTAAATTTTTGGCTTGAATCCCTGGTACCTAGGAGATTGCCTGGCATTTGATAAGCGCTCAAAAAATATTAAATTGAGCCATTTGTCAGGGAATTAGGATTCACTAAAACACACTCCTTACGTTATATTGAAAATAACTTTGTGACTTAAAGGCATTTATGATATTTTTCTGTGCTTTAGACCTATTATGGGCAAGTATTGTTATACAGCAGTGGAGGGAAAAGGATTCCATGATCACATTGATTGAACTTCTAGTTATTTCTATTTTATCAGTTTCTTCTACTCCTGGGCCCTCCCATCTGTAAAGCCAATATTCTAGAATAAATGTATCTGCCTGAAAGAGGAGAAAGGAAAGGAAGAGGAATGGAGTGTCCCATGTTAGTGATGAATCAAAATTGGATGCCTGTCTGGACTGCTTGTACCATGCCCCGTTCAGCAAAGCACCCTAGAGTCAGATATTATCAGTGTGCATTCCTGAAGTTTCTTTGCTTCCAGATAATAGGCATTACCATATCGATGAGGGTTAAATAACCAAGAGAGCAGGTCATGCTGGAACCCATCCCCATGCTCTCAGAATTCCCCCTCCATAATCTCCTTTTAGATAAGATACAGGAGTGTGATGTGTTCCACTGAACCGTGTCTCTGCCCCTTCCACCTAGTCCCCCTACATGCTCACACATAATAGTGACATGTTGTTCACTATTTAACTGCCACAATTATATTTTAATTTTGTAGTTAGTATTTCCTGGGAAAAAAGTTCTTTCACAGCAGATTGATTGAGGCATTAATATAAGTAATGAAAATTTCAGTCTTTTGAAATAAATTTGCCAAAACCAACTTGAAGTCTTTTTCTTCTTATGCCCATCCCTAGCCAAAGCAGCAATAATATAGTAATAATAATACTTTCCAGCTTCCAGACCACTTTCATAACATTATCTGGTTTAATCTCAACAACTTTGTTTGTGTGGTAGCTGTTCTTTCCAACTTTTTGAAGAATCTGAGGGAAGGGGTGCCTGTGTGGCGCAGTTGGTTAAGTATCAGACTCTTGGTTTCGGCTCAGGTCATGATCTCAAGGTCGTGAGATCAAGCCCCACCATCAGGCCCCATGTTGGGCTCCACACTCAGCATGGAGTCTGCTTGAGATTCTCTCTCCCTCTGCCCCTCCTGTTCTCTCTCTCTCCCCCCCCACCCCCCTCCCTAAAATTAAAAAGCAAAAAAGAATGAGGGTAATGACTTTTTCTAAGATCACATAGCAAGTAAGTGACAAAGCTGGAACTTGAGCTCAGGTCTGATTGATTTTAAATACGCTTTTTTTCTACTCTGTCACAGTTGCCTAAATAGGAATGTAAAGCAAAGGAGGAATATTCCACTTTAACTGTGGTGTGTAATGGACAGTGTCTGTTCTATGTTTACAACTAAAAGAAGTTACATAAAAATGACTAAAATGTTGGAAAATAAAATCTGAAACAAAAAAATAGAGAAATCATTCATCTGGAAAGGCAAAGGCTAAAGAACAGTTTAATGATAGTCTTTTGGTCCATTAAAGAGTCTTACCGTGGCGGGGGGCGGGGGGAAGATCGAGCCCAGCTGTTCTTAATCTACACTGAGGCCAGGCCTGGGGAGAAAAAGAGGAAAGAAAAAAATGTTAAACTGTAACAGAAGGGATAAAGAATTTTTCGATAATAAGGATTGTTAAATATTGGATTGGTTAGAGTGTGTTAAGTCTCCTTTTCTGGCAGCCATTAAAAATTCCTATCTTTGCTAAATGTTAAGTATGATTCCTCCAGAAATGAAGTATTTGAAATGGCTGATTCTTCTGAGAAAACACTCCCTCAGACCAGTTTTTCACTAAATACAAGTAAGGAACCTGAGGAGGAGAAGGCTTCACTCACCATCCAGTTCATCTAGATGCTCTCATATAGTATTCAGTCAGTATACCAATTAACTACAAACTACCCATTCTATTGCACATAGATTCAACAAACATTTACTGAGCAACTACTATGAGCCCATCTTTGTGGTATAGTCTATAATTAATAACATGTCCATCAGCCACAATGCAGAACTGATTATGACTCTAGTATTTAAAGATACATGAGTTGGTGGGGCACCTGGGTGGCTCAGTTGTTAAGTGTCTGCCTTCGGCTCAGGTCCTGATCCCGGGGTCCTGGGATCGAGCCCCGCATCGGGCTCCCTGCTCAGCGGGAAGCCTGCGTCTCCCTCTCCCACTCCCCCTGCTTGTGTTCCCTCTCTCGCTGTGTCTCTCTCTGTCAAATAAATAAATAAAATCTTTAAAAAAATAAATAAAGATACATGAATTGGCGTAACTGGTCCTCTAACACAAGCCATGTATTTTATCTGATACTCAATTGAAAAGAAATAGCTATCCAGTCCAATTTTGGGGATGTGAGAGAGGTAAGAGGAGGGAACTGGTAGTGTTAGACTTCTATCCGTGTCCAATATGGTCAGAGCCTTTCAAGGGTAATTTGACAATAAGAGATCTTCCCTTATCTTGCTGACCACAGAATATGAAATCTGGGGAAGACAGAGAGTTGTAGACACTATGGTAGTAGAGGGGTCACATGTTAATATTTCCACATACCATGAATGATTGTAGAATTTTGCATGAGGAAAACTGAGCTAGAAATCAGTCTCTTTTTAGGTGGCAGGTGCTTTGAGAAATAAGTATAAGATAAGGCACTTTCCCTTAACTAGTTTACAGATAAACTATGGAAAGAAGATGTACTGACATGACTGAAATCACAGGACAGTTGGGTGAGGGATCAAGTGAGTGACACAGTGAGTGGCACAGACAGTTGCTGTCAGAGTTAAAGGTGGTGATAATAGGAGTTGGAGATAGTTATGAAGGTTTCACAGAGAATGTTGAAATAGAGTTGGAATGTGAAGGGCAGAGAGTTGTGGCAGTGGGAAGAGTTGGCAGGAAAGGTGAGTATTTTAGGTACGTGAGAAGAGGCACAGAGTCAGGACTGAGGCATGGAATTAAGGACTCCACTAGAGAGTAGTGGCTTGTTTGCTTGCAGAGATAGAGACAGAATTGGGCTAGGTTGCATCTGAGAAGTTTGTACTTTATCCCAGAGGTAATAATGAGGTAAGAAAGAGATGATTTGGTAAATGTAGGCAAATAATTTTGTGGATTTTAATTTGCCTCTGGGGTTTAAAAAAAAATGTTCTGTTTGTTTCCCTCAATTACATAATGCATGTAAGTTAGAGAAAATGTGTAAACTGCAGAAAAAGTGAGAAAAATGGATTTTGGAATTCTTTTTCTCTTGAGATAGTTTCAAAATGTTACATACTGCCTTTGAGAATCTGCGATACCATATACCTCTGTTACTACCCTAGTTGTCCATTTACTTCCCTGCTTCCCTTACTAGACCTTGGTTAGGGTCCTTAAGTGAGAACCAGAATGTTTTGTTTATCTCTGCATCCCAAGCACCCAGCGGGGCTAGGATGTATTGATGTCCATAGAGTTTATGGAATTCATGAGTAGTCTCTAATCTCACAAGGTCCACTTAACCGAAGAAAGGGAGAGCCAGAGTCAGTGCAAGATTTGTAACAGCCACTGTGGGTACAGGGATGAGAACTAAATAGAAATGAGTGGGAGGGCTGGCAGACAGCATGGAGCTATATGGATGGTAGATATGCCAGAAGAATTACGAAGTTCGCTTTGAAGTGGACTAGCCCATTCATTCTCAACATCAGTGGGAAGCTTGTTAGAAATGCAAATTCTTGGCTCCCATTCCAGGCTTACTGATTCAGAAACTCTGGAACTGAAATACTGCAATGTAAGAAATCCAGGTGATCATGATAAATGCTCAAGTTTGAAAACCACTAGCTGAGAAGAACAGTGAGACTGCAGGACTGATGGTGAAGATTGCAGCATAGAAAGATTGAAAGCCCAAAGATGTACGTGATGCCAGTGAACAAAACCAATGAACAGCCATGCTAGCTGGAACAGGAAAACTATGAGAATAAGATTATATTATTACAAAGAAAGCTGAGCATGTTTTTTTTTTAAAGATTTATTTATTTATTTATATTTATTTGAGAGAGCGAGAATGAGAGAGAGAGAGTACATGAGAGGGGGGAGGGTCAGAGGGAGAAGCAGGCTCCCTGCTGAGCAGGGAGCCCGATGCGGGACTCGATCCCAGGACTCCAGGATCATGACCTGAGCCGAAGGCAGTCGCCCAACCAACTGAGCCACCCAGGCGCCCCGAAAGCTGAGCATGTTTTAAGTGGGCAGGATCTACTGCTCTTGCTTAATTAGTTCACTGCCTTCCTGATCTTAGTGTTTAAGTAAATCAAGTAGATTTAAAGTAGATTAGTCCTACGAGAGGGACCCCTCACTCAAAATCTCCACCCAGATTTTTTCTCCTATCTCCATACAACTGCCCACTGAGCTCTAGCTGTCTCATAGGAGCCTCAGATCTCTAACACTACTGTGGTTATTACCTCTCCTTCAAACCTGTATCACTGCATGTGTTTCCTGTTTCAGAGAATTGGACTACCATCCACTCAATTACTCAAGTCAGTTATTCTTGGCTTATTTCTCATTAAATCGTGTCACTTCTAACTTCTCATAGCTTTAAAGATACCTATTTTTCTCCATCCCTACTGATACCCTTATAATTTAGACCATTGGGATTTTCTCATTGATCACTTTAATAATCATGTAACAGTCATCTTAACTTGTCTCTCTGCCTCGAGTCTTTTCAGCTTCAAACCCATTCTGAATGTGGCCAGAACAAGCTGTCTAAAATGCAGATTTGATTAGTTCTTTTCTTAAACTATCCAGTGGCTCCCCATTAACATCTTGATAAAATACAGCCTCCTCAATTTGGCCTTTACTATTGGTCTCCTGCCTTCCTTTCCAGCCCTTTGTCCTTGCACCTTCAGTCCTTGTCGCCTGCTCTCCCTCTGCTTGGAATAGCTTTCCTTTACCTTCCTTTACCAGGCTGACATTACTAATCTTTCAGGTAGCTGCCTAGATATTAGCTCTCTGTGAAGCCTTCTCTGAACTTCTGAGGTCTGGTGTCAGAAATAATGCCCTGGATTTCCCCTTGCATATCACTCCTAACACCTTATTGTAATTGCCTGTTTATTATTTTATACAGCACATTCTTACCCACCCCTCACCTCACTACATTGTAGTCTCCACAAGGGGTTGAGACTGTCAGTTTACTATTGTATCAGTAACTGGTAAACAGCAAGTGTACAACAAATGTGTTGAAATAGGTAGTAATCAATGGTCCGGATATGATAATATGAAATAGTTTTAAAGGCTACTGGGTAGGAATTTGTATTTTCTATCCTTCAGCTACCCCTGACTTTATCCTATTCATCTAGTCTGTGTAGTATACATTGCGTGTACTGGGTGCTATGCTGGTTGCTAAGATTCAACCATAACAAGACTCAGTCTTTGCAACAGGGTTTATCCTCTAGTGGAGGAAATAGATGATTTAAAAAGTAGCCTGTGTACAGTACATAAGGGCCAAGAAGTTGGAAGAATGGAGTGCTAAGGGAACAACTAGAAGAGGCAGCCAACCCAAGTTTGGAGAGTCAGGAGGAAGTGATGCCTAAACCACTATTAAAAATTTAGGACTTAAAAACTGAAAACTGAGTTTTTCAAGTAAAGAACAGGAACATACTGTTCCAGATGGAGGGAACAGACCATAAGTGTTCACTAGGGAACAAGAGAAGGGGGCACCTTATGACTAGAGGTCAACCGATTAGGAAAGAAAGCAAGCTGGGGTAGTTTGGGAGGCTTGTGTGTTTGAACAACTGCAGTGTGGGAAATGCACTGAAAAAGGCAAAAGGTGGGATAGACCAATTAGATGTAATCCAGCAGAGAGATGAGAGCTGCTGAATTTAGGAAGAGGCCTACAGGGGATAGAGTAGTGAATGGATTAGAAAAATATTTGGGGCAAAGAGCAGAACCTTGGGGATTGATGACATTTGTAGAGAGAAGAAAGGGAACTCGGTTCTAACCCCCTTCCTCTTTTCCTGTAGCTCCTGGCTAGTATGAGGCAAGGATTTCACAGAACTTGCAGCAAATATCTCCCCTGCCATAGCTCTAAGCTGTGAAATTTTGAGGGAGCTGTAGGAAGGGGAAAAAAGTGAGATCATCCCAGAAGGCAGATAACGTTTATGGGAGAGAAACATTCCTGTCAAATATCTAGATTGAGAGGAAAGTAGTAGTATACACCTATTATTCAGTAGGCACTTTTGTTTCCTATACTTGAACTTGTTAAGCATGTAGTCTTCTGCCACTGAGTCATCTAGGATCCATGTGTAATTTGAAAACATCCCTCTGCAAAACCTCTTTAACTGTCAGAAAACAAAAACCTCTTTAATTGTCAAGGACATTCCCAGTTTCAAGAGGTACAACTTTATTTTAGGGTATACCTTTCAGTCCTTTAACTTCTAACAAATTACATATAATATCTTTTTAGTAAAAATCATAAATAGAATTTGAAAGGACCCTAGAGGTCATTTTATCTCTGGCCTTCAGTTTTGTAAGTGAAAAAAATAAAGCAGAACTAGGTGAAGTGACTTGTCCAAGATCACAACTGCCACGCTGTCAGTGACAGTGAACTTCAGTGGGACACCTGCCTCCCTCTGTAACTTAGTGTTCTATTAGTGCACTAGGTCTTTTGAAGGTCTGGAAATCATGCATGATCAAGATCAAGCTCCATGTGTTCAGGGCCCATTTTAGAAACTCAATTTAAACAGATTTCTTGTCATAGTTTGGATTTACCAGTTTTTTAATAATAAGTAAAATATCTAAACTGATTTGTACACTCCTTGACGATAGCAGCCAGAGTGTTTTAATCACTGTGGCTTGTACATAATAGGCATTTAATAAGTGTGTTTTGAATGAGTCAGATATAACTAGCTAACCACTAATCAGCTTTTTCTATTTCATTTAAAAGATTTTTGTCTCCTTAGCACCTCTGTGATTCCTTATTTTTTTTTATGAAATGGTCTTAGTATATATTTTTACATCATAGTTTTTCTTAGAAAACTGTATGATGTGTATCTTCTTAATGTCTGAATAACAGCATTTCTGCATTCATGTTGTTTTGTGCTAGTATTTATTTTCTGCCATAGTGTGATAGCATAATAAACACTGTTCATTTAATTTTTTCTCCTAACTTTATGGATATAAAACATATTTCAGAAAGATTAAATGACTTGTTAAAAAATCTATACCTTTGGAGTCAGTAGAAGTGCTGGCAATTAACCTGAGGTCTTGACTTATATCCGTTGGAATGTTCCATAGAGTTCACTGTATTTATTAAGTTCATGTATTTCTCCATTAGTCATGTTGTTATTTAGCTTCATCACTGTTAGTATCAGGATTTTATGATCTCCCTGCTAATTGACCGAGGAGGATTACTTGGATGTAATTTGTGGAAAAAGGATGCAACTTGCTACAACCTGTTATTCCTTTGATGAGGAGGGTCCAAAAAAGAAAAAAAAAAAAAAAGAATAGCAAAGAAAAGAAGGGAGGGAGGGAGGGAGGGAGGAGGGAAGGGAGAAAGAGAAGGTTCCATGTAAGAGGTGATTGATTGTTCACTGCTGTTTGACACCTACCGCCAGCTCCATCTTCAGTGGGCCCTGGTCATTTGTGCATCACAATTTTAGATGTGTAAGTTGAGGAGATGGTACAAGCTTGCAAATGTTTGATGTTCCCTAATTGTACTTTACCCCTAGAGACCTTCAAAGAAGACATGGCTTCCAGAGAAGAGAACACGAAAAGGACAAACAGAGTGCTAAGAATAAGTCAGTTGGATGCACTTGAACTGAACAAGGCCCTGGAGCAGCTAGTTTGGTCCCAGTTTTCTCAGTGCTTTCATGGATTTAAGCCAGGGCTGTTAGCCCACTTTGAACCAGAGGTGAAAGCGTTCTTGTGGCTTTTCTTGTGGCGATTCACCGTCTACTCTAAAAATGCCACTGTGGGACAATCCGTTTTGAATATTCAGTACAAAAATGACTTTTCCCCAAAGCTGAGGTACCAGCCACCGAGTAAGAATCAGAAGCTGTGGTATGCTGTGTGTACGATTGGCGGCACGTGGCTGGAAGAGCGCTGCTATGACCTGTTTCGAAACCGTCATTTGGCATCATTTGGGAAAGCCAGGCAGTGTGTGAATGTCATAGTTGGACTTTTGAAATTAGGTGGGCTGATTAATTTCCTGATTTTCCTTCAGAGGGGCAAGTTTGCAACTTTGACAGAACGTCTCCTGGGCATTCGTTCTGTGTTTTGCAAGCCCCAAAACATACGTGAAGTTGGCTTTGAGTATATGAATAGGGAACTTCTCTGGCATGGTTTTGCTGAGTTCCTGATTTTTCTCTTACCACTTATTGATATCCAGAAGTTGAAAGCTAAGTTGTCTTCATGGTGTATTCCTCTTACTGGTGCTCCTAATAGTGACAGTACATTAGCCACCAGCGGCAAACAGTGTTCTCTGTGTGGAGAGTGGCCCACCATGCCTCACACCATAGGATGTGAGCATATCTTCTGTTACTACTGCGTGAAGAGTAGTTTCTTATTTGACACGTACTTTACCTGTCCTAAGTGTGGCGCAGAGGTACACGGTGTGCAGCCACTGAAATCAGGAATCGAGGTGTCAGAAGTCAATGCTCTTTAAAAACTAAGATTGTTTCCTTTGAGGAAAACTGTTACTTGTTCAAATCCTTAATATTAGTCATCCTAAGCATAGTGTTTAGGTGTCTTTTATGAGGGGATGTGCTTCTCCAGCCACTGTCTTTTGTTCCTTTCCAAGCATGATGAAATTCTAATCACTAGAAACCACATGATTCTGAACATATTAGGTAAACAATAATGTGTTACTTTAAATCATTGCATTCAATTTTTAATGTCGAGAATAATGGACAGTTTTTGTCAGACTACTAAAAATGCTCTTTCGTTTTGCTACTTCCTAAAAAGAGGTTAGATTCTAAAATGATTTCAGAGACTCTGGGATAAGTGTGTATTTATTTTCAGAGATGGCGTTATAACATCATAATCTGACAGTGATAAGACCCTGTTGTTTTGAGCCTTAAGATCTAGTGCCCCAGTTGTAATTTTAAGCTTTTCTCTAAAACCTGTTTTTGAGGGGTTCTGTTGGCTTCATTCTCGGGCAGAATGATGGCCACCGGGAGCTCCAGACTGATGTTCTGCCAGCTTTCTGATCCCCTGGGAATGAGAGCTTCTTGCGTAATAGTTCCGGCTAAGTCCAAGACCTCATTATCTTTGGTCTGCCTGGGATTACACATTTGTGAACCAGGACAGAAAAGTACTACTCTTGATTACTAGATGTGTACCTAGTGGACCCATAGTAGGAGAGTAGGCAGTTCACCACAGGAAACTCAGGTGCCATTATAAGAATAGTGGATGGTGGGCAGCTAAAAAAAACAGATCCCTGCTAGAGTCCACATTTGCCTTAATATCAAAAGTCTGTATGCATTCTTTAATTTTACCATTGATCTGAGTTGATGACATAAGTAACTGAATGGTTGACTTAGATTGCAGATTTAAAAGGATTAAATAAATATTTTGTTATACCAACAATTTTGTTGTAGTGTTATTTTGATAAAGTGCATTCTGAGTGAATACCCATTTTGTTACCATTTTAACATGAGAATAGTACTTTACCTATATGTTAACTAATAGAATTGTCAATATTATAGGGGTTTTATGTTTTTCCAGACACTAATGGCACTTAGTACAATATGTTTTTTTAATTTTTAATTTTTATTTAGCATCTACCCCCTCACTAAGTGATTACCCACAGGAGGTCAGGGAGTATGAGTGTTCTGCTCGTCACTGGATAGCCAGTGTACCAATAGAGACATTTTGTTAGCTGGACAACTAAACCTACTATCTGAGATTGGGTTCTGCAGAAGTACGTGTTGCAAGGGACTTGAGGTATTTGGGCCTGGATTGGGTCAAAGTGGTCAGGCCTTTTTACCTACACCTCTCAGTCACTGGCTATGTGCCCTGGGAAGGGTGTGACCTGGAGCGTGCCGGCTCTCTGCAGCTGCGGCAGACCCTCAAGGAGCTGACTACCGCAGGCAGCCTGCTGACCCCACTCCCCCAGCTGGGCAACACATCCATCCCTGGAGGAGCTGGGTGACCAGCCTAGTGTTAACCACATCTAATACTGTCTCTCCATTGTTTTTCTTTATGGTTTTCCATTTCTGTTGTTCTTGCTTGTAAGCATACAGACAACACATTAGTGGCAGGAAGTGTTCCACTTAAAATCATTCGGTTTATGACTGACTTGTGTACTCAACTGCTGCCTCAGGGAACTCCCAACTCACTGCAGAGACCTAGGCCTGCTGGCTAAGTTGCTCTGACACCTGGTCCCTGCCTCCCGGTGCACTGTCAGGAGACTTGCTCTGACACTGGTGCTTCTGTTCCTACTCCCCAGTGGTCTCAGGGCTCAAGGTTCAGTATAACTGGGTCATGTTTAGCTACATGATACATTTCTGCTTTAGCCTCAAGAACCTAACCATCACCTATGAGTATCTCCCCTTGGGAAAATAAAAACTTTTACACATTGTTTTTTCTCTCCCATGTAATTTGTTCTCCAATCAGATTTGCTACTTGTGTACATAATGTATCCAGTTGCTTCAGTGAATCATATCTAAAATACATACCAGTCAAAGCTAACTCAAGGCATATCATGCTCCCTTGCTCCCAACACCCCCTGCCTCAGAACTCAGTGGGTTTTGGGTAAGTTTATTTAACTCCTCTAAGATTCAATTTGACCAACCTATGAAATGGACATTCAGTAATATCTACCTCTTAGGACTGTAATGGGAATTAAATAACATCATTCTATCAAAAATTACTTAAGCCCCTACAGGCATTCTTCTGCAGGCAGAGATGTACTCAAAAACCCCTACTCGCATAGAGTTTGTATTTGTGGTGGAATAATAGACAATAAACACATGTAAAAAATAATTTCAGTTGTTGGAAGTACTCTGAAGAAAAAAAACAGGCTGAGGGAAGGGAGAGTGACAAGGGATGCTGTTGAAGTTTGAAAAGAGATCTGAATGAAGAGGGGAAAAGCCAAGCAGAGAGGTGCCAGGATAAGGAAATGGCAGGTACCCAAGACCCTGAGACGAGAGTCCATTCCTGGTTGAGGAACAGTAAGAAATAGGGTGACGAGAGAGGTGAGGTGAGTGAGGTGAGGGGGCCCAGGGTCAGGCCAGGCAGGCCATGGTGAAAAAAATACCTGGATTTATTCCAAGTATGGGGAAGCAGAGAAGTTACAAGTTCCTATTTTTAAAGGATCCCTGTGATTAATGTATGAAGAAGTATAAATAAAAGCCAGAAAACCTAGTCAAAGGCAATTTGGTATGCCCGATGATTGTTATCATATCTATTAGGTTTGTGGTATATTAACAGTGTCACTATCTGAAATGGTCAGGAACCTGGAATTAAGCAAAGCTATAGGAAACCAAAATATATTTTCAAAGATTCCATACACCAAAGATCTACTCGAGGTATTTCCTTGAGTCCCCATTTAGAAGCTGGTTTATTTTGAATAGAATTCTAATGAACTTTCAACAACAGAATGAAAATACAGGTAAGAGGAGGGAGAAAACTGATGAAAGCAAGCATGTTTAAGTTATAAATAATAATTAAAAAAAAGAACCTGGTATCAATGAAAAAAAAAAAACCTTATAAACTGGTGACAGAGCAGGGACATACAGGCTCTAAGGACCAAATGAATAAGTATAATGGTTTTAAAAATGACCTGGGATCATCAATAAAGGGTACCTTATATTCTGTATAATTGGGTTAAGAAGGCAGGAACATTAATATTGTTATATTTGAGGAAGGCTTCAAAATATGTTGGCACTTACAGGCAAAAACTTGATTCACTTAGAACATTTGCTTTTAGCAAAGAGCTAGTTTTCCTAATAGTACTTAATAGGTGAAGTGTTAACTGAATTAAGAAACGGTTTTTTTCAGCAACAAAACAATTCCAAAGACACTTTTTAGCCAAAACAATCAGCCATATTATCTATAGAACTGATGCTCCATGGTTCTTTCCAGCTAAAGCTACTATGTAGAATACGTTTATATTCATCACAAGTAAGTTGACAAGTATTTCGCTTGTATGTCTGGGGTTTTTTATTCCTTCAAAGAGTATGTAAATCATGAAACAAGACAGACTGTGCCTTTCTGTTCCCAAGTCGTCACTTATTATCTTTTGATATTTTCAAGACAAAGCTTATGGTTTTAAAATGTCATTTTTCTTAAAAGTAAACATCATTATCATGGTGTCCAAAGGGCTTCATTGAACACTACCTTGAGTTGTTTTCTGCCAATAAGAACAAACAAGACTAATCCAAGTCATTCCTGCGGCCAGAAAATCCAAAAGTATGGTATTCAATAGGTAGTTGACTTTCCTTCTGTTTAGCAGTGGAGTAACTTGTTCTCACAGATTCATCCTGTGCTGAAATCCAAGAGCCAATAAAGCTAAGTTAAGTGAAGCTGATTTTAAAATCAGATGGATGTGGGCATGTTTATATCCATTAACCTTGAGAATTTATCTCAAGGAAACTATAAGAATTTGAAAATAGATTTATTGAAATGATTTTCACTATAGCACTATTCATAAGATGTGAAATGACACAAATGCTCAATAATGGGGAAATAAAATAGCTATTTAATTGACTCAATGCCATATAAATACCATGAAAAAAATTGTGCAAAAATATATATAAATAATTTCAATTACATGGGAAAGTGCTCACAATATAATATGAAAGAAATTGGATATTAAATACAATATGATCACAGAAGACGCATATATATCTTGAAATGAGACAAACAGACACTTATCATGAGATGAGCAGGCACATACATATATTACAATAACTGTCTCTGGGTTATTCAGCTATTCAACTTTAATCTTTACATTTTTTTATATTTCCCAAACTTTCTACATTGAGCATGTAAACTTTTTTATTACACCAAAACCAGTTATATATGTCTTTAAAATCTCATAGCCAATTTTGTTTCTGTTCATTTCTTTTTTTTTTTTTTAAGATTTTATTTATTTATTTGACAGAGAGAGACACAGCGAGAGAGGGAACACAAGCAGGGGGAGTGGGAGAGGGAGAAGCAGGCTTCCCGCAGAGCAGGACCCTGGGATCATGACCTGAGCCAAAGGCAGATGCTTAAGACTGAGCCACCCAGGTGCCCCTGTTTCAGTTCATTTCAAAGGTAAAATATCTGCATAGCTAGTAAACAAGTTAAAAATGTAAATTTAAGAGAAATAAGTTCCTAAAATATTCTAGAGTATCCATTTTTTGCATGACCATAAAATCCTGCCTTTCTGGCCAACCACAACTGTTAAAAGAGTCTGAATTATTTCAGACATTTTAAATTAAATATTAAATTTGATTCCATATAATATATACATTTTTAACCACTTAGAAGTATGTAGACAACAAAAAGGTAAACAGTGCCCACTCCCTTTTCCAAAAGTATTTGATGTTTATAAATAAGTGTATGGTATTTTTAAGTAAGTGTAGTTTACTTATTTTAAAATATCTAGAACTCATATACCAGATCAAAACAATTGACATGAATATTTTATATTATCAGTTCACCTAAGCCTGTAAGATGCCTGTATTTCCTCAACTAAGAATCAAGACCCAGGATCTGACCCAGGATTCTGTATTCCTTCCAGATGTAGACACAAAAATGCCGATATTTCTGAGGTATTTTTATGGTTTGGTTTACTAGTGAGACATATTGCAAACTTGAACTTCAGCTGAGACTTTATCTACATAGTCAAAATTCTGAATAAGTGAACCAGAGACTTTACTGTTCTGAGAGGTGTCCAGGATGGTTCCCTAGTAATCACATCTCACTAAGCATTCAGGAAATAGTATCCTCTCCTAGTAGCCTCTGTTCTTTTAAATCCACATCAGTTTATAAAAGTGCCTTTTTAGTCAAAAATTATAAAATACTACAATATGGTCAATTGCTTTAAAAATGCTTTGCTCCCGATCAAATAAAAAAGAGCAAATATATTCTTTGAAAGCAAGTCCCCCCCCATCCAATATTGCATGTGATATTTCTTAGAGCCCCTTCTCAAACCTACTAGAATAATCCTCAGTTTCAACTAGATAATCTCTTTCTCAAATAGCAAAAAGGTAGACTGTGGGCTCAAAGAGGACAGAGATTATATCTCTCTCTCTCTGTCTCTCTGTCTCTGTCTCTCATGGCACTGAACCCAAAAAGTGTGACCAGCACAATACAGTTGCTTAGGAAGTGTTTGAAGAAGGCAAGAGAGTTTGGGGTTTGAGCATGAAGCCCCTCACAAATATTGAGCAGAGCAACTGATGGTATTATTGTGGGAAAATTTCTACAAGCACTTCTTTAACAGTGTAGAGAGGACAGCACCCCCAGTTTGTCTTTTGTAGTGTATCTTAGGAGTGTCATTTTTAATTTAAAATGTTCTGTGGCATTCTTGCTTTGAGGGAAAACACAGTTGGAATTCAGGAGCGCAATAAGAGAATTAATAACTTTTCATTGAAAATATATGCAATTTTGGAGCTGTCAATTTCAGCTATGTCTCTTTAAATACCTTTTCTTCTAGAATCCAACTGGGTAGATGAGATTTTTTTTAATTCCATTATAGAAGTAATAGCCCTGTTTTGGTGTTTTGTAAGCAGATAATATTCTGCTAGTGACTGTCTTTGCAGTAATGCATTGCTCTGAATTCTGAATTCTATTATTTTACATCTACAGCAGCTTAAAGTGTATTTTTTATAAACAGCAAACTTCACCTCATAAAAATTCATTACATAAGGGCATAAACAAGTGCTTTTCCTTCTAGTCATTGGCAGTAAGTGATTCATCAGTTTTCCACAGAAAACCAATTTCATTGCAGATGTTCTGTAATTTCCAATCTCCCTGAATTGTGGAACCATATCACACAATCCCAATGCAAGGAATGTAAAGATTTTTTTTAAGGTCTGTGCTTAGTCTCTTTAATAGGATTGAATATCATTTGCTGTCTCATCAGTTTTATTTTTAAAAATTAAGTAATCAGTCCCCTATTCTTTCCTTTCTTGCCTATGTGATTCCACACATGGATGGATAACTGGTAGAAGACTCAAAACCCCAAAATGACTTGATGTCTGAAAACAGTAACATTCATTTCTTTTCCTGGAGTCAAACCAGAAATATTAAGAGGAACAAAAATTTTCCCAAGTCTAAATTCTTTTTTCTCAATGTTTACTTTTATTCTTTCAAGCCCACAGTGAATGGGAAACGTAAGGGCTATGGAAAACTGAGGATATGTCCACCTTTCTATTAACAGTGCAACCCCTGAGAGATATCCTTGGGAAAATTACCTCCACCAAGACTTGCTTGAGTTTAGTTTGGTCGAGTGTTTCAAAGTTGACAAATGGGGAATGGGCATTCAAGTATAAAAAGGGGAGTTAAGAGGGAAGAAATGCCTATAGATTCAGTGATGGTCTAAGGCCATATATGACAAAAAATTCTCAGAAATACTGATAAGGAAAAGTTTAAATATCTTCTAAAAACCTTCAAAAATTAAAGTCCAGTCTTTAAAAACAAAAACAAAAACCTCAGTCTTTAAATTGAGAGGTTGAATCAAAAGCATGATCATTAAATTTACTAACAACACAAAGTTATAAGTTCTTGCAAGGGCAAAGTGACAGATTTTCAAGATCAGCAATTAGACTCTGAAGCTGATCCTTATTTACCTCTCTGCCTTTCCACTGCAGCTCTGGTTACCTACATACTTCCTTAATGAGTTACGTAAGGAAGGCCCATGGACTTGTCTTAGCAGGGCCATTTTTCTGCAGAGGCCTCTGAGTGTGTTTTGAGAAGCATAAATATCTGCCCATGAGTCTGCCATGATCCCAGGAATTCCATCATCAATGGAGAGCCTTGTGTTATAAGGGAAGAGCATTACCTCTTAAAATAGTAAATTACATGGAATGTGCTGCCACCTCCCATGGGTTTCCTTCTGGCACCAGGCAGAGACTAGAGGCAGCCAGAGAAAGGGGAAAGTTGGCCCCTATACATGAACCATAAGCTATGGACACACCAATTAAAACCTATTCTATCTCCTCATCCCCTGAACTCCCCAATTATTGCACATTTCATCTTTTTAGTTACTATTCTTCAAGGACATTTTAAACTGACTTTTCCTTTATACAAACTGAAATTTAAAGTGATAGGAATGATTAAACATAGCTTCTCCCTCCATTCAATCCAGAAAAATAATTATTGAACACTTACTTCAGTATGCTGAGCACTAGGAATCCAAAGATAAATAAGAGATCAGAGTCTACTAAAGGAGAGGATGATGAGAGTAAGTAAAGAAAATGCCTGGAGAACCTTGAGATGTGATTAATTTATTCCACAGGGACCTGTACAAGGCCTCCCAGGAAAGGTGACATTTGGGTTCAGTCTTGATAGTAATACAGGACATCTTCAGGTGAAACAAAAGGGCATTGAAATGAAAAACAAAACACTCTTGAGATTGAACACATAAATCCTTAAATCTAAGTTCAGATGAATAGTTCATATTCAATAGATAATTATTAAGGACCTATGGAGTGCCAGACACTGCTAGGTAAACACTGTGGGATGGGAAAGACAAACAAAATAGAAGACATGTTTTCTGCCCATAAAGAGCTCACAGTTTTCCTGATAATTAGTTATCACTATGGAAAACAAGTTCTGGTCAGAGCAAGGGTTTGTACATGAGTAGTCACGGTGAAGAGGTTCGTAACATAAGGCGTCGTTTCAAAAAGAAAGCACACAATGGCCATCTCCAATGGAGAACCACGTTTTCCAGGGCCAGCAGGAATATTAAGGATGCCTGGGAAGACACAGATATTAAAATAAAAGAGAAGATTAGTGAAAGGAGACAGACTGAGTGGCAAATGAGGTCTGACTGAAACAAACCCAAAATCCTTAGCTCTGCTCAGTGGCCGGTACTCTTCTGGAATTTCTTATTCAGTGAGAAAGTGTTATATAAGTCACACTTCACAAAAGAAGCAACTAAGTAATTTGTCCAAGGTTACTGTGCAAGTGTGAGAACTAAGATCTTTCTGACTCAAAATCCACCTCTTCCTACAATATCAAACTGCCTTTCAATTTTATGTCACAATTGCTCATTGTACAACTGGCTTGTCCATACCTTCTGTGTTACATCGATCTCAACAAAAGTTAGGAATGCATCAGAAAGAAAGAAAAAGTATTACTCAGATGGAACCACCCATTAGAGTGTTGGCCATAATAGAGCAGACACTGGTTAGAATGCCCTATTGGAGTAACTATACTGTAGTTGAGAGATAGAGAAGATGCAATGTATTCTCGAGATACTTGGATACTTGAAAGGAAAAGTCTATGTCATGAATTTCTTTTTACCCAAGAAATGGAAATGATGATTCAGGAAGGGGAGGGGATATTACTGATTTCTCAGAACTCAACACTGTGCCTGGTCTGTGGTGGTGTTCCATAGTTATTTGAGTAAATACAAGAATGCATATCAAAGAAAAGGTAAAACATCAGAGATGCTAATTCTCACGAACATATTTTCAAAGTTATTTTCTGGTGGTGCTGTTTTAAATAATCATACCAAGTGCTACTGGGAGTATAGAGAATGAGCATATTCTTATATTTCTGGAGGATTATGAAGTTTTTGGAGAACACATTGGTTATATGTATCAGAAGCCTTAAAATATGCATCGTTTTTCATAAGAAATTGTAATTCTATAATTTCTTACCACTGATACATAGGAAGATTTATTTACCAGGATGTTTTTTCCTATTTACTACAGTAAAAACTGGTTAACAACCAAAAATCTCCAACAGGAAATAGGTCAAATAAATCATGCTGTAAAAACAAACAAAAAAAATTAATTACATGATAAGATTTTCATTACATATCCTGGAGTAAAAATTGAAAATGTTATAAGCAGACTATGCAATATTTTTATATTTTCCTAAAAAAATATGTGTATATGTTTACTTCTATATATCCTCAACAAAAGATTAGAGGAATTCACAGCAAAATGTTGGTAATAACCATCTCTGGGAAATTTGGGTAATTTCTATTTCCTTCTATGTGATTTTCTGTATTTTCCAAATTTTCTACAACAAATACATATTTCTTTAATAAAAAAAACTCATAAAAATGTAAAAGCAAGCAACAAAATGAGAAAAATATTTTCAAATTATATGAAAGATACAGGGTTAATGTCTTTAACCCTCTTTATTTCCCCCCAAAACAAAAGAGTAAAAAGATATAAAAAGACAGTTCTTAGAAAAAGAAATAATAAGGGCAAATAAACTTTTAAACTATGTTCCTCTTGGCCAGCATTCAAAGAAATGCTAATTAGAATAACAACATACTATATGAGTGTGAATATTCATTATTGATGAAGGCCCAGTAATGATATATGTTTGAGGAAAGCTATGTGCCAGTATGAATGAAGATACTTAAATAACTCATAGCTTTTGACCCAAGAATTCCACTTCTCTGTATCTACCATGGGAAACCAGTCCAAAATGGGGACAATGATTTATATACAAATATGTACATCAAAGATTATGTGTATTCCTAGGATTCATATATGTATATGTTAGAGGAATTTATGGAATCAGCTTTAGGGGAATGCATGTTGAATCACTTGAGGTGTTTTGACTGAGGCAGAAAGGAGGGAGAGGATTTATGCCCTGGGCCAAGACAGGGATGATGGAGAGAACGGCAGAGTGTCCTGCCCTACGTCCTGTCCACATTAGTCAGGGTTCTTCAGAAAAATAGAACCAATAGTGTGTGTGTGTGTGTGTGTGCGCGCACACGTGCGCATGCGGAGAGAGAGAAATATATTGTAAAGAATTGGCTTACATGATTATAGAGGCTAAAAAATTCCAAATCTACAAAGTAGGTCTCGCGGGCTGGAGACCCAAGAGAGCCAAAGCTGCAGTTCCAGTCTGGAGGTCAGCAGCAGCCTGATGAATTCTCTCTTGCTTGGGGGAGGCTGATCTTTTTGTTCTACTCAGGACTTCAACTGATCAGATGAGACCCACCCATGTAATGGAGGACAGTCTGCTTTACTCAAAGTCTGCCAGTTTAAATGTTAATCTCATCCAAACACCCTCACAGAAATACCAGGATAATCTTCGACCAAATATCTGGGTACCCCAGCTCAGTTGACACATGGATTTAACAAACACATCCTTGTGATGGAGCGGCTGTCAGCAGAAGGTCAAGGAAATGTTCTTAGGAAGATCCTCATTAGACATAAGCATAAGCAAGGTAGTTCTGAGGCCTGAGGGACAAAATCTGGCCAGAGTGGAGAGAGAGGCTTTTTTCTAGTTATTAAGGAAACATAGCAATGGTCTGACGCAATGAGTACTTAAAGAGTCAGCACAATTTTGATACCTCAAGCATTTGCAGCTCTGGGAACTGGCAGACAAGACCCAATCTTCAAGTGGTAATGTGTTATGCAGACGTAGATAACTAAGACAATCACTTTATAATACTGAACCTGATTCTAGACTATACTCATGCCAAATGGCAATAAACTATGAAAGGTTGCCACATAAGGCAGAGTAAGTATTATTTTGATTTTTCTTCTGCATGCTGACATAAGGTACTTTTAATTAAGTAGCAATGATAGTATCCCAAATTCAATAATACCTGGTACACCGTAAAGATGCATGTTTCTAATCACTTAAAGCCACTTGAATTGAAATATTATTTTAGGCAGTTAGCTTCGAGCTAACATCAAGCTAACAACAATGACTGTTTTTTAAAAAAGGTGTTTGGTGGTTGCTCTTGGAGACTCTTCATCTGGAGTGCCTGTCACGTGGTAGGCATCCTATAACTGATAATTGATGAATGGGTTTCCCATAAATTAAATGAGAATTCATCTTTTTAAATGATTCAGTATTTGAGTTACCATGAGTTCATGGGTTTACTGTAGCACTGAACTTTTGAATATTTATTTTATTTTATTTCCTACAATTCTGATCACACAGCTATCATTAAAAATAGGTATAGGCATCCCCTGGATTTGCCATTATGTCTTTAACCCTCTTTATTTCCCCCCAAAACAAAAGAGTAAAAAGATATAAAAAGACAGTTCTTAGAAAAAGAAATAATAAGGGCAAATAAACTTTTAAACTATGTTCCTCTTGGCCAGCATTCAAAGAAATGCTAATTAGAATAACAACATACTATATGAGTGTGAATATTCATTATTGATGAAGGCCCAGTAATGATATATGTTTGGGAAAGACCTACATTAGTACCTGTTTTGCTAAGCTAAGTAAATCCAAAGATAATTTTTGCTATTAGGAGAAAAAGGTGAAAAGCAAAAATAGCATTCAGCATTTATTTTGAAGCAAACCCTCCTAGAGGCTTCGGCACCCCAAGCAAGAATTAGCACTGCCAGGCTCCTTCCCTGGGAACTACATGCTGTGTCTCAGCTACAGCCAGCATAGCTCTGAAGTGTGTCTGTGAGCATCTGTGCCTTATCTTGATTTATTTTGTGCATTTGTTAGCAAGATATGTCAGAGGGTATCAGAAAAGCCTACGAGAGGTTAGTTTTGGGGTCTGGGAATGCTCAAATTTTTTTCCATATAAATAAATGGTAGCTACATCTTCATTTTATGCCATTTTGGCTTATGAACAATTTCATGGGAATGCCTTACTTTTCAGAGAGTGGGACAACCTGTATTGCTTTATGTAATTGCTAGACACAATATTTTACTTTGCTAAAATAAAAACATTAACTCCCAGACACTCTGATCTGTTAGAACTTGTTTCTAGTCTCCAATGAGGGCTAATTAGTTGGAAGATAGAATATGTTCCAAGATGAGCAGCAACCTCCTGAACCGGGAAGCCAGATTTTTATCTTCTTGACCTTCTATTTATCCTTTGAAAAGGCAGAAGTCACATTAGCTGTGTAACTAACCTGCTGGCTCAGGTTCGTCTTCATCTTTCTTAGTGAGCTCTTTTCCTTTCTCCATTTTCTTTCCACTTTCTCCGTTGAAAAGAAACTTGATTTTTTATCTACTCACATTCTTTTTCAAAGAAAGTTCATTTTTCTAAAATTAGTTGGATTAATTAATCTCGCATTAAATAAAAACAAGATCTTTGATATTTATTGTCCTTACTTTCTTGCTTCAGTTAAATATAAAGTTTATACCTGTACACTTATTTACAGTCAGTCCATGTAGTCAGGGAACAGGAGAGCAAGAGCATCTGGCTCCAGGGTCCCAAACAGACCAAGCTGGGCCACTTGCCACTGACAAAATCCAAAGACAGAGTAACGAGTGGTGGTGAAACAAGAAAGGAGTTTATTTCAGTGAGGCCAACACCGGGAAATTAGTGGCCTAGCATCTCAAAGACTGTCTCCAAAGTGCTGAAAATATTTCCAGATTTGCCCAAGGGAAATGTGGGGCAAAGGTGGGTAAAGATATTGAAGGTCAAATCCATCACTGTCTTGGAGTAAATCACATGTGGGGTCTCGCTGGCTCAGGGCAGCCCATATTGCTTGAGGGGGAGTTTCTGTTCCAATCCAGGGATGCTTTGGCCCCAGGGTCTTCCAGAACCAAGAGACAGAGGGAAAGAGCCCAACTAAGAAAGTTTGAGGTCAAAATGGAGGCAGCTAAAGTCCTCATTCAGCATAACGAACACCTCCATTTTGAGATAAAATTGATGTCCAAGATAATAAAGGATATCCAATCAAAGCAATGGAATTCAGAAACATAAAACAAACACTAGGCTATCCAATTATTTACATTAGAAAATCTGAGGAATACAGACAAATAATGTAGCCAAAGTTAAATCAGGATTGCATCAACCACAACTTCTGCTGGAATAATCAGTCCATTCGGGTAGAACTTTGAGGTCAAAGCAGATCTGGTACTTTTAATAGCTGAGTTATAGTCAACTGTAGCAAATATTATTCAGCTATGCAAATACTAAGAATTAAGTGTTCAGTGGGGACCTGTTATATTTTTTTCCCAAATCTTTTTATTTGAGGAAATGTTCCTCTTACAAGAACCACACCAAGTTCTGCCCTTCCCCATTCCAGTCACAGTTTTACTGGCTATAATGCTCATTTGGCAAGTAATCGTCAAATCACAGGCTTAAAAGAATTTTTGAAGAATTCCTCTATAAAAGGTTTATCAAGCAGATATCCAGACTCCATTTTGTTACTACCAATGATTGAGTTCACTGTCTCCCGAGAAAGTCAGTCATGCTTTTGGGTAGTTTTATTTACTTAAAAAGTTTACCTGCTATTTTGAAATAGTTGCTTGCTGGTCAGAATTCTGTTCTGTAAAGTCATTAGAAAAAAGTCTAATCTTCCTTCCCCCAAAGAGTCCTTTATCTACTTAAAGTAAAAACAAAACATGACTCTCTTCCTTTTCTCTTATCTAGTCAAATGCCTCCAGGCTTATCTACCCTCCCCCTGGCACCAACACCCACATACATACCCACACTGCAAAGGGAAGCTGGGTCAGAGGGCTAAATGGGAGCCAAAGTTCAGGCCACAGTCCCAGTGCTAAGTGATGACTCCCGACATGGGACTGTAGCCTCCCATAGAAGGGGGTGCCTTTTATAATTTTTACAAAGGCATCCCCTATCAGGTCCACCTGCCAAGCTTTCCACCTGCAGAATTTAATTATCCGGAGATGTCAACTTCTTAGTCAGATACAGATGTTATACAGTTGGGGGTTCTGTGTTCCTTACATGACATGACATCGAATCTCCCTTCTGTGGGAGATTTTTCTATCGCTAAATTTTTCTATTGCTATCACTGTGCCTATATCACTAGCTTCTCCAAGGTGGATTTTTCTTAATCTGTTTTTTCTTCTTAAACATGATATATGGATACACAGTAAGTTGTACTTTAACATCATCTTTACTATTCCATAATTTAGCTCTTCGGTAGCTCATGTCTAATTATTGCATCAAAGTTGAACTCTTTGACCTGCTTTTCAAAAACCATCATAAATTGGGTCTAACTTGACAATTAACTCAACAGGTTCAAAACTGAACTGATTATTATCCCCAAACCTACTTCTTTACTATGTTCTTTTCATTTTGTCACCATCTATGCAGTCACCATGAAAGGAAACTTGGGATCTTGTCTTAATTTCCGCTCCTCCTCCATTCTCACATTCAGTTGGTTCCCTAGCCTGGGGGATTCTACTTTTGCCTTCTTAACAAATCCTTTACCCACTAGCTCCATTTCTACATCCAGCCTGAGTTTGGATTATTATCTCTGACTTCCTTATCTCCAGTCATCCAACCCATCTTTTCCAATGAGGATTGTGTCCAAACTTCAAATTCATCAGGCCTCTACCCTCCGTTCAAGCCTCTGATGGTTTTTCTTTTATGTAAAAGGAAAAATAATTAATTTGGCACTACATTCAAGAGTCCTGGATTCTGTCCTTCATTTGCTGTCCACAATGGAAAGGCCATCGATGTCCATGGTTGCACACTTCAGATGATCCCCGCTCCTGTATAACTAGTGCTTCCTCCTTCTTCCCAAACACCAGCAGCCACCATTATCTTTGTTTCTAGTGCATGCCAGTAACCAGCGGCCTTACACAATAATCACACTTAATAATCAAATTAGGAACTAGTCATAGGGATTAATTTATTGTGATGAGAATAAGTCCCCTCAGAATGACACTTCAGATTTTACCATGGTTTCTGCTATTATTCTGCCCTTAAGTGCTTTATATGTATCACTTCTACTCTTAGTAGACTCTGCCTTGTTATAAATGGCAATGCCATACTTGAAGATCAGTTACTTGTACCTTTGCTTGTTATCCTGCATTTTGTGGCTTTTATATACTTTAATATACTTTCATGCATTTTTCTTTCATTTCTTTTGCTGTTCTGTAAGTCCACGGAATATGAAATCTTCTCATGCTTTTAACCATGTTGGTGAAAATATTTACTAATCATTTTTCCCCCAAACTAAGGAACATCAGAGGACTTCAACCTGTGAAGAAGGTAGGTCAGAATCTGTTTTAAATTTGCTCCTAATATGTTATGTTGAAATATTGAGATAGCTTAATGAAAAAATTTTTTAAATAAAAGTTCTTATCAGCAGAAAGCTTACTTGGCTCCTTGTCATCAAACCTTCCTGACAGTTCAGAGACAGGCTAGACAAAAAAATCTCCTTAGGGCTCAAAATAATTTGAAACCCACTGACAGGAGGTGGGCTGAGTCAGATCTAAACCTAGGATACACCAAGATATCAAGACTTCCAACATTTTTCAGAAGGGATGGAGATCCACTGTCTCTAAGCCCAATACCCTCTTGTTTGACCAACGTATTAGTTTAAAAAAAAAAAAAAAAAGACGGGTGCCTGGGTGGTTCAGTCGTTAAGCGTCTGCCTTCGGTTCAGGTCATGATCCCAGGGTCCTGGGATGGAGCCCCGCGTCGGGTTCCCGGCTCAGTGGGAAGCCTGCTTCTCCCTCTCCCACTCCCTCTGCTTGTGTTCCCGTTCCTGCTGTCTCTCTCTGTCAAATAAATAAATAAAATCTTTAAAAAAAAAAAAAATCAAAACAACCAAAAGGAGGTGAAGGTGCTATCTTGACAACATTCTTCTCTTTGAGAGCAGTTTCAAAAGTTTCAGGAAACAGTTCCTTGGTTGAGGGTACCATGAACACAGGGAGAAAAGATTTTGCTACACAGTGACAGACGTCTAGAGAGTGAACAACCTTTCTTAGAGAGAACTTTAGTATTTGAGTTAATTAAAAGGTCAGCACCCAACTGGCTCTGTGTTTATCCTGAAGGAGTCAAGCCTCAAGGAAGAAAAGCAGCTGGACAGGTAATAATTCCTGGGGATGGGCCACAGCCAGGCTGCTCCAGGAAGCTAGAAATAAGAAGTGAAAGGCTGGGAATCCTAGATTGAAGAGGACCATGCATGAAAATGTAATAGTCTGAGCCATCACAGATCAAGAAGAAAAACAACAACAACAACAAAAAAAACCCAATCATTTCAAAATTGGTATCTCGTTTTCTTTGTTCTTTCTATGGACTATCTCATTAATATTTATGATGTTTTAATAGTATTTGCCTCATTTTGAAAAAGACAGTTCTTTGTTACCAATCGATGAGAAGGCTGGGGTAGGCTTTTAGCTACCTAGAAAGACAATGGAACCACCCAATTGTGATGCATCTGAACCATAGCTCCAGAGTCTAAATCTTTAAGCCTGTGATTCAATCATTTTAATGCAAGCATCCCATTACCTTGTCTGAACTCTAACAGTCTTTAAATGGGTGTTTTTCAAACTACGGATCAGGACCTATTAGGGGGTCATTAAATCAGTTTAACAGCTTGGGACCCATATTTTTGAAAACAAAAATCAAATAGAATTAAGCAGAACAGAAAACAACTTTCCTCACACATGGAAAGGGCAATGTATTAGTCAGCATAAGATAACCCATACTGATATCTAAGTGGCTTTAACACAGTGGACTTCCTATCCCTTACACAAAACCAGTTCAGGTTAAATGAGCCTCCTCTGTCTTATAGCTTCCGAATAAGCAGCAAGTCGTCTCCAAGTCAGGGTGTCACCTCTAGCAGCAAAGAAGCGTTTGAAGCCCATACAAGGCATATTTAAGAGCCAAGCCTGCCAAGTGGCTTGTATCACATCTGCCCACATTTTATGGGCCAGCCCTCGGTCATGTGTCCAGTCTAACTTAAGGAAGGCTGCACAGCGCAGTCCTCTTCAGCACAGAAGAGAAGGTGGAAATGAAATTATATCCTAGCACTCTGTTTGCACCCACTCTTCGCTAAGTTCAACATTTGTGAGCTTCTGTGGGATATGTATGTAACTTAGATATTTTAACAAATACCTCACCTTTTCTGGAATATTAAGCAGCAATTTAATTTTCTTTTTCTGAAAAGAAGATACTTTCTGTCATCATTGGACCAAAAACACAAGTTTGTTTTAATGTATCTGGGTTTTCCTGTCAAGTTAATTAAACTGACATTGAGCATCTGCCAGTGAATCAGGCCCCACAGAAGAATCAAAGATGCATGAGACAGTAGTTCTTCTCATTTCTCTATCATCTATTTCTATTTTTTTTAAAGATTTTATTTATTTATTTGAGAGAGAGAGAGAGCACATGAGAGGAGGGAGGGTCAGAGGGAGAAGCAGACCCCCCGCTGAGCAGGGAGCCCGATGCGGGACTCGATCCCGGGACTCCAGGATCATGACCTGAGCCGAAGGCAGTCGCCCAACCAACTGAGCCACCCAGGCGCCCCTATCATCTATTTCTATATCAGCATCATTTCTTCTGCCATGCACTCCCAGTGAGCTATACCACAAGGCTTTAGGCAACCACACTTAGAGACTGTCTTTTGCCCTAAAAAAAAAAAAGGAAATATGTAACAGTTCCTAGTTTGAGAAAAATTGTCACCTTACTGTGAAGAATTTTTCTTCTGGTGAATTCCTGGTGGGCTAGAGTACTCATCTGAGCTTTGTATTCTTTTTGCTCAGCCTCTGTGGACTCTGTATCCATTGTCCCTTATTCTTCACAGTCTTGGTACCTACCTCTAACCAGGTGCTGCTATGGACTGAACTGGCTCTCCCCCATCCTTCAATTCATACGCTGAAGCCCTAACCCCCCAATGTGTATTGTATTTAAAGATAGGGATTTTAGGAAGCAGTTAAGGTTAAATGAGGTCCTAAGGGTGGGGTCCTAACTGGGTAAGATTGGAGGCCTTACACAAAATGGAAGAGATGCCAGGGAGCTCTCTCAGCGCACATGCCAGCCCACACAAAGGGAAAGACCACGTGACCTCACAGGGGGAAGGCAGCAGTCTTCGAGCCAGGAAGAGAGCTCTCACCAGATCCTAACCGTGCTGGCACCCTGGTCTAGGACTTCCAGCCTCCAGAACTGCAAGAAAACTCATTTGTGTTGCTTAAGCCACCTACTCTATGGCGCCCACTCAAACACTAAGACAGGTGCCAACCTTGGAGAATCAATGATGGTACATAAGTGGTAAGGATCTCCTTCTCTGTGCAGTTTCCCCCCACTTACCCAAGCTGAGTTCATTCCTCCCATCTTTCTGTTGCCTGAGGACCTTGCATACCCACTGCCTACATAACACTCTGTTGTTACTAATTGTGTACACATTCTCGTCTACTAAAATGTAAGTTCCTGGAGAAGAGAGATCAGTCCAAAGATAATGCCTAATGGTGGGTAAACATGAAATAACCATAAGAGGCAAACATTATTAATCCCATTTTGCAAACAAGAGAACAAGCTCTGGCATTACCCTGAGGTCTTGCTATAAGCAGTCAGTGGAACTAAGATTTGAACCAATGTATGTCAATCTCCAAGGCACATTTTCTTTTAATATTAAGTTACGGCCCTCCTCTCGTCCCTTTCCCTCTATTTTGCCGAACTTTTGGACTTGGTTCCAGAACACCAGCTCTGCCTTCACCACTGAATCATGTCTTCATTACTTACTTCCTTGCTTTTCCACCATTTCTGCCCCTTAAATCCTGTCAGCTTTCTACGTCCTGGGTCCTTAACCCATTGTCATCTATCTACATTATCGGTAGATAGATGATTGATTAAAACAATGCAATAGGATAATATTGAGTGACTCTATATTTAATTATTTAACAATGCTTTCCTAGTGGGCTAGTTATAATGGCATAGCTAATGAATCAATTAGATATAAACAAATTTGCTCTGTTTTCCTTTTAAAATTAATCTGATTCTCTTTTCATCATATTTATTACTACAAAATAACAAATGAAATGTTTTGTTAAATCACTTAAATCTGTTGGGTTTATGTTATCAGGCATAAAAATGTTTGCTATCACGAGTCTTTAATTACTTTTCCTACTCATACTAGGTTCTCCCAAGTAATATATAATATGAATTTATTAAACTATTGCAAAACAAAGAAGAGCAAAACATCAGACTTCTTAAAAGCCTGATCATCATCATATTTTGATGATTCAGATAGAGCAGCAATATAAATAGATTAATAAAATTAAGAGTGATTCATATTTGTTCCCTGGTGCAATTAGCTTCACTAAAGAAAGCATGATGCCATTCTAAGGCTAAAAGAAGACCTTTTGTAGCTGAAGTTTTAAATATGCCACTTTAAAACATGTGCTTTATTTAAATTTGATTGACTGTCCTCAAAGCATAAGGCCTTAAAATATTTATGAGTCATTTTTGGTTGAATGCAATCCACAGCAAGCCATATTGGCTATAAAAAGTACATTAAAAATATTAGTAATAATCCATAATATTACTTTCAAGATAAATCTTTTCCTGATCAGTGATAATGTTGTCTCATTCTTTGAGTTACCATCTTTATTTATTAAAAGATCTCCAAGTTTCAGCTCAAAGATGCTCTCACACTAGGGTTCCAAATAAGTTAATAGCGTGTTTTAAGAACTGTCAGAACTAGAGAGTAAAAATTGAAGCCACATTTCAATTAACTTTGCTCAAGTCTAGCATTTAGGTTTTTCCAGATTCTGGGATCAGAGGTTTCACAGAGAAAAAAAAAAAAAAATCAAGATCCCAAATTTCCAAACTGCCCTATCAAATATATTCACTGTATTTCAATATACCGAAAGAAGATTCCATGGTATAAGATAAGCTCTTAAGGCAATATAATATAAAATGGATAATAGTCTAGATCCATTGATTCTAGAGTTAAAAAAAAAAGAATGAGTATAAAGAGACTGGCATTGTTATTGACTTCTATTTATTTTTATAAGGGTTGTTAGTCTCAGGCCAGTTGCCCCTTTAATTGCTCAGCAAGGTCTTGGGTGGCTTTCTGCTCAACTTTTGTGTTCCCATGGAATGCAATCTAATTGCAAATATTGGCTATCCATGAATCATGTAAATCTCATTCTATGAAAAGGCACAGGTAAGCTTCTCCTACTAGGAATACACTCGTTCCAATGATCTGTTATTCTAGATTATTCACAATCATTCAATGTGTATCTTTTGCTTTTCTACCAGACGGCTGTTTTATTTAGCATGGGAAAAACAAAGTGAGAAGAAACGGTTCTCCCTCTCAACAAGCATACAGGATGGCAAACAGTTGTTCAATGTGTCAGGACTTACTGTGCTTTAATCCTTACAACACCTGCCTTGTAGGGTAGGTATCATCATCCTCATTTATAGATGGTGACAACAGCAAAAAATAAAGGGTAAATATTAAGTCCAAGGTTACAAAGTAAATCTGTTACAGAACTTGTGTTCACACCTAAGGTAGTTTTATTTAGTCCCCAAACCTATGGGCCTTTAATTATTGCTTTCTGCTTTCCTTCATCAGTTTAAATGTACAGTTTAAATTTAAAAATGAATTGATTTTGCTTGTAAGTCTTCCTGAAACCATCCTTATCCATTATTCTTAAAAACTGACACTTTACTATCTAGTAGGCTAAAACTTTAATACATTTGATCTCTTTTAGAAAAATAATACTATTTTAAAATATTTTAGGCACTCAAATGCCATACAGGGTCTTGGGCCATAAATATGTTTTTACTTCCCCCACAGGCGAAGAGAATAAGTCCACAGGGAGCAGTCCCAAATGAGCCCCATTCTTCAGGCCAGTCATGGGGAGTAAAACAGCTAAGATTAGAATGAGTGTGGTCATGAAGAAGCACGTCCTGAAGAAGAGCCAAAAAGGACTTGCAGTCATTCTAGAATCTGAGGAGTGATTTTTAACACGCCAGGAAGAAGTGAGTCAATAAGGAAGAATGTAAATCAAAAGGGTACAAGTGAAAGGAAAAACACAGTCACTTTTATGTAAATCGAAAGATCTGCTTTCGCCAAAAGGAAATTCTGGGAAAGATCTCTCCTGCACATCAGCAAAACACAGGCAAGTTCTCATTTGTTTTCATCCCTCTGTCAGGAACAATTTTCCCAGACCAGTGGGGCATGTAGGACTAGAATGGAAATGGATGGATTCAAATTTATCTTTGCTATGAAATCACAAAAGGTACAAAGAGACATTTTTTGTTTTCTCCTTCCTTTTTCTTGAGAAATTTTCAAGACTGCCATATGAGCTGGACTAAACTCTGAGCCAAGACTAAGTCTTTTCTAGACCATTTCAAGATTTAAATAGCAGACTGGAAGCCAAGAAATCAATCATTTTTTATTTTGTTAATCTTCCATAACAATGGAAACTAACCCCATTTTATTTTTACAAAAAAAAAAAAAGGTTTTCTTTATAAAAAATAATGATTTGCTGTGGGGCTTGATAGTATTAATAATAAGTAAAATAATAAACTAAACTTTGATCGTATTAGTAGATTATAAACCTTTTTTAGAACTAATTGTCAAACTGACATTTCACATTTGACATATTACTTACTTTTTATTTTAACGCATATAATTTGAGATCTTTTACCCCCCAAGTAACTTTATCAAAGAGTGTATGGCACTTAAAAAGTAAATTATCCACACATTTTTGGAAACCTGAGAAGTCTTTTATCAATATCCTCCTAAATATTTTCAGTGTTTTTTCTAAAATGCCCATTCTGGGGCGCCTGGGTGGCTCAGTCGTTAAGCGTCTGCCTTCGGCTCAGGTCGTGATCCCAGGACCCTGGGATCGAACCCCACATCGGGCTCCCTGCTCTGCGGGGAAGCCTGCTTCTCCCTCTCCCACTCCCCCTGCTTGTGTTCCCTCTCTCGCTGTCTCTCTCAGTCAAATAAATAAATAAAATCTTAAAATGCCCATTCTTCTGTCAGCAAATTACTTAAAGTCTCAATTTATTCCTATAATGGCCCCTGTGTTTGTTTTTTATTGCTGTTGTAACAAATGACCACAAACTTAGTGGCTTAGATGACGTACATTCATTATCTCACAGTTCCGTAGGTCAGAAGTCCAGCATGGGTCTCACAGGGACAACATGAAGTGCTGGCAGGCTGTGTTCTTATATTGAGACTCTAGGGAGAATCTGTGTCTTGCTCATGTGGATCTGGACAGAGTTCAGTGTTGTACAGTTTGCAAGACTGAGATCTTTGCTTCCTTGCTGGTTGTAGCTGAGCGGTACCTTAGCTCCTACAGAAGGTCTTTGTCTGCAGTCTTTGCACATGGCCCCTTACTTCCCAGAACCAGCAACGGGATGTCAGGTCCTCTCATGCCGTCATCTTGGACCAGGACTAGAAAATGTTTCACATTCAAGGCCTCATATGATTACGTCAGGTCCATGGAGATAATCCAAGATAATTTCCCTGTTTTATGATCCTTAAACTCAATCACATCTGCAAAGTCCTTTTTTTGCCTTGTAAGGTCAAATATGCAGAGGTCTGGTGATTGGGATGTGAGCATCTTTGGGAGGCCACTAGTCTGCCTGCCATAGCTCCCCCACTGTAAAGGACAACTGGATTCCTTCAGATGATCCAGCTTTTCCAGTAACTCTCAAATTAAGATGGTTCATTGCCCCAAATTTATAATATTTCAGAACCAGAAGATAGAGTAAAAATCCACCTTTTCTTGTTGCCAGTTAGTCTTTGCTTGCCCGGAATCATTTAATTTTTCTTCCCTATTTTTTGTATGTTTCTATTCCTATTCTTACCATGATGATTTTACTTAACTTCAGGATGTTCCCCTTCATGCATGGAATTCCTGAAACCAGTAGACCACTGGTCTAATACTCAGATATCACAGTTCCTGGACTAAATCCAACACATTTTACCCCTATTCAATTTTAACTCAGCCACACCTTAGTACCTGCAATTTTTAGAATCTTTTAGTCTTAAATATTAAATTCTAAATTCTTTGACCCTTACTGTTTTGCTTCCCATGGCCAATCCTGCACTACTACCAAGTATTCCCTGTAATTCTATCCAGTCTTCCTGGTCAAACTTCTCTCTACTCTCATCATCATTTATATCAGACTTGTTAATTTTCATCAGACCAACCTCATTCATTAACTTATTGATCAAGTGTTTATTTAAAACTTGTTCTCAGGGCACCTGGGTGGATCAGCTCAGGTCTTGATCTCAGGGCTGTGAGTTCAAGCCCCACATTGGGCTCTATGCTGGGTGTGAAACTTACTTCAAAATTAAAAAATAATAATAATAAAATAAAATCGATTCTCTGCTAGACATTGTGTTGATCAATGCAGATTTTGCAGAGACATTCCAGTTGTTCCTGATCTGTTTACAATCTGGTTTTACTCTCCTTCCTACTCATCCCGATCCTCATGAGAAGTTTCAACTGTTTATTCACGAGTATTCAGAATTTTCTTGACTACTTTACTTTGTACTAATGCCACTGTATAATTAGTTTCCCAAGTAGAATTTCCATGCTTTCCTAAGTCATTAATTAGGCAAAACAATAAATATTAGGTGGTTAAATAAATAATCATGGACAAACCTAAAATCTACTTTCTCTTTTTAATTCCCTGACTTTCTGAATGAGGTTGTCAAAAAGTAACATCACTACACTTGATTTATTTGATGACCAGGACATATGTCAGCCTTTCCTGGACCAATGCTGCTCACTAATTCATTTAATTGGTTAACTTGCTACTCTTTTTACATTGATGATTTCATATTTTTTCTGCTTTTCTTAAGTCATCCATATACCCCTATTTACAACCCATACTGTACATCATAGAAAAAATGAAGATCCTCAGGTACAAATTCTCTTAATTTCTATCACTTACTTCTCTCCAAACTTACTTATAATGGCAGTCCCTACTTTCTAGGCTAACTCTGACACTCACTTTAACCCACTTTATGAACATTGCCACTTGCCAAGTGTCTTGATACTTGCTCCATCAATTATCTACCTTTTCCTGCATCTTCCATGTCGTCTACCCCATTGGCAACAAGTCTGATTGTCTCCTATTCTAATAAAAATTTTCCCATTTGTTTCCCTTATTCCCTTCACTACTAAATATTTCATAGAAATATTCATTACTTCACTTTAATTCATTTAATTCACATTAATTCACTTCCCTCTATCTCATTTCTTTCTTAATCCCTTAAGATCTTATGACCGCCTATAAAATATCATTGCAACAATTATTTAAAAGATCATTTAGAATCTATTGGTCACTTCTCAGTTCTCATCCAGCTTGATCTCTCTATAAAAAGATGCTATTGGGCGCCTGGGTGGCTCAGTTGGTTAAAAAGATGCTATTAATAATTCTGCTATATTCGCAACTCTCCCTTGGCTTTCATGACGGTGTTGTACCTTTCTGATTGCGCATATGAGCAGCATCCTACATTTATGACTGCTCCTGCTAAGTCCTTCACTGACTCCTTTCTTTCTGTTTGTCCCACATCCACTCCTCCATAATCACCTCTCCGTCTGTGCTTGGTCCAGAGGAGACTTCTTCCATATATATGGTGTCAGTGAATACCTCTGTGCTGATTACTCTTGAGTCTCTATCTCCAGTCCTAATATCTTAACAGATGCCCTGTATTGAATCTTTAAGCAAGCTTTCTCTCAATCTTTGCAGGGCTTGGTTCAAGAGAACTAATGGAAGCTGACATATTATCTTTCTAAATATGTTAAAATTATAAATCTATCTAACAAACTGCTAAAAAATATGTATAGTTGATTCTTCTATTCTGACAAGTATTCCTCCATAAAAACTTGGAAGGCCAGGTTCAAATTTAAACTTATATTTCTGGGAATTCCTCTCCAGAATAACAGAAGGGGGCAACCATTCCAGATTTTTCCCCTCTCCTTTTCTTTATAAGGATAAAAGGAAAAAGTGACATGAACTAAGAAAAAAGCTCTGTAAGAGAGGAGAGTGTTTTGTGAGAATGCATAACTAGTTTTTCCTGGAAAGTTGGGATGAACCTCCCTGAGGAATTGACAGGCAAACTGAGATCTGAAAGACTACTAGGAGTTAACTGGATGAAGAGGGAAGAAACATCACAGGTAGGGGGGCTGAGAATGCAAAAAGCTTCATGGTGGAATGACGATGGCTTATTTAAGGAACAGAAAAAAAAGAGAGGTTGAAGTGCAGAAAGCAAGGGCTGAATGATGTAAGAGAATCTGTTGTGATAGGGAGTGTCCGTCCAGATTTTGTCCTAATTCTAAGGGAAATGGAAAACTTCTGATGAGTTTTATGCAGGGAGGTGACACAGTTTTGTAAAGAACTTTCCGGTGGTAATATGGAAAATTATTTGAGGATGACAGAACTGGATGCAGACTAACCATTCATAAAACTATTGCAGCTCAGGTGAGAATTGGTGGCTATGGTTGTGATAGTGATAAAGAGAAGTGTACATATTTGAGAAATACTGAGATCATGAAATCATCTAGACTTAGAGATGGTTTAATATGGAGGGTGAGAGAGAGGAAGATGTCAGTTGGGATTATGCCTAATGAACGGTGGTACCATCCACGAAGACAGAACACTGGAATATCAGGTCTAGGGGAGAAGATCCTTTCAGTTTGGGGAAACTTCTATTTAAGGTACACTTAAGACCAGGGGAGAAGTCTGTGTTTGACATAAATTTGAGATTCATTGGCCTAAAAATGTAATTTCTTAGAAAATGTATAGTATTAGAGGGGATAAGAGCCAAGGACCCATCCTTGAGGAACATCACCACATAAAAATCTACAAGGTGTGAGTTTTTGTGTGCAAGGGTGTTGGCATGGAGGGGAATGCACCTGCAAAGAAGTCTGGGAAATTATCTGTTTTGATTTATACTTACGCATGCTCTGTCTCCCCCACTGAAAGTTCCTTGAAGATAGGATATCTAACTTATACTTATAGTGCCCCTGCCCCCATGTCTGGGAATACCGTTAATGATATGATGCTTGAGTTGAATGTTGGTGACATTTTGACAGTGATTATTTTCTTCTTATGGAAAAACACTGTCTTTTAAATCTGGAATCATTTGTATTCATTTAATGTTTCAAAATGTAATTCAAAACTTTTTAGGCTATGGTTTAGGATAATTACTTTCAAAGAAAAGTTGCACTTTCATCCTACTCATAAGAGAATGAAGAGAAAGTCATTGCATTATCTTTCTCTTTGTTTTACTCATGAGTAAAAAACAGTCTTCTGTACTGATTTTTAATGTGACTGTCACCAGAACTTGAAACTGTCATAAACTAAAAACATAAAATCTAATAATTTTAATTTTCTGGAAGTCATAAACTTAATTCTAGGTCAATTCCATTGCAAAATAACTCTGAAAGGTGATCTTTTTCTTAACACTTTCAACAACAAAATGTTTTTGAGCTTAAATAGGTTGGTTTATACACTTTCTATTACATCATCTTTTCAGATAAATAAAAATTTTCTAACTCTGGGGTCACACCTGCATGGCAAGCCAAATCTAGGGAAATACACTTTGAGATTAATTTTACCTGCTTAAAATATTCTCTTGTCACCTTGATCTCCTTTCATAATTTTCATACACCAATCTCAATGTTCAGTTTTCTTCTCTTTTCTAATTATTTCTTATCTGACTCCTTCCACCAAAAGCAAAATTATATGCAAAAGAAGATGCTATTTGAGATCTCTAAAGCAGAGTGACATGAGTAATATTTTGCAAGATATTCTGTTGACGCCAAAGGTTGAGAGTGACATTATATATGGTCTTTTTGTGTGTGTTGAGCTGAAACTTTTCCTCTCCTTTATATTTCTTGATCAGATTTATGTAAGAATGTAAATAGTGTGTATTCACTTTCAAGGTTAACAGTTCCCTGTCTCCAAAGCAGATCACTGACAAATGAAGGCAGCGTTTATGACTTTGTCCCTGGAAGAAATTGATAATCACCTATGTCTAGTGAGTAAGTGCCTATTTGCCAAAACAATAAGCTTGTAAAAATTTAGTCTCCAAGAATCTGTTCTATCTGTTCTTTATCCCATTTACGTACTCTTACTATATTTTCAGTTCACTAAATGCAGGTTAGGGACCTCATGGCACCTCCATTTTAATGTTCTAGAGGGACTCAGTGTATGAGTGTGAGAATACCATTGAATTACAAGAAATCTTAAAAAAAAGAAGGTGGGGGAATCAAGAAGCTACACTAGTTGCATTATCTGTGGCACATATGCTGAAGAAAAAAGAACACAGATTTTTAGTGGTTAGTGAATATTGACCTTAAATTACTGGCTCACAAATTCGACAATAATTAGAGACTTCCCCTTATATTTTGCTTATATTTCACTTTATAAGACTTTAATGGCTCATTGGTTTTTCCTACATGAAATAGTAAACATCTTGACAACCATGTTATTATTCCCAGCTGTTCTGGTCTAGAAAGGACTAGTCCTTCTCTTCCAGATAATCTCTGACTATATCTATTAGTACAAGCTTTCAGGAGATGAAGCTCATTACAAAGATTAAAGGAAAATTTGAGCAAAACAAAAGATAAAAAAGTATTGAGCAAGATATCACATACATATGATAATTATAAATATTTATATAAATATAAACAAAACAGTACTTCCCATAATACATGTGTGTAAGTCTTGGGCTTTCTGAGGCAGCAAAGCAATTGCTGGATTCAAATGTTTTCCACCTTTTACCAGATGCTTTATCTTAGGCAAATCATTTCACCCTTATTAGCCTCAGTTCCCCCATCTGCAAAATGATGATAAGAGTATTTCTGACAATTTATGTCAAAATCCATGATTGTTTCAAGGATTAAAGCAAAAAAAAAATGTATAAGTGGCTGGCATAATGCATATACTAAGTATTCAATAAAAGCAACTCTCAGTGAACAGGGGATTGAAAAAAAAAACAGTTACACTTTATAATAAGCAATTTATAAGTTGTACCTAAAACCAAATGACAGAAAAGGACCAAAAATATTAAAGCATAGCCAAAGATATTACTAACGAAGATATTGAACCAAAAAGAGCCAATACAAATAATCAACAACAAAAATTCGAGACAAATAGTAGGAAGTAGGACAAAAGGGAACTATAATCTGATTTTCCTTTAAAAAAGTAAATGAGGCTATTATGTTGAGAATAGATCTTGGTGAGAACAGGGTAATAGCAACAAGTACATTTCTCTCTCATTTGAAAAAAATTCAGAGGTAAGCATTCCAAGGCCAGTATGAAGGTCTCATAAGACATTAAAGACCCACGTTCCTTCTGCTATCCTTCTTTACAATCTTTTGAACATTGATTCCAGTCTCAAAGTCACAAGGTGGCTACTGGTGGCCATCAAATTCACAATTCCGGCAGGAGGAAGTAGGGAAGACAAAGTCAACAGTTAACTTCCTTAAAAAGCCTACCTGAAATCCCACCCACAACTTTCATTTACGTTTCTTGTTAGCCAGGTTTAGGGACATGGTCACATTTAACTACAAAGGAGAGTGAAGAAGGTGGTTTTCAGACAAAACGTATTGCTGCCCAAATTAATACCAGGATTCCATTATTTAGTTAAAAAGGTGAGCTAAAGCTTCTGCTCCAAATCTTCGGCCACATAGAAATATATTTGGAGGGAAATATACTCTTACCGATACAAGTAGAAATAAAACAGAAAACAAAAAAAAGTAAAATTAATAAATTTAAAAGCTTTTTTTTTAATCAAAGAAAAAAACATCTGATGAGGTTCTTCAGTGACACAGAGAGAGAGAAAATGAATGAGATTGAGAGGGAACAGATAAAAAATTATGAAAAAAGAGATATGATATAAACAAAGTTATTGGGCAGATTTTTTAAGCATATGGAAATGTCATAAATAAAATTAAATAATAATTTTGAAAATCTTGAGAAATTTATGATATTCATGGAGAATATAGATCCCAAAATTGAGTCAAGAAAAAAAGTTCAAAAAAAGAAGTCTAAATAGATCAATAAACATGATATTTAAAATCCTGTAAAAGAATTTTCTTCAAAAGGCATGTGATTAACTTTTTTATAATCAAATTATTCAAAACTTCCAAGAAAAAAGTAAATCCCATTTTTTTTAAATGTTCCTTAGAGTAATAGGGGAAATTTTTAACTCAATATAAATAAGAAATGTAATAGTAAAATTACCTTATTAACAAAACCTAAGAAAAGATAGTAACAAAAAATAGAACTATCTCCCTTTTGAAAATAGATGCAGATCCTAAATGAAATGATAGCAAATAAACCAAGCAGTATAGGAAAAAGAGAGTTCAACTATAATTTAGTATTAGGATTCAATATAATTAATTCTCCTAATAGGTCAAAGGAGCAAAATCAAAGATCATTTTGATAGATGATCTAAAGGCAATTGAGAAATTTAATATATATTCATATTACAAAAAAAAATCTTAGCAAAAAGGAATTGAAGAATAGTTTCCTAACCCGATATAAACATCTATGTCATTTTAATAACTGTCATCATGCTTATGTTGGAATAGAAAGTAATTCCATTTAGAGTTAAGAATAAGGCAAAGGTACTCAATTCACCATTGGTATTTAACGTCTTTCTGGAAATGCTAAGTAATGCGATCAGAAAATGACATGAGGTCTTACAATTCTGGAAAGAGAGGAGCAATTTTTTTAATCTTAAAATGATTTGATTTATCCACATGGAAAAAAAATCAAGAGAATTACCTGAAAAACCATTAGAAGTAGCAAGAGATTTCATTAAATTTGTCACATAATGAACTCAATAGCTTTCTTATATACTAACTACAATCTAAGTTCCTTGGCAAAAAAAAAATGTCTTCTTTCACCACTAAACTTCAGTTCCTAATAAATTAAAAGATGACAGAAAATAAAGTCTATATCAAATAATAAGTGAAATATAAGCTATCCAGGAATAAACCTCTCTCTATGGAGAAAACAATAAAATATTTACATCTATCTATCTATCTATCTATCTTTCTATATCTTATATCTGTGTAATGTATTTCTAAATTTCAACTCTTCATCAATTTATAGCAAAATGCAAAGATAATTCTTTCACAATTTATTGACCTATAAATAAAATGTAATCTACATAAAACAATATTCACCTGTTTCAGTCATCATTTTGATGACTTTCGGTGAAAAAGCGGAGTAATGCAGCCACCACCACAATCCCACTTTGGAACTTTCCAAAGTTCCTCCATGCCCTCATCCAGTCAACCCCTCCTCTCCACAGCTTCTTTCATTTGCTACAGTTTTCTCTTTCCTAGAATTTCACGTAAATAGAATGGTGTAAAATGTAGTCTTTTGTGTCTAACTCCTTTTGCTTAGTATAATGATTCTGAAATGTATCCACATTATTGCATTTATCAGTAGTTCATACCTTTTTATTCCTAAATAATATTCCATTGTATAAATAGACAACAGTTTGTTTATTCATTTCCTAGCTAACAGGCATTTGGGTTATTTTAATTTGGGGCTATCATGAATAATGCTGCTGTGAATATTAGTAGGTAAGTCCTTGTATGGACTTTCTGTTAATTTTTTTTTTTAAGATTTTATTTACCTATTTGTTTGAGAGAGAGCATGAGTGGGGAGAGGGGCAAAGGAAGAGGGCGAAGCAGACTGCCCACTGAGCAGGGAGCCTGATGCAAAGCTGGATGCTGGCCAGATTCCAGGACCCTGGGATCATGACCTGAGCTGAAGGCAGATACTTAACCAACTGAGCCACCCAGGCACCCCTCTGTTTAACTTTTATAAGAGACTATCAAACTATTTTCCAGAGTGACTCTGATTTTGAAGTTCCACTAGCATTATATGAGATTTCCTATTTATCCCGCTCTTTATTGTTTTTAATTTTAGCCTTTCTAAAGATGTGCTATGTAATTGTATATTTAATTTGCATTTCCCTAATGACCAAAGATGTTGAACACCTTGTCACGGGGCGCCTGGGTGGCTCAGTCGTTAAGCGTCTGCCTTCGGCTCAGGTCCTGATCCCAGGGTCCTGGGATCGAGTCCCGCATCGGGCTCCCTGCTCCGCAGAAAGCCTGCTTCTCCCTCTCCCACTCCCCCTGCTTGTGTTCCCTCTCTCGCGCTCTCTCTCTGTCAAATAAATAAATAAAATCTTAAAAAAAAAAAAAATCTTGTCATGTATTTACTGATTATTTATATATCTTTTTTTAAATGCTCATTTTTTGGTTATTCATTTGTCTTTTTAATGTTCTTTAGGAATTCTGGATACGATTTTTTGGCCAGATAATGTGTTTTGCAAATATTTCTGTCTGTGGCTTGTCTTTTCATTCATTTACTTAATTGCATCTTTTGATAAGCAAAAGTCAAATTTTGATGTCTAATTTATCATGTTTTTCTTCTATGATTCATGATGTGGGTATCGTGTCTAAAGACTTTCTCTTATATTCTCTTCTAGCATATGTCTTCTAGCTCTTATGTTTTTAGCTTTTATGTGTAGTTCTATCATTCATTTTGAATTAATATTTATGTAACGTGTAAAATAAGAATCGAGGGGCGCCTGGGTGGCTCAGTTAGTTAAGCGACTGCCTTTGGCTCAGGTCATGATCCTGGAGTCCTGGGATCGAGTCCCACATCGGGCTCCCTGCTCAGCGGGGAGTCTGCTTCACCCTCTGACTGTCTCCCCTCTCATGCTCTCTCAAATAAATAAATAAAATCTTTAAAAAAAAATAAGAATCGAGTTTTAATTTCTTCCAAAAATACTGAAACAATTTATATTTAAACTTCACTAAGTTATTCTAAAGGTCGTCCAGAACAAGAAACATGTGAGAATAGACAGTAGCATTCTGAAGAAGAGCAATAAGGGGGATATGCTCTTTCTGGGATGAAAGGCAGTATACAGCTACTGTCAATTAAGTCACAGTCAGACAGGTTAGTACAACAGCATAAAGCCCAGAACAGAACCAAATATATGTAACAACGTGAAATATGATAAAGGTGGCAATCCAAATGGAATGGCCACAGTTATATTCAACAAGTGATATTGAAACAGTTGGTTTACTGTTGAGGGAAAAAAACAAACAAACATTATGTGATAAATTTCAAATAAAAATAAAATTCCAGGTACAGAATTATATAATCTTGAGGACAAGGAATACCTGTCTAATCTAAGCATTTATTCAGTCAACAAATATTTGTTGACTGTTCATGTTCTTTCATGTTCCCAGGCAGGGCTTTACACACCTTTGCAGACTGGGGGCTCTGCATGGGTGATCAAGACAATGTTCCTGTTGTCTCTTTGGAGCTTTAACATTCTGTGGTGGGGAGACTAAAAATAAACATAATATGCAAACACATAAAGAAACAGTCAAATGATATAATACCAAAGAAAATCACTGACAGTTTATATGGTTTGCATTCACAAAACCAAGACAGAGCTAGGATTCCAAAAAGTTTTGTCTGACTCCAGATATTATGATTTTAAGTATAAATATTTGTGCTGAATCATATGCCCTGAATATAAATAGCAGTTATCTCTGGGAATATAAATATTTCTTCTTTGCATATTTATACTTTCATTCCTCCCCCCGTGGTGCATATATTGCTTGGGTTAAAAAAATGAATAAATAAACACCTATGATACTTACATTGTATTTTGCCAGACTCTTATTAAATACTTTGCACATGATAATTCATTTAATACTTATATGAGAATCCTCATTTCACAGATCAGAAACTGAGGCACAAACTGAAGTGGCTTGTTCAAGGTCATGCAAGAGCTTTTGAAAGACTGACAGCTTCTAGAGAATGCATGTTGAATGTCTAGGTCAAGAGAATAAGCCATTTAATTGCTCCTTCCACTTGTGTTGATTCTACCTGTTGAATTACTGAAAACTTCAACTCATTATCTCTTACTAGTTCTAGGTCAGTGAGTCTCACATTGAAATCACACCATACTGGAATCACCTGGAGAACTTGAAAACCAACTAGGGCCTGTCTTTAGAGATTCTGATTTAATTAGTGTGGTCTGGGCATCAAACTTTTAGAATCTCCTAGATAATTCTCATGAGTAGCCGGGGTTAAAAACTAGTGTCCTCAGTGAACAAAAGGGAAGCATTCTACCCCCTAAAAGTTCTTTTGATTTGATTAAATCTCTTTACTATTTATCACTTAATTTGATTGAATACTTTAATCAACTTCCAATTTTTATAAGTAGGTATATGGATGTGCAAATGGAAAACTTTATTCGACAAATGTTTGTATACGGTCAAAATCAAATATTTGTATATAATCAAACATTTGTTGAATAAAACTTTCCATTTGCACATCCATATATACATACAATACCTACTTTCAAAAATTGGAAGTTGATCAAAGTATTCAAATATCTTTTGGCATTTGTGCCAAATTTAAAATTTGATTTAATATAAAGTTCATGGGGGAAAAAAATTTTTAAGCGGAAGTGTAGCTGACACACAGTGTTACATTAGTTTCGGGTAGACAACATAGTGATTCAACAACCCAATATATATGCTGTGCTTACCCCAAGTGTAGCTACTATCTCAAAACTTATTTGAGAGAAGAAATTCTCATTCTTTGATGAGGTTCTTGTTTTATCATGAAGATCTCTTGAAGTTAGAAATAGTTTTACCTGTGAACAAGTTCACTTGGAATATCTATAGTTCTTAGCCTACCATGCTATAGCATATGATTTCTTAAGGTTGTTATATAAATTTCTAACACCCCCTTCTACATTAGTATTGCTAAGATTGGGCAAATAGAGGTATAATTTCACAAAATGAAGACCTGAGGAAATTATCAGGCAACCCAAAATACTTTTGCCCAATAATTTAGATGTTGTAGGTAGAAATTCTATGGGAGCTTGGAGCATTTACATAATTATTTGTTTTCTCCTTCACTTTGCTTTTATTACATCGATATATAAGCATTTTAAATTTTTATCTTCAGATAAATTATCTGTGAGAAATGTGAATTAATCATGGATTGCTTTGCTTTTTGTATCCAGACAATTATTTAACATCTTAGTTTCATTTTCTATACCTGGGACATTCCATAGAGTCATATAATGCTAACAATGTTTTAACCAAATAAATTCATAATCTTTTCCCAATATTGAGATCTCATAAATCTAAAGTCTACATTTTTTTCAGATGTTATGTATTTACTTTAAAATGTATTCTGTTGTTCTGAAATTTTTTTTTCAAATAATATTTATAATGATTTTTTTCAAAGACATTTATTTTAGAGAGAGAGAGAAAAAAAGCCTGGGTGGAGGGGAGGGTACAGAGGGAGAGGGAGAGAGAGAATCTCAAGCAGACTCCCTGCTGAGGTTGGACCCCAGCGCAGAGCCTGGCATGGGCTCAATCTCACCACCCATGAGTCATGATCCGAGCCAAAATCAAGACTTAGATGCTTAACCAACTGAGCCACCCAAGCACCCATATTTACAAATGATTTTTTAAATTAAATTATCTAAGTTCTTTAAAATACATCCCAATCTTAGGGTAAATATTATGAATGCATATTGCTAGAAATTTCTATCTTGAATTGGAGCCCTGTATGGCTAAGAAATAGGGGCTAGAAAGAAAAAATATTCAGCAAGTGAAGAGACTTATTAACCAAACTGTCTCCCCTTTAAAGGAGATTCTAAATTTTAAGCACTTTGAGTTGGGTTCTAGAACTATTCTATTTTTATTCAGACAGAAAACAGGCCTGAACCAGGGATTAGGAAAGCTTACAGGTTATTAGGAAAGTCCTTTTTAGGAAAATCATAGCTATTAGTCTGCTGCTGAGAAAGTTGGGTTTCATTCAAAGAATCTCTTAATTATCTCTCCTATTGCTGAAGCTGCAGTTAACATATAGAAAAGAGTTCTTCCCTTTAATGAATTCCCAAATGCTGTGGCATTTACTAAGGAAATATTTAAGTAGAGCCATTGTTCAGAGGATATTTTATTCTTTCCTTACTACCACTGCCCCTGCCTCAGCTTATTAGTTTCCTAGTGGGAGGTTGTAAGAAATCTGTGAGAATTTATTGTATTCTCTGTCTGGCCTTATTCTTTACTTAACTTTGTACTTAACTGGTACAAAAATAAAAATAGTTTCAGACCCTAGAGGGTGCTGATTAAGAAAACTCTTAAGCAAGATACAAGTTATTCAGCTTCAGTAAGATTCTGTTTGCTTAGTCCTTTCACTTAATCATTAATATAAGGAAAATTAAAGTTCACGACTATTCATTTCTTTTCAGTGAGTATAGAGTGTTCAATATGAGCAAGGTTTGGTATTCCATTCTGGAATATAAAGATGGGTAATAGAGTCTTGGGTCCTGGCCACATACACTTACAGTCTACTTAGAGGGTAAGATAAATATATGTTTATTCATTGTAATAAGCACCAAATTAGAAAGAACACAACTGATGAGCGCTCATCCAGGCCTGGGAGACCAGTAGGCTTCTGGGAGGCAGTGTGAGAATCTGCCTTTGGCGGGGAGACTGGGTGAACATAATTGAAGAACAGTAAACATTTTGATATAGCTGGACCTTAAGAATCTGTGGAGGGGTGAAAGAAAGTGAGAGATAAATAACATCTCTTTGGGGATACTCTTAGAGTAAAAGAAGACATTAAATTATCCAGGTCTGAATTACATTTGCAAAAGAAATATTGAGCAAGGAAGTTAAAAATACTGGTAAGAAAGTGGTGGACATGGAGTCCAACCTGGATTCCTGAACCACAGGTAAAACCCTTGGTCTTAAGACACAAACCTCCTTCCAGTCTGAAATAAATCTGATTACTATGATAGCCCCAAGAGATCCTACTTACTTGTTTTTCTCAGCCTTGTGATGCCCACCTGGTTTAATGTCATGTGAGATGACTCAAGAGCCTACATCTTACTATATTGGTACCTGAGCTTGGAATACTTATAATTGGGACTTTATA